>NW_022987714.1:4501279-4941770 GCF_902827165.1 Trematomus bernacchii
TGTGTGTGTGTGTGTGTGTGTGTCTGCTTTAATGTGTGTGCACGTGTTAGTGTACATGTCCACTACCTAGTGCTGGGGCAGCAGAAGTCCGGCTTGGTATTCTCTCCACCAGCTTCAGGAGGTGGGGTTTGCTTTGTTCCTCTTTCCACGTGAGCTCTGCTGTGTTGGTGACTCCATACTGAAGCACACTCACCTTAGTGCCATTCAGCCCTGCACACATAAACAAGTTAGATCATTATAGACATGCACGAGAGAGATTTACAACCTGGTTGATTATATACAAATATGTAGTCGATTTGTACCTTAATGCAATGTTGTCGTTTTATAGAAAATGTTAAAATACACCCACCACGGCTCTAGTCAGTGCAGAGGCATACAGATAATTGGGTGATCTCACAACAGTAAGTAATTCAGTACATTCCTGTTAAACCACTTATGATTTGAGCAATAATAAAACAGTTAAGCTGCAAAAAATCTCAGCTCCAGGTAGTTTTTCAAATGTTCTTTTGAAATGTTATTGTGAAAGACAGAAGGATTAAAAACAGGTAGAACTTATAATAATACATTACATCAGTGAGATGCAGTCCATATTACATTTAAAATGTGGTAGGGTATTTAGGGGCCAGGTCACACCTACCTATGTCTGCATTATTGATGAAAGCTTTGACAAAGGTCTTCATGTCCTCAAACTGCTCTCCAGCCTTCAACAGGAACAACACATCCACAGGCTTCTGACACGGCACTGGACAAAGATAAGCTCACAAATGATTACAAGCCAAGGACTCATGGTGGACTGAATGATTGAAGCAAGTGTGTTTTTCTGTACCTGAGGGCGGCAGGGTGGAGAGTGTTGTGAGGACGAGGGGAGGCAGAGTAGGAGAACGGGGCCTGACTGTGGTTTTTGTGATATTGACTACACGGTGGACCAGGGTTGTCAGATGGTTGTAGTCGTCAACAAGCAGCGGCCGCTGAGGGGAACTGAATGGAAGCAAGTCAGTCTCTCGTATCTTTGGTCCAACACCAATGGGATAGACTTGTGTGTGGGTGCTCGTAGAAGGCGGGCGGGTCACAGTGTCAGTAGGCGGGTTTTCTGTCACAAGGAAGACCAGTTGAGGAGGTGTGGGGCCGCGGAAAGGCCTTACTGTAGCCATTTCTTGAAAAGTGGTGGTGACAGCTGTGCCTGTGTTGGTCTGACTTCCACCCCTCCAACGAATCTCCCTCAGTCGTTGTCGCAGCAGGGTGCTCTGGCGTCTCAACTCCCACCGACGGATCTCTACAGTGACCGTTACAGAGTACTGGATCACAGTGATACGAATGTACTCTTCTTCCTCCGTCAGCTTTGAGATAACTTCCTCCAAGAAGAGAAGTGACTTGTTAAAGTTGACTTCACCGACTGCATCAGAGCCTTCTATGATGAAGGTCACATCTTTGGCTGGAGGGGTGGAAGACGGCGATGTGGTGACGGGAGACAAGCCAGAAGGGGTTGTGGATGTAGGAGTGTTGGGGAGATGTCGTGTTGGGTTGGACTCCAGATGAGGGGCCAGGGTTGTGGTGGTGGTGCCCTGCAAAGTGGACTTTGGCGCTGGAGGTTTGGCCACCTCAGGCTCCATCCCCAGGGTGCAGAGGTAATCTGTCAGCTCTAACATTCGATCGGACAGCTCTCCTGTGCTGCTCAACACATACGCCCTGTTTTCTGGGTTTGCGTTGGTGATGTCATTAATCTGCCCCATGTTTACCCCGGGACCCAGGGCCACTGTGAGGGTGGTGATGGCTTTCTTGCGGAGCATCTTGACCACAGCACGGACGGGGCGAGGGTTGGCACTAGCAGTCAAGATGATGGCAACCCGGCCAGCCTTGTCACGCTTGTTTTTGTCATAGATGTTGATAACTAGATACTTGACAGCTTCATCCAAGAAGGCTGCATCTCCTCCTGTGTAATGCAGCTCACGCACAGTCTTCTTAAACAGCCACTTCTGAACCTACAAGCATAAATTAGGGAAAACAGGAAGATTCCCCAGGCATTAATTATTATTATAGTTTCCACGAGTCAGCATGTTTATGGGCTAAATTTGTTTGATCAATTATTCCACAGAGTGCATCATGCAGCACTTCACACTTGGGTAAGAATACACACTTTCCTGTCTCACACATATATAATATACAGTTATCTACCTGCAGGTCATATGTTTTGACTCCAGAGTGGTAAAGCAGCACTGTGGCTCGAGTGTGAGCCGAGCCCATGCGGAATCGTTCAACCACTCCGAGTATGAACTCTTTGGTCGCCTGAAATTCGTCTTCGGTCAGGGCTTCTGAACCATCCAATAGGAAGGCCAGATCCATGGCGCGGTCACATGTGCCCTCAGGCATCATGGTGGTAAAGGGCAGGGTCGTGAAGGCGCCATAGGTGGGGGTTGGTGTCGGAGTGGTGAAGATGGCGGAGGAGGCACACACTTCACAGCTCAGTGTGTTGTTTTCACAGTGACTTTGGAAAATAAATATAAATCATCTTAAAATCTGCAAATAATCAAATTAGAAAGCATTGATGACAAATCCAAAATGTGCAGACTTGTGTTGTATTACCATATTTTGCAGTGGTCGGGGTCATCATGGTTCAGGATGACCTTGTTTCCGTGGGAAATTCTCTGACTCTCATGGACACACACCTGACACTGAGAGGGTTCCACGCAACGCATGGCCACCTCATCCAGTAGTTGGCCTAAAAGATTAAAATAAATATAACTCATCTAAACGGTTTGCCTATTTGTACAATAATAGATCCAATTATATTTATTCAGTATTTACAAATATTGTTCAAATTATTTGCATTTAGTGTATATCCAGTATTTTTGGCACCTCGGGGGCAGTAGGCATGGCAACCTTCCACACAATCGAGTGAACAGTGGAGGGGATCTGGGTGCTGGCAGGTGATTGGACAGGCAGGCCCACAAGCATTAAACCTCCACTGGCATAACTCCTCCCCCAAACCTGGGCTCCTGGGGTTCAGCTCCTCACAGCTTATTGCTGAGGAAACAGAAGTTACATTTTTAGACTAATGTATTGATCGTGCAACAAAATGTGGCCACTGCTTTTGAATATTCCTTACTACATATAAGTATCTTTCTTCAAGATAAAGACGATCTGAGGATGATAAAGTATTTAGAAATGTAAAAAAAACAAGTACATTTTCTCAACTAGATCATTAAGAGGAGATTTTCAGAACATCACATTTAAAGAGTATAAATCCTGATCTGAGTGAAAATCAAGAACCTGATACCATTACTTAAACCCAAAAACTAGTTAATGAAGAACTCTTAAGTCTAGTTGATAACACAAAATGCTTCATGTAGGAAAATAACAGCAGTATTGAAAAAGTGTGCTAAAACAAGCAGAGGAGCCGCATGGGAGCGGACATTTGTGTCTCGGATAGAATTCTTAACTCAGAAAACACTTTTAACAAGTCGAGATGTTTCTTTGACAGTAAAGTTAATTCCAGCCAGAAAATGACATTTGGAGACATTTTACACACTTACGACAAAGATCATTGGATCTCCAGCGGACGGACACCCCCCGCTCTGAGCAGGCCTGAGCGTAGGCCGCGATGACATCACAGAAACATGCACAGTCGCCCACTGAGGGACAAGAGCATGCTGCCTCCACACACATCTCTACATATGGCTCTGCATCCACCTACAGACACACAGGCAAATGACCAAGGGCATGAACCTCACAATGCATGGTGTGTCGCGGGACATTACGTTTAAATTCTGTCTGTAATAACACTCACCTGGCTGTTGCATTCTTTAAAGGGAGGACCAGTGATCACTCGACATGACTGCTCCACTGTTATCAGCTTTACAATGTTATCGCTGCAAGGCAGAGGTATCTATACACACAAGAACACACATACAAAAACACACACACACACATTCAGTGCAACAGTATCTACGTCTTATCCTATACTAGAAAGTATAAATATCTATCCTTATTATTCTCACAGTGCAGTATTTTGCAGTGTGAGGCATAGCGGAATAGGTGGTAATAGTAATAAACAAAAAAATATGCAATTATTAAGTAAACAACATAAAAAGTTAAACATAATTAGGAGACAAAATATAAAGCATGAATGCTTGAATTCACATCATTGCACATATGAAATGATACTGCACAGTTTGGTACACATTAATATTTATCACAAGTGAATCTTTTGTTGTAGTTCTGGTATCTCTTCTTCACACAGCCTAGATAAAACAGCATGTCTGACTTAAGAGTCCAATCAATCATTTTTCAGAACATTAACTACAAATCATTCATACTTTGCATGATAGCAAACCATTTTCCAAAGCATAATTTACATTTCAAGGTTGGTTTCAAACCTTTCGGGAAGGCATTGTTTTCAAATCAGGCTGTTACAAACTAAACTTGCACAGACTTGCCTGAGGTGGGTAATCCATCACAGTGAACATGGAGTCTGCTTCATTTCCTATCAAATGTATCATCTTGCCTATTGACAGCCCATATGGTTTATTTATACTTACCCAAAAACAATAAAAGGACCATGTATGGAACCGTGATGCAGGTATTTTATTTACAACCCCTAAATTGTCCTTAATACAAAGCAAAAGAGAACATACAGTATACGTTGTACTTTAAGAGAACTGGCCCTTTACTCTAAGAACAGACTTTACCTGTGTTACATCGGCACAGCTGGGAACAACCTTCCAGGAGTTCCCGAAGTGTGAGGGGTCGACCTCCAGCTGGTTGTTGCTGCTCACCAAGTCGTTGTTGACAATCCCGTCAAAGTTACCACACAGGCCACACACCCGGTCCTACACACAGTCAAATGTATGTAACATAAAAGACACCATACAAATTGATGTGGATAAAACAAGCAAAACGGTCAAAGGTTGTGTTATAACACATACACACCCTGTATGTTGCTGAGATGTGAACCAGAAGGCGAGTTCCCTTGTCCCAGCTGAGAGAAATGTGTTTCCCCAGCAGCACGGTGTAAAACTGACCAGATTTAACAATCTCCACCTGTGAGCTCTGTAGCACCGGCCTCTTCATCTTCACCTAGAGGAGAGAAAGATCCCAACATAGATGAACAGACCATCATCAAGCGTCAGTTTGCTGCTTTGCAAAATGCAATTACTTTTCTTTTGGAAGAAAAACTTGAGTTGCGTTCCAGAAAGGAAACTTTTATTGCAAATGATCTTACGAGTCAGGCTTGGGACAGGAAACAAAGTTGTGTGTTTGCTTTGTAGTGTCACATGTAAGAAGTTATGTCCATGTTTAATGTCTTGTTGAAAGTGTTTTTTTAGTAAATACGGCCATGACACACTAAATCACTTACTAACTACATATGTGTGTGTGTGCGTGTGTTACCTCTCCATGTTGCAAAACAATCAACCCTCCCTGGTAGAAGATTGTGATAGCTTTTGCACAGCGACGTCCCACAATTCCACAGGCCTCATTCTCCACCAGCACTCTAAATGAACCCTCTTCTCCATTACAGCTATCCTGTTGAGAGTGAAAGTAGTAAAGGGGAGAATGAAAAGTGACTTAAAGGAAAATAAATCCATGTTGCATTTTTGTTTTCACCAGCTTACTGTGCATCCACCCTGGAGCTCTTATTGGATGTGTCTTTCTCTTACCTGGACCAAGACATATTGGCAGAGGCCAGGGAAGGAGTATTTGAGGCCATCAAAAGTGATGTAATGCCCCTCCCCCACGGTGCGGCAGACCCCATCGCACACCTTCTCTGTGCAGCGCCACTTCCTGTTCCCACACACACTGAAAACAAGAAAAGCTCAATAAGGAAACACATTGCAGGTATTCCCCTTGATATCCATATGTGCAAACAATAATTTTACCAGGTGTTGCAGTCCACAGAGATGCTCTGTCCTGATGCATATGGCCTGTTGTTATGGTAACAGGGACATTGTTCCGGTGCAATGCAGTCTCTGCGGTGACGTACCTGAAATCAATCCGTTTGTCAATCAAGATGTTTTGAGCTTTATACACGCACGCACGCACGCACGCACACACACACACAACCTACTGTGCCGGCTGGACAGAGGCAGCCAGGGATGCAGGCGAGGCTGACGCAGGGCAGATCCAGGTTCTGGCAGGTTCTGGCACACTCAAGTCCTTTTTCCCCTGCTTCACACTCTGTGCGGTCGAGTGGAGGAGGGCACTGGGCTGACCGGCGCTCTGCACACACAAAAACAATACTCAAATCACAAGTTTCATGTCAAATACAAATGGTCAAACATAGAGAGTGGACTATAAGAAAATGTAAAACACACAGACATTCAATAGGGCTCCTGAAATCGTACCTCTGGATGGGGCCAGGTCGTCATCATAGAAGAGGTCAGACAGTAATGTGCTCATTTCAGGGGAGCTACAGCGCATGGAGCCATTCTCACAATAGCTACACACAAGAAAAGCAGACAAAAAATTATAGCGTATGTATAAAACAAAATATCCATTAGTATATCTTAATCAGCTAAATATTTGAAAACACACAGTCACTGACCAGATGCTGTTATGATCTGCGTAAACATCACTGGGTTGGTAAAGCTGTCCATCGTGCAGGCAGGAGCACAGGTCAGCTGTCACACATTCTCCGGAGTCGCTCAGGTACTTTCCAGCAGGACAGAAACAGCCCTCCTCACACACCCTCTCCCCCTCACATCCTGCCTCAGCGCCAGACAGAGCACGGCACGTCCGCTCGCACACACTCCCACAGGCCTCATACACCTGGCCTCCAGTGCACTCCAGCTCTGACAACATCACATCAAGGAGGGTTAGGGATATATTCTCAGTTAAACTGTGTCATTATCTCTAATATATATAGTGTTTTCCTGCTTTTTCTGTCCCTGGAATTGTGTGAGATCTTTGCTTTTTGTAATGATTGTTATTTTACAATTTCCTAAACGCAGTATGCTTAGTTTGAGGTTGGACATCCACTCAGAATCTAGTGGCTTCTTGTCCCTTCACAGACTGTCAGCAGTCAGCTCACATCTGAGCCCTCTCTCTTAACCTCAGGGTTTCACTTAGGGATCATCAATAAATAAGTGTTTAAAACGAAAAAAAACACTTTAACTTACTACAATGCTAGGTGCCAATATTAGTACAATTACGTTAAAAAATGTATAAATAAAAGGGTCTTATGTGTCACCGCTTTTTCATTACTAATTATTTTACATTTGTATTTGCTAGAAGACCATTTCAGTTTTTTCCGATAGGTTTCATGTCATATGATGTGACTCAAGATCTATACTAGATAGTATCACTACACTGGACACATAAGACACACCTCTTTTCTTTGGATTTATTATTGGATTAGTTCTATAAATATGTTTATTTTGTAACGAAAAGAAGGTCTGTCAAATATCCAACCTAAAACTAAAACAAATATCCAACCTAAAACTAACTTCACTGACGTAGACAGATTTATAGACAGATTTATGAGATTGCTGATTTTCTAATATACAACTACTTATACGTGATTAAAGCTAAACAACATAATAGACTTTTGCGTTCGCTCTACAATGCTATTCTAAAAAAAGGAAATGTTTGGATGTTTACCATTGTATGTGCATATGAAAGATCAGCTGTGTGAGAGTGTGAGAGTTACCGCAGAGTGAGGGAGACCTCCAGCTGAGCAGCACTCCTCTGGCAGTGCAGGCCGCAGCGTACGCAGACAGAGCAGAGCACAGGCACTCCTCCCCGTCCACACACGCACACACATCATACCGACAGAACCGCTGGAACGGACCCGGGTTCACCAGATAGTGGCACGGGCTGAACACGTCTGACATCATCACCGAACACGCCTCTTCTGCAAAACGCACTGAAAGAAGCAGCAGAGGTGAATTTGCTGTGAAATCTGTGGTTATGTTTTCCTCTATATGTGTTCTATACCTCTTTTGGGGTTGATGGCACATGGATCAGTCTCATGTCTGTGGGTAGATTCACAGTCTCCATTGATCCTCCATGCCTGGCCGAATGCCTGAGGACTCGCCTCAACCAGACCAGATCCAGACAGGAAGTCATCACCTTGGTTACCATTAAAGTTTCCACAGAGACCACAAGTCTGTCCTGCCCATCGGGGTCCCAGCTGTGGAGGTAGACAGGGTTTAGTAAACATGTTTGCTCATCTTATAACATATGTGCCATTGCCGAAATTCAAATACTTTTCCCATTAAATTGGCTTTTCTAATACCTTTAGGAGGACCCGGCCTCGCCCATCCCAGTCCAGACGAAGGTCATCTCCAAATTTCACACGCACTGAGGACTGCGCAGATCTCTGGATTTGCAGACGCCCTGTTAAAGTGTACACAGTGAACTAACTTGATGGATTTAATATAATGTTGTTGTAAACATTTGAAACAACTAAAAGTAATTCCAACAACTTACATGTCAGTGCTGATGCTAATCACCAAAATGTTATTGAGAAATCCGGTAGACTAAAAGTGTTTTTTATTTATGTTTATATACTGGTGTTGACTACATTCCTTCAATGATTTTAGGAGGAAAAATGTGTTTTCATATCTTAGAGCCAATGTTTTGCCTCTTCAAAATACAATAGGTTGAAGTGCAATATTTGACTGTACTTTCTTTTATGTGTAGTATAATAATTGTTTTATCTTTCTCTTACAAATATGATTTATGACTTGTCTGTTCATATAAAGCTGTCGTTGAGAAGGACTTTATAACATGCATTTTGAAGTACACTATGAATAAATAATGAATAATGAAAGATATTATATATTATTTATCACCATATATACCGTATAGTTTGATTAGAGGCTTGTGAAATATATTCACTATTGTGCCAAAGTGGCATACCATGAAGCATCGGGGTCTGGATGTCCATGCTGTTGACAGAGACAATTCCTCCGTGCTTTAGCTTCACTGTCATGTCTTCCAGAGAGGACAGGCTGAGTGTCACTGAGCGTGTGCACACAGCATCCTGATCATCTGCACACTGAAACACAAAATCAACAGCCTCAATTCTGTAAGTGTCAAGCAGCTAGTGGCAGGAAAGTAAGAGATACAAATAATCAAAGAAAACACCCATTACCTGTATGTTCTCAATAATGACAGAAAACATGTTCTCTGTGCAGTCTCTTGCCAGCAGAAACTGACAGTGACCAGTGAAAGTGAAGAACTTGTTATCAAAGGTCTTGAAGTGAGACTGGCCCACCACCAAGCACTCAGCTACACATAAAACAAAGACATAACACTGGAAATTAGCAACTCAGGACGTAATATACCAGTAGTATGTGAAAGTCAGGTACTACTACAGTACGTCAATCTTACCCGGGCAGCCTTCATTGGTGCATTCCCACGAGCCGTGACGGCACACACTGCAGGGAAAGAAATGTCAGGAAACATTTTAATATAGCAGTACATCTGTATCTGTGTATTAATACATGTTTCTGCATGTAATTCCTCCCTCACCAGGTGTTGCAGTCCTGAGAGATAGAGGATCCTGGAGGGAAATGTCGTCCCATGTGCACACAGGAGCACTGAGATACCTCCACACAGCGGTTACCGTCCAAAACCTTGCCCACTGAGACACAAATGCACACCATGTTACACATACTAGTAACAGAGTGACAGAAAGTAAAACAAGGGAGATGCAGTGAGTGGGAGGTTACCAGGACAGGTGCAGCCATCCGCACACTCTTCCTTGCAGACCTCCTGGATGTTGAGACTGTGGCAGGTTGTGGAGCAGGACTTGGTGCATTCACTGTACTGCATCCCAATTGGACACTTGGGGACTGAACACATACATTATGGTTATACATGTGACTTTATAGCTTGCAACTGCCTATGTAATGACTGACAAACTTACAGCACTGGCTCTCCTCCAGCCAGCCACGCAGGAGTATCCCGTGGGCGTGGCACGTTCGAGCGTACTCCAACAGGATTGGACAGTAACAGTCCTCTGACTCCCTCTGGTCACAGTGACACGCCTCCCCCTGACACAGAATAAGGAAGGCCTCGGGAGAGACCAGGTGGGCACAGTGCAGAAACACAGTGGACGTCTGCAACACACTGCAGCTGGACAAAATCTACATAAACACACATGCATGCAACATTAAGTTCAAGGAAGCAATGTGGTCAAACCATTTCAACATATCAGATGAAATAAAAAAATGTTTGTGTATAGTAGCTGATAGTGATGTTTATTTGTGTTTGCTTTTAAGACCCTAGTTGTTTATGACTGAAAACAGAAGTACTCTTCAGTTATCATGCATGGGCTGTCATGTCTTGCCAGCTTATGTAAATAAGGGATAAAGGATGTTTAAAATGACATTTGTTAGGTAAACTTGAAGATGGGCTTCTAGTGTCATCATGATGGAAAAAGAATGTTGATGATTTGTAAACCATAAAATAAGTTAAGAGTAAGTTTAAATTATAAAACAAATACTCAATCAATGAATATATCTTAAGCTTAAACCAATATTTAATATTCTGACTTTGGGAGCTACTACATGTATCCCAGTTACACAGGAGCACCATTTTGTTTCGAGACGCAGGATCAGTTTGCAGTTAGTGAAGGAGAAGCTGATGACACCCGATGGTTTCACACTGTCATGTAGCCTTTACTGGTTTCATCAAACGTGGGTGTTCATGTGGAACAAAATGTTCTTGCTAAATATGGCTGATTTTCAGTGATCAGCCCACACACAATGTCTACAGTAAACATGTTACAGAACCGCACTCACACCTGTCAGATCTGTTGCTCACCAGCTGTTCCTTTTTAACGAAACTCGTACCTATTGTAAATGAAAGCCCATTTGCACCAGGGGAAAAATTATGAAATGTAAAAATAAAGTTTCTGAATCGATATTGGGCAACACAAGCTAACTGTTTGACTTGCATAGTTACAATTAGAAGGCTTTTGCAAGACACAATTATGATATTCCTGGGATATTTCATTAAATTAGACAGATACAAAAAGGGAGAGAACAGGAAATAAGGGAAAAGCTAGATTGGTAATGATATGCAACATAGAGAGTTGGCACCTTCATCTCTAGGCCATCAAGGCACCCCAAGAGAATTTAACAGTATGTTTTCCATTTCATTTTAGAATTTGTAAGGCAAAATCCAGATTTCTAAGTAAAATGATCAGATATTTAGAAACTGTTCAACAATTCTGCCCTATTACAATATTATTTTTACACAGTACTGTACCAAGTCGAAGTAGAACTTACAATGTCAACATGTGTGTAGATGTGTGTATATGTATCTGTGTATAAATTGTTCTCTCACCGTTGAACTCTTTTTTGTGCTGTTACAAGACTGGCTGGGTTTTGAGACACGTCGACATGACTGATCGGCCCCCTTCACTGCCCACGAATTAGCAAAATCATAACTGTCATCTGTTAGGAATCCTGAAAACACACACAAACACACACACATAAACAAGTTGACAGATTTCTCCTTAATCTCATCCTCCCACTACTGTTCCTCTTGCTTTCTTTGACCTTGTTATCTTTTCCTGTACTGAGCTGCTACTCTTCCTGTTGCTGAGTGCTGGTGACTCAAATCCTTTCCTTGATTCCAATAATAATGAACTTGCCCTTGCTTCGCTCTCAAACATCAGAATATCCCAGATACAAAGTTACAGATTGTTGATTTTAGCCCTTTGTCCTGGATGATCTTACCCTCTTGCGCAGTATATTCATCAGCTGATGCAGAGTTGAAGTTGCCACAGAGGCCACAGGTGCGGTTTGCATGGTGTTTGGTCAGTGTCAAGGCGATGTTGGCTGCATTATCAATGGTAACAGTGAAGCCAAACTCCTCACTCCAGAGCTTATAGAAGCCGAGCTCAGAGCCCACAAACACAGCGTGAGATGCGTAGGGCACAGATAGTCTGCAAAAAAGGAGACAAACTATGGGGTGATTTTATTTTTTCGACTAAGACAATTTGATTACTCACATAATTATATTATTTTTACATGACTACTTAAATATTCTCTATCTCAACCTTTTTTCTCCTTGTGAGAGCCGTCCGTCTACAGACAGGTGCAGCTCGAAGGCATCCCCCAGAAATAGAGTGACTCCAGTTCTTTTGCCATTGGCAAAATCAGCTATGGGTTGAAAATACATTTAATTTATTATGAAACCTTCAACCGACAATAACAGTTTGAAATAACATAATGATAACAACGATGATCTCTGGGTCATCAGTAAATTAAAAGGGAGAAAAAATGAGTAAGCTTTTAAAATGTCAGTGCAAGTACTTAGACTGCTTAAGCATACATATCCCAGTGAGAATCAAACCCATGGCTGTGACTATGCACAAGCCACTGATCTGCACTGGATGAGCATCAGATGCCTGTAGAATTGAAATCTATTTGTTTTTTATTGAACTGTCTGAGTGTGACTCACCCAGCAGTGTGAAGGAGCGATGGCTGCAGTCTCCAGCCAGCAGATAGCTGCAATCTCCAGGAAACTCATATAAAACCCCATCAAACGTGTGCACGTAGTCCCGTCCGAAGAGACTGCATCTCCCTGTCAAAGCTGCCACGCAAGCTGAACACATGCAAAAGACACAATATGCAACTGTCAGTGAGAGTACAAAAAGAGGAGATCTTATATGAAACATTTCACATATTATTGGTCTATAAGAGAGTTTTACTTTTAAGTGCAAACAACAAAAATAAATAAATAACCTTCAGATACTCACATGTCAGATGCAGTAGAACCCAGATTTCTCGCAAATACCGCCTCATACATACCTGAAACACATGTAGATATGCTCTCCATTATCATGAGCATCACATATATCAGAATCATGTCCTGTTATAATATCACATTACTCTGAGTTGTCTGCCGGCCTGTTTTAATAACAGTAATAATCTTCAATTCTCTAAACTGCAGCAAGTCCTACCTCCATGTCTCCTGTTAATCCACAGAGTTGCAAAGAAAAGGCAAACGCAATCCACAATTTTGACCTCACACAGTCATGTCATAATGATCGGTGTGTGAGGGTCGTTGTCCAACAGTCAGAACTTGGTCAAATGCTCAACCTGCCTGGAATCTATTTTATAGCAAAGAACATACCCCCGCCCAGCCGCCAAAGCTGGTCTTTAAGACCCCCGCCCTCGCCAGGTTTATAAAAAAGGGCCGACTATGACTCAGTCCAAATCTCAGTGCCTGCAGACTGACACCATCAAACACACTCAGCAGGACAATACCAGGATATGCCCACTGATCGCCTGGCTGAGTGATTCGTCTACGCATACGTATCTGTATCGACGCCAACCCAAACAATCCTTTTGGAAAACACACTTACTGGAGATATCTCACGCAATAACACTGTTGTGATGGTAGACATGCACAAACACAACACTGAACTCTGCCAAAATCTCTCTCTCAGACACACACACACACACACCACACACACACACTGGGAAAGTGTATGGGTCAACGCTCTCAGGTGCAAACTTTACGTACGTATCTGGCAGAAACACCACATTTTAAATGTACTGTAAATGTTTTCATTAGACCTAACTTCAGATTGATGCATGGCCAAATACCAAGACCGTGAAGCTAGTTCACCTAATAGGAAAACATATGTTTTAATGACATTATCAATTAGACCTATGTTGTTCCTGCTTTCATGCTTCAACCTCCATCTTCAACCTGAGTAATGGTCTAACGGTCCAGAATTACAAAAAAGAAACCCTGTAGTAAATCATTAATTAAGGGTTGTGGAAGTAGATATTGCACCTATATAATAACACACCACAAGCTAAATTAAATCAGTCTTCAGTCATTCATTTTTTATTTTTTACTTTATACAACATCCATACAACCATTAAGTCACCTGTTGTAAAGGTCCAGATGCTCAGAAACCTTTTTTTCCAGTAAAAATAATGGTTCTTCCTTTCTTATTCGTGACTAACTATTAATAATTAATCTGTAAACTCTAAGTAAATCATGTATGCATGGATAAAACCATTAGTTTAAATTCCTAAACCCCACATTGGTAAATTAGGGGATGGTTCAAAATTCTGATGCAGACCACAAAACACACATGCACACAATATAATTACCAAAATTAATGATATTGACTAACTGGTGTTTTGAACTGAAGGATAATTCTGGTCACTTTCTGTTTGTTTGAGTGTGGGTGCGTGAGGAATTTGTCTGGGGGAGATGCACAGCCCGTGCACCGTGTTCATTCATGTACAGTATATTCAATCCCTGAACGCGCTTTTTCTATTCTGGGAAAATTACGTCATCCCACAGCCCATGGTGCTGCAGGAACTTGTGGTCAAAAAGCCCACCGCAGGCTGCTGTGCAGGGCTCTGATGTACCATATGAAGCAAAGACGCACGCTGAGTGTAGACATTAAGGTTTTCTATCAGAGCTACAGGCTAACAATTAAAAATGGTGATGTTCTCTGTAATCCTATTTGGACAACTAGAGATAGTTTCACTCGTGCACTAAATCCCCACTTAGTCTCGCAAACTGCTATTTCAAGCCCCTCTAAAAGAATATGATAACTTTAGCAAACATTTCCACAAATGCCAACGTCATTACGTGATTGATAACTCACACAAAAAAAAACTCCAATAATGATCAGCCCCTTCATTTAATGTAGATGTCTTTGAAAAATCTAATTAGAAATGTAAAATGTAAAAGCATAAAGTTAAAATGTTGTGATAAATTAAAAAAAGTCTACAGGGGACGGGCTGTGCAGACCGTTGTGTGGGGGCGGACCACTACAGGCGCGCACAGCACGGTGCGCGTATCAGTGCGACGCGTCGGCAAATAACCTCAATCTGCATACTGACTGTTATTTCGAAGGTCTTCTTTTCTACCGAGTGTTTTAATTGGTGCTACCAGCATAAGTGAGATAGATCAAGCACCGCCATGGCTGCATTGTCGGGGGGAGAGATGTGCATAAAATACCTGATGTTCGCCTTCAACCTCGTATTCTGGGTGAGTTTGAAGCGAGAAATTGTATTCTTCTTAAAGAATAAATTATACCCCCTGTCTGTGTGACAGAGAGAGAGCTTTGCGTGCATGCGCGTTCGTGTGTGAGCCGGTTACTATCGTGAATGAAATAAGACGACGTCCCAGATGCGGGATCGTACTGAGTGCTCACAGTCTCGGTTACTTATCACAGTATATCCTCGTGGTGCCCCTGCATTATTTTGGGCACTGACCACAACTAAATACAAAGCGTCCCAATACGCGTGCAGACCGAGAGGGCTGGAAGAATAATCCCCGGTGGCCAAGTGACCCAGTTCCACCGTGCAGACTTTGGAGTTCGCGCACAGCATTTTAATAAATGCAATGGGGGGAGGGGGGCGCTTTATTGTAGTGGAGAATGTCCCTGATATTATAATAATTAACGCTTCTTCTTCCTCACGTGATGTGAACAGTTGCGCATGTCAGGGAGTGAGTGTGTGAATGTATCCATGGAGGCTATTTGTGTCCAGCTAAGCCTGCAGGGTGTGTCTTGTTCTGTCAGTTTGTTTGTGATGTGTTTGTGTGTGTGGTTTCACATGAATGCTTTGCCCATTTATGAACGTTTATTATGTGTGCAGTGCAGCTATAGATAGAGCCTAGAATAACCATCCATTACAGGGCAGGGATTTCCCAAAGTGTGTGTGTGCTTATGTGTGAGATGCAAATGACCCAGGCAACACAACCAATTATGGGTATTAAAAAATCCACTATAAATTGTACAAATCACCAGTGTCTGTAAATAATAGCAGTAAGAAGCCAGGATGGTGACCATGAATTGAAAATGCATGTCCTTGATTGAATTTCAATTCATAGAAAAATGAAGTGAATATATGATACACTGGTCATTATGCAGCCACAGATCACATGACACAGATATCTGATCACAGATAATCTGGACACAACAAGAGTGTCTATGTGCATCGTTGTGTCAGTGCATCAAGTTTCAAGGGGTTAACAGACCTTGGTTTCAATAAAACAGCTTCTGTGAGACATAGGTAGTAGTCACATTTTATAGCAGTCTAGTAACTGTGCATACAGTTCAGATAACAGAGCAGGTAATATGCTGCTGGGCAGGTATTTTAAAATGTTTTTGGTTAACATGCCTAGACAGAGCCCTGTGTCCTACTTCCTGCTATATCAAAATGTATGTACCAGCATAACTTTCAGAAATGCAGAAGTTAAAAACATAAGCTGTGTGTGTATAAACATGGGACAAAAGAGAGGAAGGAACACAGGCAGGAGTTCATATCACATTAAACAATGGAGGTCAGCTTTTTGAGTAACACGGCTCTCTTGCCACTCCCTAACTGTAGAAGTCATGTGATTTTATGAAGGCGTGGTAATGAAAACAATCTCTCCTTACACCACGTTTTTTTTAAACTGACACCATTATGTTTTGCTGCCACCTGGGAAGCAGATAGTTAAAAATCACTCAGAGCTGTGAACTGTGTTGACTGGATCAGCATGGCTGTCGTTGGGGGAATCAAGTGTGTGAAATATCTCATGTTTGTCTTCAACTCTGTCTTCTGGGTAGGTGTGCTTTACTTTTAATCATGTGGTGTTGGATTGCTTGTGTGTGAGAACGAGAGAGGAAGGAAGAGGTGGAAAAGACTACTGGACTAGTAGTACACATTTGTTCTTTGCTCTAACCTGCTCTTTTGTTTACACAATGGAACATAAAACATCCTAGAATAAAGAGTAGGTAAAAATCATCAACAGAATGGCCAAATATACACAGAAACACACTTGGAATTAAACAGATTGCCATCTTTCGGTTTGACTTTTAAAGTTAAATATTCACAGACCTGTGTATGCTGCCAAGCCCTGTAAGTGAGTCAATGTGTAGCACATTACACAATCTCTGGTACCATAAAGCGTGTAAAATACACACCTTTATTCTGTTTGGTTACATGCTATGCACAAGAACAGTGCTGCAGAATATATGTACATGCATACATAATAACATGCAGGCATCTATGTGTTGATGGATCGACATGCTACTTTGTGCCAATATTAAATACACATGTTGATGTATAAGCAAACATGTGAACAATACAAACACAAAGGGTCCTTCTTTTTACGCAGTTAGATGAGCAAATTACAGCATTTCCTGCCTCCATCAATGTGTTTTAATACATCAATGTGTTCTATACACTATAATATCAAAGTCTCATTGGTGAGGAGTTACAAATGTCTGTCCCCAGACCTATACTTTTTAAGAGTTGAAAAAAGGCATTTTCAATAGATTTGTTGGAAATGTTGTGGGTGAAGAATTAGATATGACAGAAAGGACTGTGGAGACCTCTTCCTCGACTGATAACTGAGAAAAACATGTAACAATTAGACCACAAGAATGCTTAGTTAGTACATGTTTTAAATGATAACTGGAAGCAGAAACATTTTAAAATTCAGACAGCACCAAGTAAACTGATGTAGTAAAATCAAAATGAAATACACAAGATGTCAAATGGGATATTGCATAAATATGGAGAGTGCTTATGAATGACAAGAACTTCAGCTTAGTTTCTCGCTAATATAATTGATATGTACTATCAGGTTGACTCTGTCCATCGTGCATTTAGTGGTATGATAACTAACTGCAGAACTGTTTGTGAAAATAAACATGATGTTGTGTTTCAGCTTGCAGGCACTGCTGTCTTCACTATAGGCCTGTGGCTGAGATTAGACCCACAGACCAAAGGCCTGTTTGAAGAAACAGACTCTCCAAATGTGTTTTACACGGGTAAGATTCCCTCTGTCCTTGAGCTGGATCCCTTATCATTTAAGCAAAGTTACATTTTGGATTATGTGAGCACTGCAAAATATGCTTGTCTGTGATTCTCTGTATGTGTGTGTAGGTGTATATATCCTGATAGCAGCTGGAGCTCTAATGATGGTGGTGGGTTTTCTGGGCTGCTGTGGGGCCATCCAGGAGTCCCCCTGTATGCTGGGAATGGTTTGTACCATCTTTTTTGTTCTGCACTTAACTAACTTTAAACGTAAACTATTTAAAACAGTTTCTTATACTATATCCGGGTCTATATGTATTTGTCACAATCTTACTCAGCAGCATATGGCCTTGTTACTGAACTTAAGCAAGTGTGGATTGTAGACCGACATTGGGCTCTCCAAGAAATATAAGCTACATTCATCTTTGTTTACTGAACAGTATCAAGGCCAGAGAAGAGTCTCTAGATTTCGCAGCACTTGTCTCTCCCCGTCTCTCCCCCTCCCTCCATGTCTGGCCCTAATCTTCTTGTACTAAATCTCCCAGGAGGAGGAGCCTGTAAATTAGGTTTAGCTACACTCAAGTGACCTTGTAACTTGTTCACACATGCATTCAAAAGACATGCGCACACGCGTGCACACATTCAAGCAATCAAAAGTTTCATTTTGTCTATCTCTTTGCAGTTCTTCTTCTTCCTGCTTATCATATTTGCCATTGAAGTTGCGGCTGGTATCTGGGTGTTTTCCAACCAAAGCAAGGTAATGTACAAGTTTATGTAACAATGATTCATTTATTTGGATAGAACTTTTCTACAAAGCTACAAACATGAAAGGTACCACAATGAATATGAGTTATGTGTATAAAGTATTATTTTACCGTCTTGCTGCTGTGTTTCAGGTGGTAAACGACATCACAGCATCCTACATGCAGGCCTACAATAAGTTCAAGATACCAAATTCAGATAAGAGACTCAGAGACACTCTGCGGATGATTCAAACTGGGGTGAGCCATGTCTTTTAGTTTCAGCTTCATACTAATTCAGGTAGACTTAGATCTTATCTTAAAAGAACTTGACACGCAATATTTCCTTAAAGCAATGTATTCCCATGGGAAAGTTGTCGGTGTCGCCTAATATCAAAAATGTTTAGGATGATTAGAAGTTGGAAATTCAGCAAAATACCACATTTTAGGAAAATAAGCACATCTTTTTTAGTGAGCCCGGAGGCAATTATCCTACAGTATATAATCTAGGGGGAAACAGCTAGAGTCTAAACACACACTTACATAACTTCTTAACAGCATGAACATGTTGGGTTCCTTTAATCTCTGCACCAATAGTTATGTAAGAAAAATTATAGGTTATTTTGGAGATCGGTTATTTTGGACAGTGCCTCCACCAGTTGACTAGCAACCTCATTGTGATAACAACATAACAATTGTAACAAGAATGTTCCTTTAAAATACTTTAAGTTATAGATGTCTATTCCCTTTGCCATCTTGTGTTCTAAAGGCATGATTTTGTTCACAGCTGAACTGTTGTGGGCCAACTGGTACGGTAGAAGAGGCTGACAAAGACACCTGTCCCCAGGGAGAGCTACTTGAGGAGCTCATTACTAAGGTACAACTACTCTGAATGTTTGTATAGATTGGATGCCAACACAGATAGGTACTTCAGTCAAGAGCTAGAGAAAGAAAATAATATTTCAATAGCAAAGACGATCCATAAGTTCTAAAAGCTGTTAGGAAGCAATTACGTTACTGTATGTCAAATAATTGTCAAACGTGTGCCATAGGTTATCAGTCTTTCCTTTGCACACTCATTTCCTCAGCCTCTTTGCAGTGTAACTATGGCAACACTGGTTTACCAGAGCCCGCATGCTCTCAGGCTGTCTGTTAAGTGTGCAATACCACACGCCATGTTGTTCAGCATAGGCTTAGAGGAAGCTGAAAGGAATTATGCTGGTGTGTTGCAGAGCTGCCCTGATGCCATTGACGAGGTGTTTGACTCCAAGCTACACATCATTGGAGGAGCCGGCATCACCATTGGGGTTGTTATGGTAAGTGTGGGATTTACTGTAACTCATCAAGTTTAACTGTCAGCTGCCCTGGAGGATGAGCGCAGGGCAGAGGTGAGTAAAGAACAAACACAAGTAATGTATGTCTCTCTTTCTTTTGCAGGTGTTTGGGATGATCTTTAGCATGCTCCTGTGCTGCGCCATCAGGAAGTCTCGGGAGGTGGTGTGAGTCCCACCATCACATCCTGGAGTCCTTTATTAATGTTGCATGATGCTATTCCTAGAGTCACATGACTCTCCACTGCCATAAACACTGCTTGTTCAAGAGGGACAATCTAAGATAGGCTGTGTGCGGATATCTCTGATAATTACATAATACATCAGCTATAACTGTGCTACTGACACTTAGGCCCACCCTTTCTGGACTATATAGATGCAATGTGGTTATAAGGCCCAAATATAGAATGGGTGTCATCTGTGCTTCAGTGGCAATGTATTGAAGAAATAATTGTGTGGTCATTTGACTGTAATTAGTGTTTGTGAACTGCTAATTATCTAAACAAAAGATCATATTATTGTATATGGATCACATTTCTATTGCCATCACTTGACAGCCAGCAGAAACATGGATCAGGGCCTCAGAAAAGGCCACCACCATCACTACAGCAATAGCCAATGAAATTCTACAGTCCTTTTTTTTACAACACCGATATACAACTATGGTGACTAGTAGCCGATTCAATGCTAAGCTGGGAACTGCGGTCAGTGTGGTTCACCTAGCTTGGTATTAGAGTAGCATCTCGGTTTCTACATTGTGACATTTTATTTGTACCCTTCCTATTGTCTCCATCCCTAACATGCCCTTTCTAAAAACGCCTTTTCATTTTTTGTCAAGTTTTGTAAATGTCTTTTTTTATTTGTAAAAGGTTTATACACATAGATGGTTGTATGGTACATGTGTTTTAAATTTGATGATGTATTTTATAATGTTCTTTCCATGCTACATAGACTGGATTGATCTATACCATATGCACTATGTTTCACAGAGACAAATATAATGAGAGCCTAATAAAATAAATTGTACTGACTCTGAAGGTGTTTTGCAATGGCACGCAGTTACTCACACAGCGAACGTCATGTTGCTGTAGTTTTTCTTTAAGCCATTTCTCAGAAGGTCACTGAGTTAAATACATTAACTACAAGAGCAAATTCTTCACTATTAAAATAAGATACTATCAAACTGACTTTCCTTGGCATGTTGGATTTAGTGGTGCAGGATATAGGGGAATGCAGGGGTTAGATGGGTGGAGGTGCCTTGATAAGACTCAAAACAACATCCAGGACCTAATCTGTGTGCGCAATGGAAAAAGACATTCTTAATACTCCTCCCAGCTTTCCTTTCTTTGATATTCATGGTCATCAAGTGTGACTCATGTACAAGCCAAGAAGTGTTTTTGTTTTCCTAGTCATGCCATCACAATCAATCCAAATATGTGTTTCAAAACAAGGCGTATACACAGATTACAGTAAACAATTATGTATGGTAGTGAGTCATGTTATTTCTAATGACTCACTTTTTCATCCAAAAAGAGGTGAGAAAAGTTAGTTTTCCTCTGATTATAGCACAAGGAAGTACCCTTTGATTTGGTTGTTGACAGCCGGGTGTTGCCCTCTCAGACACCCCACCCCCACTATGGAGATAACGCTGATTATAAAAAGAACTATGTTCATATGTGAGACATGTCTCCATGTTGTTCTGTGTGTATGCCTCTTATGTAACATTATGTGTATCGGCCAAAGGAAGAGGGCAGGAAAAACGAGATAAGGAAGAGAAAAATAGGAACCACGATGAAAACTCAAGAGAAAAGACGCCTACCACACTTCTACACATAAACACAGTAGATACAGACTAAATGATATGATAACAATTGCCCATTCTGTCAAATACAGAGACTAAGACTAAGTTGTTTGATGTTTTCTTTGGTGTTGGTAAACCTAGCCATAATTGGACTGATTGGTGAAGAACCACTGTAACATTTTACTAGCCAAAAACTGAACCATACAACAGTGCTGCCATGAAAAGTAATTTATTATTACAGTGGAAGTATAAAGTTGCATATCAAATACATGTGTTACTAATATTGCTAGAGCAATCTGCAAATTATCTCCTTCCACCTTTTGAATGATACAAAAATATATTCATTATTTTACCTTTTGGATACAATACAATCTCAGTCTTCAGTCTCGTCGTCTGTGTCCTCCCAGGAAGTGTTAGCAAGTCTGCGTGACTGAGTGTGTAAGGCAGTGTGTGTGTGCAGCACGGTGTCTACATGGAGAATACTTGACAGACACTGTAGAACAGCCAGAAGTAGCTGGTATTTACAAGACACAGATTCAAGGCCGGAGTCTGACATGAACAGTTTTGCTGACATGTCAGCCTCAGTAAAATGATGCTTTGTTAGTTTATCCTCCTCTAGAGGAAATGCACTTTCCCCAAAGATTGAGCTGTGCTCCTGTTTGTAGACAAGGCTAAACGGGTGGGAATGGTTTTGAACAATAGTCTGGAACCTTGCTTGAGCCTGCAGGAAATGTCTTGGACTGTGGGAATAAATCTGTCTGGGCACGATCAGTAGAGCATTTGCCAAGAGCTGGGAAACAGCAAGGCCACTCGTAACTGTGTCATCAGAGGCTGAGCAACTGGTGCCATTTTGTAGGAGGGCATGGTGTAAGAGAAACTCGAATGTCCCACCAGCAGGTATAACACAACCTGGCTGCAACCCACACTGCTGGAAGGGAGGTACATTGGGGATCTGATCCACATGTGAAGAAGTGCTTTTGGTTGACTGCAAGGTCCTCTTTGAGGATGTGGTTGCAGTCATACCCATGGGCTCCCATGTTGAAAGGAGCATGCGGATGGCGTCTCGAAATGCACATGTATACTGGTCAGTTTGTCCTTCCCCTAGGCCACAAATGACCAGACTACATGGTTTGACCGTGACCCTTTCCTCTGAATCATTGAAAGCCACATGGACATACCTGTGGGAGAAAAAGTCAAATTTTAACATTCATGAATCAAAGAAGATTGAGAAAATCATAACAACATACATGTATGTTAAATCAATTATTATCTATGATAATGAATTGTATGCATTTTTTTGACTTTTAAATATACATATTTATATGAGTAGCAAAGAGACATGTTTATACCTATGGGCTCCCAGCAGAATTGGTCTACAAAAGGTCAGCGTAGCGACGTGCTCTGGTTCAACCATCCAGCAGTCTAAGACAGGTGTGGCCCCACTTAGCTGGGCAAAGAGAGACAGCTCATCTTCACTGACACACTCCACAACGCACATCTCTGCCTGTGCAGCTAAAGACAGGACAGCAGCCGACTGTTTCACTGCAGACAGGATCACAGAGACACCCAAACTCTGCAGGTTTGCAAAGACACACTCCAGGGACCTTTCTGTCCAGGCGCTAAACTGCACTATACTTCTGTTGTTCTTTGAATTATCCCCCATCCATTGCTCTCCACATCCCAGCTGCAGCACTTGTCCTGCATTGAGCAATTTTGGCTGGAGGTAACCAGAGAAAACTGCAGCTTTAACTGTCTTTTGTTCAGTCTGAGGGCACGGTGTAGCAAAGTCTCTGTGAATGACTTGCCCCTCAATCAAACGTGAACAACTGATAGGGAAGCCTGACACAGGTGTGTGCAATGCATCGAAGTTGTCATTTACAAACTCAAGTGATAAGGAAGGTTGGTCCCTTTTAAACTTCCAGTGAGTCAGCAGTTCACAGGTTAGTTTGCTTATAAAGTCACAGTGGGAACGACCCAGACGTGAATGAAAGAATGATGTCAGCAGTTTTTGAACACAGTCATTGTTTGAGGGTCCTGGTAAATGTGTTTTTGCAGTGAAATCCTCCCATGACAGACAGCATCCATATGGAATCACTCCCATGGCTATGAGATCATCTAGCTCCTCCAATGCAAATGCCAGAATTTTGTCAGCCAAGTGCCTGGCAGTTGAAGCCTCTGCCGTTTGCCTGGAGGTGTAGGTGTGGGACACATTAGGCTCCTTGCAGGCCATTTTATGAATCATCCGTAGTAATGAAGCTAGCAGTAGGATAAACGTCTTGGATCCATCGCCTGTTACAGTGCTGTGTTTCAAGACGCACTCCACCACCATCCTAAAACCAAAAACACACAAATATATAAAAAATATAAAATGTCACTCGTCAAAGACTATCATAGTGACAGAGTGTGTGTGTTACCTGGCCAGTGGATGCTCAAGTCGTAGCGCAGTGAGAATGCGAGCCCCACTGCGGCTCAACATCGCCTGTCCCGTGTCTCTGGTGAACAGAACCTGTCCTCCTTCAGGGCCAAAACTGCGGAGGACAACTGACTCCAACACACACACAGTCTGCACAACATGATCCAGATGAAGACGCTCCACTGGCGGCATCCCTGCAACCTGAAAGAAACATAAATATCAATTGCAAGAGAAAATACACAATTTACAAACAGGAAACAGAACTTTTTTACAAATATGCTTTTGGTATTTCATAAAAAGCAACAAGACATTTAAATACTACTGCCTCAAAACTCTACAGATGGGCTTGAAATTCCAACAATATAATGTATGCAGCACAGTTTTAGTTTACAAACATTTGACACAGGATGGATTTCAATTTAGGGTTACAGTCTTACATCTCACGTTTGGATTAATAATGTGAAAAAGAATCAACACTTAAATAAGACTTTAATTACACCTGGAGTAAATTCACAAGCTACAAAGTAATACAAATTAGCTGCCCCTTTACCACATTTAAATAAACACATCAATACAGCAATAATTATAATCAAAACATATGACAAATATTATTCTGGGATGGGCCAATTTACATAAATATTACTTTTACTTTCGGTACATAAGGTATAATTACGAGTCAAACCTTTGTACTTTTACTTGACTAACATTTTGATTGCAGGACTTTTAACTCTAACAGAGTATTCCTACACTGTAGTACTTCTACTTTGACTGCTTCCTCCTCTACTACTCAGCGTCAGTCAATGTTCACTTTGAGAAAATCAGTGTAAAGTTAGTTTACTTGGTTAGCGTTATAAACTCGTATAACTATTTTCTGATCACTGCTAACAGCTAGAAGCTGCGTAGATAACATTAGCATCTGCTAGCTAGCTGAATGAAATGAGATGAACCCTTCCGCACAGGGGCTTATTTTATTACAAACCCTAGATATAACATAAACGCACTAGTTTCTAGTTGCCAGTATGAACCAAACAAACAAAAATATTCGCCACAACACGATGCTTTTATCTCAGAGTACTTACCATCAGCCCAACAGGAACGCTTCCTCCGTATCCTAGAGACGAGGCTTCTTCTGTGGTTTGTTGTAGAGCTGTAATTCACATCAGAAGTGACTGCTGCCACCTAGCGTCAAGATGTTTTCTAACCCTACAGCCAAGGACACTGGTATACTGTAAACACTTATGTACACATTATTGTACCACAATTTTCCTTTTAAAATGCTTGTGCAAAAGTAATAAATACAAATACATTTAAGATTATTATGATATGATACTGCACATGACATGGGAGTGTCATGTGACTAAAATGCCTATTTAGTTTGTTGTTCAAATGAACAATTTCTTTATGGAAATCACAAGTCTCTTTCATAATCTGATAATATTGCTTTACATGGTCAATAGGAGTGGTGCTAGGTGTAGAAAAAAAACAAACACGTATGCGTTTCCTACAATGTCTTTTAAAAAGCTTTATGTCCACCATTAACACTCTTTGTCTCTAAGAAAGCACATAAATGAAGATCTGTTTGATTTCAAGAAATTCCTGAATGTTTGCAGAGAAGCTTTATATTCTTCGTTGAGATCAGATATAACATCACCAGACGTCAACAATATTTTTAAGTGTTTCAAATTGTGTTGTTATACTGTTTATGTGTCATTTGTTCTCAGGTCTCCCTTGTTAAAGAGATCATTATCAATTGGGACTGGCTAGAACTAAATAAAGTTTATTTTCTACACATGAAAATGTACTAATGCTGAAAGCTAAAGTCAGCTGACCATACTGTCACATAATTATTAAAATAGCAGACTTTGGGAAGTGATAATCCATGTTGATCTAAAATGTTCCCGATAAGCAGAAACATGCATTGTGTGTATTTCCACATGTCAAGGACAGAGGTGATGTCACCCCACCCTCCCCTGCCCATCCCCCTCTCTTTCTTCCCTCCTTCTATACAGTATCTCTACAGTATGTCTGGTACCTCAAGGTGAACGGGGCGGGGCCGGAACTTGATCTCTGTGTTGCTGCAGAAACCACATCCTAAGTTTCTAAATTAGGCAACATCATCTATACATAGACAATATGAGACAGTTCTGCAGCTCCTGCCAGATGCACACACACCAACACACACATACAGAGCTGTCCACAGTGAATGTAAATATCCTCTATTGCTGAACTCTCACTATGCTAACGAGCCTTTAAAAAGCCATGTCATTTCGCTAATGAATATGCATCAGTGGCCCAGTGAGGGTGACCTGTTGGGATGGGACAGAGGTCACAAGAGGTGGGGCGCAAATAAGCACCCGTGCTCCCATGAGACCTGAAGGGATGGACAAGATCACATTCACAAGTAACACACACACACACACACACACACACAGAAGGAAGCAATAGAAGAAGACCGAGCTGCAATTCCCCACCTTGTCCTACGCTACCTCGCTCTTGCTCTCCCCCTTGATCCAGCTTTTCATACACCTGCTCTCTTCTTTGTGACATCTATGATACAAAAACTCTTTCCTCTCTCACTGTTTTCCTCCGCCTGTCCCGCCCTCTCTGGTCCTGTCATCTATCCTCCTCCTCCTCCTCTTCCACCTCTCTCTGGGAAGGAGTACCTGTGTGTCTGGATATTGCTGCTGAGGCGACTGAATACAGGTATGTCTCTGGGTCCTTATCTTTCTCTTAGTTTTATCAAATAAAAGTACTTTGATGTATTTCTCTCCCAACTGTGCTCAGTGAAAAGTAACTGTGTAAACCATAACAAAATTAGAATAATCAGGTTGGTGAGGGTCATTCTCTTATTGACCAGATACAGTCTAGGTGCAACATAATAACCTTGGGTGATTTATTAGTTTTTACCTCCAAATTCCGTGATTTTCTTTTGTATCTATGAAAGATGCAGTTCTTGTGAAGGTTGAGAAAATGTCCAATGTCAAGTTAAAAACAAGGCTCTCTTAAGTTGTCAGTGACGGTGCAATGACACTAGAATGCACACATTAATGTAATGAATTTGCTAACTTTTTGGATGAGGTGTAAAAACAGTTTTAACTGCTGTTTTAACTAAAGTTAAGGGGACATATGGTGCGGCTGGTCATTCATTATTCATTATCATCTGTATCAAACATATTGACAGACGCAAATTTACACATTTAGTTACGTTTACATATGTTTTATATATATACACGATATTTAACAATTCATAATTTAAGTATTTTCATTTCAAATTACCATGTGAAAAAAATCTAATCTCTGAATTACTCATTATTACTTAGTCAAACTTTTACAAAACCAAATCAGAAATATTATATATAAGTATTGAAATACATAACGTGATCAGTATAAGAGACCTGTATCATGTGAGACATGGTGTTCTTTCTGCCATCATTAGGTACATCTGTTTGCTCCTGCAGCTGTAATTAATCAGTGGCTTCTGTTTAGCGCCTGTCTTTTCAGAAAAAGCAGACATAAACTGAGATAAGTGTCCTGCTTTGGTGTGAGATCTCATCTGCTGACTCAACTCCAGATACTCAATACTTGTGATGTCCGCAGAATAGCAAAAAAGGTATCTACATTTTTTTTAACATGGGAGTCTTGGCAGTTTTTTTCGTAGATACTGAGCATGACCTTGGCCCATGACTCTGACCCCTGCAGCTCACAGTGGAACAGCAGCGGTCCACGCGTGACGCTTCAACTTCAATTGTCCCCTTCCTCTCCCCTGCATGTCAGCAGCTTTGACCGAGACAGCTGCTTGCATATCCTGTGTTAAAGTGTTAGTGCCAGGCCAGCAGAAACAGGAGTCATTTGACACTGATGGTCATACAGTTTCTAAAAGCATATTAATGCTACAGATACATCTAATCAAAAGCATTTAAGGAAACTTGGAGGGTGTATGTGTTTATGTGTTCTGTTTTGATTGTTCCTCAAAATAGATTTTTTGTTTTTTGTTTAATATAGTGTGATGTTCCTTAAATTACTCAAGTTGTTATTTAAGGGCTGAGACAATATTTTCTTGACTCTGTGTTTCTCTGTCAGTTTAATTCTGGATCTGTTACTCGTCCAATAATGACTGGGAACCGCCGAGCTGCCCCCCCTGCACCGGGCACCCCCGCTCCAACAACCCACTTGCCAAATGAAACAACCAACCCCGGCCATTCTGGAGGCCACAGTCCCAACAAGTTCATGAGTGAACTGCACAGCGTCCACAGTGAGTCAGACTCTGAGGTCTTTGGAACCAAAGGAATGTCCGGAATAACATAACTAAACTATCATGCTGATATGCTGTTATGGTGCGTAGCCTGCTAAAATATATCACAGAAATAATTGCGAGAACAAAATATTATTGTCATTTCAAGACGATTTTATGCAACTGCCGTAAGTATAATATAATGTTCCGAAAATATTCAGTCATTGTTATATAAAAATAACAAATGAACAGAAAATGAATTTGAAAAAAATCACACACAACCAAAATTAATAAAATGGACTATCTGCCACTGTTAATAAACATTTACAATGCCAGAGTCTTACAATGGCCTAAGTAATCTCCATTTATCATACAAGTCACTTAATAAATAAGATAGTCATCTGTGTTTGTGTCAGTTTAAATAATTGGATGGCAAAATCATCCTAAAACAGTAAAAGCTCAGGGAGTGTCTAGAATGTTGTGACTGAATGAGGAAGGTACACACATCATATGATAAGGCCAAACAAGCGTTGACTCAAAGGGGACAGAAAAACAGGTTAGGTTGGGTACTTTTAAAATCTACTCTAGAACTGCGTTTTATGTTCCTCTTGTGTGGAAGTTATTCATTTTTATTAGTTCTGACGTACCAGGATTGTTAATGCGTACTGCTTTTAACGCTATGCGCATGTTTTATGGGGAAGCAAACTGCAAGTCATAAAAAAATGTCATCTTGTATTTGAATATGTGACATGATATTATAGTCAAATATTGCTTCCATGATGCTTTAGAACAAGCAGAATACAGAACACTGAAGACTGAACATTGCAATGCAATACAACACCACCACAAAATATGATCTATAAAGATTTTCCTCACTCTGTTTATCTTTGCATTCAAGTGGCTGACTAAAAAAATCAATTATGCATCCTCTATGTGTGTGTTTATTTCATCTTGCAGTGCCATCATGGGCAGTTGCTGCCCTTTGCATCGTAAGCTTGTGCGTGGTGTTGTCATGTGCAGTGTGTGTGTGGAAAAAGTGCTTGAAAAAGAAGGACAAGGACAAAGAAAAGGACAAGAAAAAGGGAAAAGAGAAGAGCAACGGAGGCATTGACACTGAAATGGATGGAGGTTACAGCGAGGTAAACTACACACACACACAGACACACACACAGTGTCCCCCTGCAGATGTACTGTCCTTGCAATGGATCACAGTCCTGACGTCCGGGTCACACAGGACTAGTAAAACTGTCAGTGTGTGTTAGGACTAATGGATGTTTTGCCAGCTCATATTGTAGTAAAGTTTGAGGACTGAGATGAGCTGTTTAAGAGTGTTTCCCTTGTCCTCAAGGATTCAGGTCACATTTACCCACACTGATGCTGTAAAACTGCCTGTAAACTTTAAACAATAAATACGCTTTAGACGGTAACTATATCTTTGTTTAATCACCTCTGGCTGTGTAGTGCTTACAATATACTGCATGAACCCGACACAATAGCTGTGAGATAGAAGCACTTCATTGATTACTTGTAAAGCTATGTTTTATTATTCCTGCATGTGATCTGTGTGTGTCTGTGGTTGCAGCCGCTGAAAGACGAAGGTAACAAAGAAACCGAGCTGTCAGATAATGAGCCCAAGGAGGAGGAGAAGCTGGGCAGGCTCCATTACACATTAGACTACAACTTCACAGACAACACAGTGAGATGCCACTATTCACTATGACATTTTTCCTCACCATCTGCAAACTCTAAAATGTTCACCAAATTAATAACTTGCTGTCAATTATCGAGAATCTCATCTCTTGTTATTACTTTCCTTTGCGATCACATTCTAGCTGATAGTCGGCATCTTGCAGGCTGCTGAACTCCCTGCCATGGATGTGGGAGGTAGTTCTGACCCTTATGTTAAAGTCTTTCTGCTCCCAGACAAAAAGAAAAAGTTTGAAACCAAAGTGCACAGGAAGACCCTTGAACCGAACTTCAATGAGACGTTTACATTTAAGGTAAACTCAAAGATAAATACTTTTTTTTTTAAATGATCCCAAATGGGTTCAGGCTCAGCAAATGGTGCAAAATATGTTTCAAATTATTATCTGTGAATGTGTTCTGTAGGTACCGTACACGGAGCTGGGCGGGAAAACACTGATGATGACTGTGTACGATTTCGACCGTTTCTCAAAACACGACGCCATTGGAGCTGTGAAGATACTGATGAGCAGTGTGGACTTCAGCCAGTCTCTGCAGGAGTGGAGGGATCTGCAGAAGGCAGAGAAGGAGGAGGTGTGAGCACACGGAGAGAGGGGTGGAGGATATGACCTTGAAATAGGGATGCACTAGTCAAATAATATTAATAAAAAGAACAACTTGCTATTGATCTCTTGATCCGAAATGATTACTGTTTTTACTACAATGTGTTTATTTGGGTTTTGTGAGTAATATCAAATACGCTCTCCTTTTTATATTTACACCTAAATTCAATGCCCAGAGTCATGCACAGAAAGGTCACTTATGTGTCATTGTAATTGCAAAGCGATACTTTATCTTTAATAAAATGCTAACTTATTTTTCTCTGTTTTAGAGTGAGCGACTTGGAGACATATGTTTGTCCTTGAGGTATGTGCCTACTGCAGGGAAGCTGACGGTGGTGATTTTGGAGGCCAAAAACCTGAAGAAAATGGACGTGGGTGGATTATCAGGTGAGTCAAGCGACAGACAACTTCACCAACAAGACTTTAAAAAAAGGAAAAACGATTAAAACCACTCTGTTTTCTCTGTTAGACCCGTACGCAAAGATCCACTTAATGCAGAATGGAAAAAGACTCAAGAAAAAGAAAACAACGACAAAGAAGCACACCTTAAACCCTTACTTTAATGAGTCGTTTAGCTTTGAAGTGACATGTGAACAGATGGAGGTAAATACTGTATATATTTGTATGCAAACACACACAAAAAACAACATTTAAAAAAGCAATTAATCTGAAATGTACTCATTTTCTTTGTGTGTATTTTCATGTGTTTTTTATAGAAGGTGCAGATAGCAGTGACTGTGTTGGACTATGATAAGATCGGGAAGAATGACGCCATCGGCAAAGTGCTGCTGGGCAGTAACAGCACTGGGACTGAGCAGCGCCACTGGGAAGACATGGTGGCAAATCCTCGGAGGCCAATAGCACAATGGCATAGTCTCAAACCAGAGGATGAAGTCAACGCTCTCATTTCAAACAAAAAATGAAACTGTCACCCTAGTATGTTTTGACCTTGCAGCATTTAACTACATTAATTTAAATGTATGTTCCTCCCCTTATTCCAATCAAAACTCTTTAGGATTAATTTAACTATGTAAATCTACCCAATAATATCCTGTTTTACCCATGACACTATCTAAGTCACTGTTATTAAATGTAAATGATCTTCCTTCCGCAAATACCTCCTCCTACTTCTTACTGAATAACTACAAACAGTATTAAGGACAAATGTATAACTATGTAAAGTGCTATTAAACCATGAGATTTTTTAAACCAGTGTTTTTCTTCTGTACTTTGCTGTTTAAATGTACCCTACGCCTGATATAAACATGAATAGCCTGCAGAGGGAGACAATCCAATGGCTAATGAAATAAGATACTCATATGAGTGTTATTATTTCTCTACTTTATGTTTATATTATTATTCACTGTTGCATTTAGATAAATGCTTGGATATGTGCTCTAAATGTCCATTTGAAACATAACACAATAGAATTGATTCTTATAAAGCTAAGAAAATACATTGGAGAGCGAAGAGTCTTGGAGAACAGCCCTAAATAAGAGAAATGCAAAGCTAAGAGTTGGGGCCTCATCATTAATATACATTTTCTCTGCAGTATAGCAACCAGGAAGGATGAACAGGCTAGAGTCACACCAATAATATGATTAAATGTTCATCTTTGAACATTTAATCACTTATCCATGGGCGACCCGACCACGGATAAGCGGGAGAAGATGGATGGATGGATGGATGGTTCATCTTTGTTCCGAATAATCTATATTATTTCATAACTAATACTTTTATTTACCAGAAATTTATTTTTTCATGGGAAATAGGCAGTAAACATTGCTCATTCCTTTCAATATATTGGAAAATGGTGGTGAAATGACTCACAGAACTGAGCTTCAGGTTGCCAGGCATGTAGGCGTTTTTTTTCTCCGTACATTTTTTGAAATAATTCATATTTAAATAAAAACATTAAATATTGTATAGTTAATTATCTTCAGCCAGAAAATAATCCCCCTCACTCTTTGTTTGATCAAAACATAAAAATAGGTGGGGGTGCACATTATTTGGTGTGTGTCAACCATAGACTGTATGGTGTCAACTCAACATCATGGCTACTTATTAGTTAGATTAGCATCGTTACAAAAAGACAGTTGTCGGGAAGAGGTTAAGGAAACAAGCCAAGTAACGCTGATTGGTAACGTGTTACTTAATAGCTAAGCGTAAAACATTTTTTAATTAACCTAGCTTAATTGCAAAGCTGCATGTCAAAAATGAATGAGCGTCAATAGTGTATGACAAACAAAATGTACAGCTAACTTAGCTGGGGGTAACCTAACTTTACCCTTATTTACAACAGATATTTATCCTACTTAGTTCAGAGACAGAGACAGTTTACACCCAGCTAACTAGCTTAACTAAAGCTATCTAGTGTTAACCTTTTCATAGATGTGCTAAATTAGCATACTTTAGCTGATTGTCAAACGTTAACGTTGTTTTTAGCTAACACTAGCCAAAAAAAGTTAGCTTATATCTATGTTGTGGCTATTCGTGTACAGTTAGTTATAGTTTTATTACAGTTAGTTATAGTTGTATTACAGTTAGTTATAATGGTATCTCATTGTTAAATATTAACGTTAGCTGTGAAGGGGTGTTAAGAGTTTTTTTCCAAACTATTACAAGTGCAATTAGCGAGTTAAATGAAACGTTCTGCCCTCTATTTAGCTCATTGGCAACGCCGTTTTGATCCGCTAATGTTCACGTCAGAAGTTGTCATACGCAGGTCATGCGGTCAGACAGAAATGTAACTTCAGAGGGGAAAACCTCTGTGATGGAGCACACAAAACCCAGTCTGTGTGCTGGCTGAGAATGTTGGAGTGACAGAGAGCAGCTTACCTGCCCACACAGGTTGAGGCTGGTCGTCACCTGCTCAGAGGGGCTGTCGCCACTAGGTAGGTTTCACCGAGTTATAGGAAAGACCAGGCATCGTCCCGGTGCTAACACACATCCTGAAACCTTCCCTTCCGGGACCATTGAGATGCACCGTTAACGTTTCGGCGGGACTTCCTTTCGGACTCTGAGATGAACTTAAAGTGGACAGTGAAACGATTTCTTCTTATGTCATTTTCAATCTCCCACTTGCTGTTACTTGAGGGTGAGTATGATAGTTTCTCTCCTCCAAAATTGTATAATTGTCCTGCTAAAAAGTTTGCTAAACACAGATGTGAGTGTGAACTATATTACACAACATAGTGGTATATTATTGGATCTAATAGTCAATATTCTTTGAGTCACAATACCCTTGTATTACAAGCTATTTTGGAATATTATTTAAGTTAAGTTTCTGATTTTCTTTATCATCTGTCACAGGTAATTTACCTATATATAATAAAGCCTAGCCTGCATTGTTTTAAAATGCCCCTCCCTATTATATTGTGTCCTCACTGTTTAATCCTAATAAATGTCATATATGCGACTTAATGTTTCTTATTTAATACATCTGGACCTCCCTTTCACCAAATTACAAAGAGTTTATACTTTTAAAATGGTTTTCTTTTGTGTTTAGGAGCTCAGAGCCGACTTTCAGTGGCTGAAGGAAGACTACAAAGGTAAATCAAAGGAATTAAATTGTGATTATGTCAAACAGTATGGTAAACATATAATTAATATTGAGCAAAAAGATCATCCCTATAATTGTACAGGTAATTGTCACCCAATTGTACAGGCTGACACGGATAAATTATTTGCAATTTCTGTTTCTGTCACTAGAGTGTGTGGCAGAGACTGCGTTAGAGTGTGTTTGTGCATGTGCACTTGTGCCTGTGAGGGTTCAGTTAAGAGTAGTTTGGATTCTGAATTCAAGTGGTGTAAAGTGCACTTAAGTCTCCCCTCTGACTGTTTCTTCCCACTAATGTGCATGTTTGTGTGTGTGCAGAAGAGCTAATGCACTTCGGAGGAAACGGGATCTCCTTGGGGAGGAGGTTGGTACACTACACCTAAGAGAACCAGAGGAGGTCAGGGCACCCACATGCGCACAACACCCTAAATGGCACAAAGCTGTCTTTGTAACGAATGAGACTCGCTCACAAACCCATACACTTTCTCCCACTCAGCCTGACGCAACTCTAAGCTTACAACAGGTCACCAACAGTACAGAAATGTGTCATTGATGTGGTTAAAGCTTGAGAACTACTTTAGGAACTACATTAAGTGTTAATTGTTTCCCAAGACATACAGACCTCTGCTGTCGGAGGGTGGTCTGCCACGCAGCATTTTACACAACTACACAGCCAGAGATTCCTCTTCAGGTAATTACACAACTTCTGAAGCTTCCATTATTGCATTAACAGAAGATTAAAACTATCATTACCCAGATAAACTGGGCTAAGTGATCTTGAGGTGTGTGTTTTTTTTCCCCCCAGAATATTGTGACTGTCTCAATGGTGGCTGGTGTCAGGAGAGCGGTGTGTGTGACTGTGCTCAGTTCCAGGCATTGGGAGACCGCTGCCAGATCAGTGAGTAATACACACACACACACACACACACACACACACACACACACACACACACACACACACACACACACACACACACACACACACACACACACACACACAAACACAATTTACCACACACATTCACACGCACAGTGTATGTCTTCCTTTGTTATCAAATCTTCAAATCAGATTTATCAGAATATCATCCACATGGCAACCATATTCTTGATTGATAAGCACCCTTCCTGTACTGTATACAACAGAGTATGTGATTAGCAGGTGTACAACTTTTTAATAACGGCATACAGTATACAGTTACACACTCAGGTATACAGGAATGTGTGTCATTCAACAAACAATAATTACATGCACACACTCCAGTATTAATTATCAGATTTCCCCATCCGTCTCTCTCTTTCTATTTCCCTGCCTATCTCTCTTTGAATCATGTGCACTAAGGTAATAGGGTCAGGGTTGAGTGATGGAGTTTCCAGTTTCTATATTCTGAACAGACTCCTTATACAGTTATCAGGAGATCTGAAGTCAGAATTATTGTAAAGACATTTTTTCATTTCAACAAACTAATTTGATGTTGGCCCACCTGTTGGAAACAATATAGCCCCTTAGGGACGTGTAACTGAACTGATACTTGAAATGAAATCCTGGAATAGACATTAGCATTTAAAGGATAAGCCTCATTTTAGACTCATAATCAAGCTTCAAAGCTTCAATGCACATTTTGAAGATTAGGATTACCGAGCTGATGCCACAGTTCTAAAAATGTTAAATAAGATTTGGAATGTTTTGGTGATTAAAATGTGTAAAGAATCATTTACAAAATAGGGAACAGGCAATTTCAGATTTCTTACCAGCATGTACAGTAAAGCTTTGTGCTGATCAGATTAAAGGACATGACTCACTATCAAACACCCCCACTCCCTCAGATTTTGGGGAGGGTCTTAAGCGGCATCTTGGCATTACCAGTTACGGGGATTTCCTGTAACAAGAGGCTTTTTTTGAGAAAGGCACTAATTTTCCACTGATAAGTTTAATGAAATTAAAGATGGTGAAAGATATAAAGATGATAAAAGAGATAGAATGTATGACTTTGAGCAAGTGTCAATTTCCACTGAAATCCATTTGTGTCACCACATGAAACTGATCCCCTTCATCATCACGAGAATGTTGTCTGAGTGAATTGCCCATTTTCCTCTCAGTACCTAACCAGGGCCAGGATAGAGACGGGATCTGCAGGTCGTGGGGTCAGCACCACTACGAGACATTTGATGGAATCTACTTCTTCTACCCGGGAACCTGCTCTTATATCCTAGCCCAGGACTGCCACTCAGCTGCACCACAGTACACGGTGTGGGTAAGAGCATAAAGAGAGAAATTACCCACTGCTGTATTTAACCACTATTAAACCTGTGTGTATTCAAGGTAGTCTGGCTTTATCTTACAATAACAGCTTTTCAAATATGGGACTGAAGTCTTTTTGAGTTCTCTCCGTTATCTCATATTGCACTTAAAACTCTTTGATTTTTCGAAACATTATTTAAAGGGGACCTATCATGCAAAATGCACTTTTTGATGTCTTTTATACATAAATATGTGTCGGGGAACTCACGCAGCGTCAGAAAATAAAACCCTCTCTCTTTTCCTCCGTACCCAAATCTCTAAAAACGGGGCTACAACGGAGCTGATCCAGATTTGTGTCCAATATGACGTAATATCGGAAATGTAGGCAGCCCCCTCCTTTTTTTTTTTTTATCAATTCTTTTTTTTTTTTAAAGCTTTATACCCCAAATCAGCACTTTTGAAACAGGAAGTGAAATAGAGGGATATGAGGCATAGCTAGAATGGGTGATCTGTTTGGTATTTTGAGCAAAACACTTCATAGACATGTTTTTTATATATTTGTATATATCTGAGACCTATGCTATTGCCTAAAAATAGCATGATAGGTGACCTTTAATGGATCATTATTCCAGTTCCTAAATCCCACAAAAAGCCCCAAAACTAAAAATATCTCAATACCCCACCTCCCACCCCTACCTTGAAAACCCATGTAGATACATGTGTAATCAAAGAAGCATATTGATTCTATTTTAACAAAGAAAACTGTAGAAAAGAAATAAATACAAGTAAAGACATTTCCATGCTAATTCCTCTGTGACCCTTTCATTCTCTTCCATGGTTTTTACATGTCCTCAGGTCCACAACAGCAGAGTGTGTGACGGAAGTGTGTATTCATGCCCCAGAGCTCTCAGTCTGTTCTTCCCAAATGAGGAGGAGATCCACATCTCTGGATATCAGGTCCACCAGGGAGGCCGCAGGTGCGTCTGTTTGCATGGGTTTCATTTCTGCTGTAAGAAAAGTTCAGATAGATTTTGAGACTATTCAATAAAAACTTCTTGCTGAAACCATAAGAAAATATATATAGTATTTCACACCATCACCATTATGATTTTCACGAAGTTTACTTTCTCTGACTCTGCCACGTCTGTCTCTTTAATCTCAGGTTGAGTCTCCCTCACACTGTGGGCGGTGTTTTTATTGAGCGACTGGCAGATTATCTTCTGGTGAAGAGTGTGTTTGGCTTCTCTTTGGCCTGGGATGGAGGCTCGGGGGTCTACCTGAAGATGAGCGAGGAGCACCAGGGGGCTCCCTGTGGTCTGTGTGGGAACTTCAACCATCTTGCCGGGGATGATCTCACCACATCCCGTGGTAAGACCGGCCTGACCGGCCCCCTCATCCTCTTATTCCTTCACTCAGCACCAACAATAACCTCAATTACTATGATTATACACTCAGCACTGATTCTTGCCAATTATTGTAGCGCTGGGACCTGGAGAGACCAAAGTGAAAGGATAGGGGAGAACTGATAGTTCTGGTTTCAATGGCTGGAAGGAGCAATAACTCTTCCTCAAATGACTGGAAATATGAACTGCTGTCCCCCACTTGTTTGAGCAGAAAGCTGTCCCGTAGAGTGAGGAAGAGCTCCCAGGAAGAGAGTAACACGTAGAAGGGATCCGACCGTAAACATAGTATTGCCATGGTGCATCTATATACAAAGAGTTTTGATCAGATTTCCTCTTGTTTGATGACAATAAAGATGTATGTAAATTCACCATGTCTTTCGTATTGTTATTTGTATACATGGTTAAATAGTACATCAACTGTACAGTGTCTTGTGAATGTGCTTTACTATTCATTTTTTGTTTGTGCTTTTGCCGTTCCTGTGCTCGATGAACATACATACTGAATATGTGGTGGATGTGTTTTTTAGGCATTCGGACAGACGAGCCTGCAGTGTTTGCTAACAGCTGGGCAGTGGACCTGCCTCATGAGAGAGCCTGTCCCTCAGTAGACAGTGACTTCAATGGGCCCTGCCACTCTGAGTCAGACATGGATGTAAGACCTCATAAAAGCAATGTTGATACTCGGTATTACTATTTCACTCAATTGTGTGTTACCACAGTAAACCAATATTTTGTACCAGATAGCAGATACTAGCTAAGTTAGCTTTTTCATGATTATATCTTAAAGGGTAACCTTGGTACTTTTTAACCTGGACACTTTTCTCCCATGTTTCCTTTTGTGTGAAACTAGTTACTTCACTACTCAAGTTACCCTTTACAAAAAACAGGCATCTCTGTTAAGGTTGAAAGGGCTTGGTCCTTTGTTTATTTGTTTGTTCTGCTGTTCTTTTTTTGTGTATAATGTTATGTGCTTTAAATTCCCATCATACTTTATTTACTGGGAATGTCTGCAGGATGCCATAGAGAAATGCAGTGCACTTCTCTTCTTCCCGTTCCTGTCCTGTCATGAAAACATTGACCCAAATCCCTTTGTGGCCGGCTGTGTGTCTGACCTCTGCATGTAAGTACAAACTCTCACTATTGATTATTCAACTTTTCATCACCCTCTCTTCTGCATTATCCATATAATCACAGTTAACAGAGTAAACCTCTCGTCACTGGGAAAACTATATGCTTCAGTTGTTGAGACTGAAAAAACAATAAATGCAGTTTCCTCAAAAACGTTTCATGTCTGCTTGATTTCCACTTTTTTTCAGATCTGATGATGAGGAAACATTTTGTCGAGCGTTGGTTGAGTACACCCGAGCCTGCTCACATGTTGGATATCCAGTCAGAGAGTGGAGGGACAGTTTCCCTTCTTGTAGTAAGTTACTACTGCAGCTCCAAATGCATTCATATTAGATACACATTATTCCATGCTCATGTCCTGTAATCTGTCTTTGTGTAACTCAGGTACTGTATGTTTGTATGTTTGTAGATGATGGCTGTGAGGAGAGTTTTGTCTATAGAGACTGCATCAGTTGCTGTCCACCCACCTGTACATTTGAGAAAGAGTGCCTGGGAACCAACTTGCATTGTCTGGACGGCTGCTACTGCCCAGATGGTATTTAATTATCTTCCTAAATGTCAGCCTAATTATGTCTAGTTTACTGACCTCTGAACTTACTATAATTGCAATGCTCTTTCCCACAGGTCTTATCCTACAAAATGGAACGTGTATCGCTGTCTCTCAGTGTCCATGTGTTTACCATGGTACGTCATATGTACAAGGACATGTACTTCAACAAGGATGTAGTGTTTGGTAAGTGTGGACATGTGATTTGCAAATAGCATATACTGTAGCTTTGGCAGTGTGCCCTTAACCTACTGAATGTTCTTTGTTAGCGTGTGCATGGGAGGAGTGTGGAACTGCACCGAGAACAACTGCACAGGTGAGTTTCTGCTTTCAGAACAGTTAATATAAAGAAAAAATGGATATAATTATTAAGGCGAGACACTACACCCAAAAAAACATTGTTTTACCATGTTCTTTCAGACAAGTGCAACGAAAACTAATACACATTAAGTTGTTCATTTTATGACACTTTGTCTTTCAGCATCTGTAGATTTCTCCTAAATTCCCCAAACAAGTCAGCATTAGATAATGCCTCACTTGCATATTTAAAAGTAACATTTAAGAAAAAAAACAATAATAATAATTGTCCTCACGTTTATGTTCAACCTCAATCCAATTTAAGAGCACTCACATATATTCTGAGGGTTCAAACATAGTTAAAGAAGGAGTTTATTTCTATAATTCATAGCTTAATTTATGCAACATTTTATGCCTAATGTGAAAATAGATTTTTGTATGGCTGTTGACAGTATGTAAAATGTCTTTATGTTAGTAATGCTGCCAACATTTCCTGCTGATATCTATTCGTTTACTGTATATTTGACCATAATAACTCTTAATTACCTTACCTCTTGTCCCTTCTCAGTGGAGTGTTCGGTGGTAGGTGACATGTTTGTGACGACATTTGATGGTAGGATGTTTCTCCAGCCGGGGACGTGTCAGTACGTCCTGGCAAAGAGCCGCAGCGGCAGCAGGTTCTCAGTCACGCTGCAGTATACTACCTGTTCAGAGGTAGAGTGCATGATTACTTGCATAAAAACATGCTCACACACTTACCAATGATGCAGTTTCCTTTCTACATTGATATAACCGTATGGTGTGTGTGTGTGTGTCTACAGCACCAGGTGTGTATTCAGTCGGTGACAGTGGTGTTGGATGAAGATGTGAGTCGTCAGATCACTTTGACCAGAGAGGGGGAGGTGATCATCGGTGTCAACCCGGTGCCTGTCCTGCCCTATGTCGATGGTAGGAAATCACCAAATCTCTTTGATACACCAAATGCAGTCAGATCAAACTGAAATAATGTCTTTTATACTTTAATGAAACATAATTATTGTCCGTATCTTCTTTTATAGTAATTTCCTCTTTGATCATGTGTTTGATGCAGTGTTCAGTTTGTTTATAAAAAGTATGACTGTGTTCGTAAAACTCTTTTCAAGACGATGACGAGACGGTACTGAAGTCCTTAAACCCTTTTTTAGCTCAAAAAAGAAACTTTAAAACATCTATTTTTTATTTTTGTTGACAGAAAATAGAGGATGAAATATTTTAGCCTTTAATTATTTGAATGCAGCAAACTGGTGTCCTGTGCTGCGTGCCTCCAATAAGGACGTCAAGTGGACTTTCTTTTACTAAAATGCTCAAACTTTTAATCAACTTAAACTTGACTGAAAGGAGCATGTGGTACTATAAATATAATACAAATTCTCAACGACACAGGACTTTAAATTAATAAAATGTCCGACAATATGAACACTTGTTGGATGTCTTTTGCTGGTTTGTAGATGCAGTGGATGTGCGGAAGCTGACCTCAGTGTTTACACAGCTGAAGGCAGGGATTGGTCTGAGGATGCATTACGATGGTCGAGGGGGGCGGGTCTACCTCCAGCTGGAAAGCCAATGGCATGGACATACACTGGGACTATGTGGAACCTTCAATGGAAATCTACGAGATGACTTCCTGTGAGCAAGTGCTTTCCATTTATAGATCAATATTAAAAATGTCACTTTACCTGACTATATTTGTCTGTTTGTGTACATATGTGTGTGTGTACATTGTGTGTGTAGGTCCCCTGCAGGGATGATAGAGGGCACTCCTCAGCTTCATGCAAATGCTTGGAAGGTTTCATCTGCCTGTGTCGCTCCAGTCAACCTGCCAATCATAGACCCATGTGAAATGAACCAGCATAATGGTAACAATGACTTCATCTGTTCTCATATTATTTTGGATGTAGGCCTACCTGTCATTTATTTCTTTAATTTAATGGAAAATGGAAAGGGTGAGGGTTGGCATGAAATCTACCAAGCTACAGAAATAAAAAAATACATGTTTTTCCTGTTACCTGTTTTGACATTGTTGTAAATGGTGTTTGATGTGGTTGCACAGTGTCAGAGATATCAGGTTGAGAGTTGTCTGCCTTCTCTCAAAAATCATGGCACTAGATAACACTCAGGTTGTGGTGCTCAAAGCAGCAAAAATACAGGATTTTCTTTATACAAAATTATATCTACCAACAAGTCTCTCGTTCATGAGTAGAAGCATGTGAGTAGTCTTTTTCAGGGGGTAATAGACATGTGGAAGTGTCCTTAGATAAGATACTGAACCCTAAATTGCTCCTTTAGGCCAACAGTGTAGAGGGGCTTTTTCACAGCTGATTAATCCACCACTCTGCAACTCACAGCCAAACAATCTGACTGATACTGAGAGATATACTGGTTTTAATTCCAGGGTATCACGTTTGTTCAGACTAAACTTTCAAATGTGTTAAACAGGGTTGTGTGTGTGTATGTATTCTAGTATTCTATGCATCCCAGTGTGAGGTGCTCATGGGGAGCGTGTTTGCCCCATGTCATGGCTACATCAGTCCAAACATCTTCCAGCAGCAGTGCCGCTACCAGGCCTGTCGTTGTGGGAGCAGCTGTCTGTGCACAGCACTGGCTCACTACGCCTACCTCTGCTCCAAACACGACGTCAACGTTGACTTTGGATCACACGTCACTGAATGCGGTCAGTATTTGGGTTGCTTTTATCCATACTGTTTGAAAATAAAATTGAATATATGACCCAAAATAGTCAAAGGAATCAGAAAACGTTATTGCCCATCACTTTTTTGTTTGATGTGGCTCACAAAATGTGCCTTACTGTGTGTGTGTGTGTGTGTGTGTGTGTGTGTGTGTGTGTGTGTGTATGTGTGTATGTGTGTGTGTGTGTGTGTGTGTGTGTGTGTGTGTGTGTATTTATACAGATACAGGACTGGTGTGTCTTGGAGGAATGCTGTACCACTCTTGTGTGTCGTCTTGCGGGCGGGACTGCCGTGCTCTATCGAGCACGGAGACATGTGACCCTAACGACTGTGCCGAGGGGTGTGGCTGTCCAACTGGCAGTTACCATGACGATGTGCGGCAGCGCTGTGTGCAACTGTAAGACTTCATTAATCTTCCTAACAATAGTCATCAATTTCTATTCGGCAGCAACACACATAAACAGTACAGGCAAACACTCGCACAGAAATCACAGTCTTTATGTAATGTAATTAAAATAATGTTGTGATTTTCTCCACAGGTCTCACTGTCACTGTTACTCTATGGGTGGGGTGTCACAGCCAGGGGAGGTGACCTTCAGCGCCTCTGGCCCCTGGTGAGTCACAGCTGGCCTTAACTTCTACTAAAAAGTTAAAAACTCACCGCTTTCTTGGCTGCAGTGCACACAGTGTGACATCCTCTCTCACACACACTGTCAGATACACTCGAGAAAGCAATCACAGCCTAAGTGATTGTCAAATGAGACGTAGAGCACTTTAACTAACCTTGTGTTTGATAACATTACCCCTTTCCCAAACCCTCACCTCTGTTTTTTCTCCCTTCCTGTCTCCTCTATCAGCCTGTGCAGAAATGGGAAGATGGAGTGTGTGCCAGAGGAAAAAGGTAACCCCTCTGCACCCCCCCCCCCCCCCCCCCCCCACTCCCTTCAGTTCCTGCTCTCGTTCTTTCCAAACAACAAAGTGCCGTTTCAGGCTGTGTCCCTCTTGCTGAAATCAAGAGTCTTATGTCTGTGGTTGTAGCTTTTTTCCCATGACTAACTGTTTGATGTTTAAGGTGATTGTGGCATTGATTTGTTCTCTGTGTGTGTGTGTGTGTGTGTGTGTGTGTGTGTGTGTGTGTGTGTGTGTGTGTGTGTGTGTGTGTGTGTGTGTGTGTGTGTGTGTGTGTGTGTGTGTGTGTGTGTGTGTGTGTGTGTGTGTGTGTGTGTGTGTGTGTGTGTGTGTGTGTGTGTGTGTGTGCGTGCCTATTGCAGAGGAAGATAGTGTAGAGGTCGGAGAGTGTCCAGAGGGGAAAGTGTACCACAGCTGCACCGAGCAGAGAGGAGGGGTAGCGTGTGCACCAACTTGCCGTAACCTGATGTTGAACCTCACCTGCCCTCCCAACACACCGTGTGTCCCTGGCTGTGTCTGCCCTCCAGGGTAACACAGGCACCTGCTGGCCTCCAATATTCATATGTATTTCTGTTTTTCAAGACATAAAAAGTCATTTTTTAAGCCCACTTGGTAAAACATTCACTTTTGATTGATTTCCTACCTTCCAGAGGTTTCAGCCTATCTCTTCTTTTCAATATAAAAATCTATTTGCAGATTGTTTAAGAAATAGAAGTGCAAGTGGAATTTCATAAATGGAGAAATTGAAACCAGAGGCTGTCTGGAAGATAGTCAGGATTCATTTGTAATCAATGGGTAGAACTACAGGTTTAATGTTTTCAAGTTGTACTGATTCAAGGTAGACTGACTGAGCATGCACACACAGTACTGTATACTTTTGTCAGTTGCAGATTAAAAGCCTCCGTCAAGGGCACCTTGACAATATCTAGTGGAAGGTTATCTTATTTACTTTCCACACCTATAATTCCCAACTGTATTCAAAATCTACATTTCAAGTAACATTTATGTTTTACTGACAGAACTGTTAAGATCACTTACTGCATTATGGGGTATTAATGTTAATGTTTTTTCCTATGAAGGCTAGTGATGCACCACAGTGAATGCTACTACCCAGATAACTGCCCCTGTGCCTGGCTGGGCCTTGAATACCTGCCTGGAGAAAATGTGGAAACACCATGTTACAAATGGTACACACCTTTAATTTACTCCCCATGTGAATTCACCATAACTAGAAAAAGAGTGAGCCAATTATTGTGTTACTTCAATACAGGATTATCAGTCAAAGTCAAAATTAAAGTCAAAATTATAACTACTTTGTAACAGCCTGTATCTCAGGACATAACATTGTATCTTCCTTATTTCTTTTGACTCTTCTCATGTGTGTCCATCTGTCTGTCTCCTCAGTGTGTGTCACCGTGGCTATTTTAACTGCAGCTACTCACCATGTCCAGCTGTGTGTACTGTCTACAGCGACAGACACTACCACACCTTCGATGGCCTTGAGTACGACTACCACTCTGACTGTCAGGTCTATCTGCTCAAAGTGAGTCGATTATGTCCATATTCCATATATTTTGAATATATATATATATTTGTATATATATATATATAATATCTGCATGTATATTTTCTATTTCGACATGCATATTTTATATTTTATATTTTATTTTATTTTTCTTTCTATTCTTGTATATTTTGTAGTTTTGTTTTATTGTAACATGCCTTTTATGCTGCTGTAACAACAACAATTTCCCAATTTGGGATCAATAAAGTACTATCTATCTATCTATCTATCTATCTATGTATGTATGTATGTATGTATGTATGTGTGTGTGTGTGTGTGTGTGTGTGGGTGTGTGTATGAGTACAGTGTTGCATGTGTAAATTAGGGTGTACAATTATATAATTGACTTGACACATTTATAGATTCAGTTTGTGCACATGGAAGATAATCAGGTGGTGATGTCAAAGAAGATGGTATGTGTTTGAGTTTAAGGGAGGAGCCTACTCTGGGTTTCCCGGTAATGACTGATTTGGATCTGGGGCAAAACGTTGGAAGAGAGAGTTGTGTTTAATTAGAGCAGATTAAGGTGTGTGTGAGCTGGTGGGCTTGCACCATGGTAATGCTAGCAGACCTTGTGCAAAGCTGGAGCGACACAAAGAGACCAGTGTTCACTTCAAACCCCAGGACTCCTGCGCTCCCAGGGATATAGAATTAGAATTAGCAGAACAGACATTCCTATCAGACCCAACAGGCCGCCAGCCACCGCGCAGACCTGAACATAATGGAGGTCAGGGCTGTGTCTTAATAGCCTAGAGTTGCTTCCTTTTCTTGTCACCTCTCATACATCCTGATGACACTGTTTCCTCATTGAACAGGTAGAATCACATTTCAAGTTTGAACCTACCATGTGGTAATAAGATATTATATTTCTGGCTGCTGTGTTTGTAGGAATGAAATGAGAGGATCTGAGGAGACCTTCTTCCATCCAAAGAGTAATATTGTCTCTTCTCCTGTCACCAGAGCCTAGGAGAAACCGAGGTGTCCATTGTTGCCCAAAACAAAGACTGCTATGAGAGCGGCATTGTGTGCATGAAAATACTGGTCGTTCACGTGGGACTCACCAAGATCTACTTCACCGACAACTCTGGCAACCCTGTACGGTCTCGATTTACCTATCAAGCTGTGTTCATGTTTCTCTTCTTTTACTCTCTTAGATATATATAAAAAACATATTAAACTATATCCAGTGATTCCTTCTGCTAATATGAATCTACCTTGTTTGTCCTGCCTTAGAGCCCGTCCTCTGTTGTAGGACGCGGTTCAGAATTTGAGCTTTGGAAAGCCGGCTACTACACTGTGGTCCACTTCTCCAGTCAGGACCTGACCATCCTCTGGGACCGCAAGACTACTGTACACATCAGAGCTGGACCCCGCTGGAAGGTCCGGACAAGGAGTACATCTTGCAAAAATAAAACATTTGTTGTGTCCTTTACCTTAGGTATATTTATGTGATCTGGTATTAGGAATTGAAATTGGAAACATGGCTCAATGTTGTTTTATTTCACCATTTAGGGCCTACTCAGTGGACTATGTGGAAACTTTGACAGTGTGACAGTGAATGACATGACCACATCCAGCCACATGGAAGTCAATAATGCCCAGACCTTTGGAGACAGCTGGTCCCTGGGACAGGTGAGAATCTGTCCTCTCCTCCATTGATTTGCCCCTTGCCCTCTTCACTCTTTCCCTTTGAGTATCTCCCACTCACTCTTACTTTCTAGCCCTCTGTTGCTCCTGTAATTTATATGTGCTGGTCTCCCTCGAGGCCACTGTGATATTTAAGAGTAATCAGACACTCGATCACCTATTGTGTGTGTGTTTTGTGTGTTTTCAGTGTGAAAGTGACCATGTAGTTGAGCGACCGTGCGAAGGCGATTTAGGCAGACAGCCGTACGCCAAGAGGGAGTGTGCTCTTCTCTACAGCGATGTCTTTGCACCTTGTCACAATGTGGTGAGTCCCATTTAAGTGATGCGCACACACACACACACACACACACACACACACACACACACACACACACACACACACACACACACACACACACACACACACACACATGTCCACAAAGAGTGCGCTATGGAAAGGTTATCTTGCTTGCACCAGGGGAGTAGGGGTTGGTAGGGTTATGGGAAAAGACTCCTAACTGATGGAAGCAAATACATTGTTCCTCATAGATAAATACTAATTACCACACCAGATCCAAGGCTAACCACACTCACACAGTAACACACACCTACTGCATAGGTTTTCTTACAGTATTGTAGTTCTCTTTGTGGCCAGTAGATGGAGCTGTGTATATACCATAGTACAGGGGCCAGCTCACAAAAGCTGTAGCCAAAGATAAACACTTTCATTAACTTCTTCTGGAGTTCTTCACTTTCAATAGAGATAAACACAATGGACACAAGAACTAATAACATTACTTTTTCAAATGTCTTTGTTGTCAGCTGTGTTACAATTATAGTTTTTTTTAAATAATTCGATCTTTAGTGGTTTATTTTTCAGACTCTTAACTACTGTGTGCAGCTGTTCTGTATTAAAATATGTCATTACAGCTTCTTCTGCTATTTAATACTGTGTGTCCTTATCCAACCTTTTGAAATGTATGCCTAATTGTCACCTTGGCCAGAGACTACAGAGGAAAAATAGCTTTTTGGCTCTATCTGACATTATGACACAATGTCTCATTATTACTTTGTTTCTTCTAAAATAAACAAAATTAAAGAACAAATTGACGTTTTGATGGGACGAAAGGGTCTGTTTTAGTCCGTTACAGTATCATTAACACAGAGGCACAGCTAACCTTTGGACGGACCAACTCATAGCTGATGCGTTTTGTCTGTGTGTCATGGAGCTCATCTGATCCCCTCTGCACCAGAGGTTGACCCACATTCCTTTGTCCTGATATCTCATCACTCTTCCACTGTCTGAATTATTGAAAACGACTCACCCCCTGAACAGTTTCCCCCAGCGAGATTGACCTGCTTCCTTCTATGATTGTTTTTGTGTGTATAGACAGTATGTGTCTGTGTGTGTGTGTGTGTTTTTTATGAACCATGTATACATACTGTGCACACCCTCCAGGTGGACGTTGCCTGGTTCTACAGGAACTGCCTGACAGACACTTGCAATTGTAACCGTGGGGGAGACTGCGAGTGTTTCTGTACGTCCATCGCTGCATATGCACACAAATGCTGTCAACAGGGGGTCACTATACACTGGAGATCGCCCTCTGTCTGTCGTGAGTACACACACACACACACACACACACACACACACACACACACACACACACACACATGCTCATAGTACTCTGTGTTGGTCAGAGATGTGACCCCTGCTAACCTCTGTGACCCAATTTCACCAGTCCCTGTTTTCAAAAAATGATATCATCTTAGTCACATGTTATGTCAGAGCTGATTAAAAGCTTTTTAACTTCTGAACTTGCTCTCTTTCAGCTTACGATTGTGAATACTATAATCAAGGTATGTTTGAGTGATGAGTATATGTTTTCAGAGAGCTTTTTTGTTCGTTTATCTTTTCTGAACCTTACACACTGCTAGCTTGACACCAGAGTAATTTCCCCTCTGTTTCTCGTGCTTCTCCACAGAGCTAGGCGATGGCCCATTTTCCTTGGTGAGTGCTGTTTATAACGAAACCATGTTCGGAGTGAACCGCACCAGCAGCTCAGTGTTTCCTCTGGTGAGAGAGAGACCGGGGCAGCTGCCGGCTCCAGGCTTACTCTTCAACTTCATGATCACAGCCGGCTTGCAGAAGGACAAAACATCACGTGAGCAACCACATTTACACAGCAACACTGTACCACGTCTCGTTTTTTTGTACATGTTGGGTACATGAACCAACATGTCTTATATTCACAGGTGTTCCTGTGGTGTCACTGGAGTCTGCAGAAAGGCCCAACTATTTCCTTGTGGTGTCGGGACGCAGCCGTCTTCAGTTGGAGCAGTGGAGTCGAGGGCCGGAGTTTAATCGCAGAGCAACCTTTATCCAGCACCAGGGGCTGTTTCTGCCAGGTCACACCTCCTTCGAGCTTGTCGGCCAACCTGGAACCTTTCTGATACTGACACGCACTGCTGCACGGGCTCAGAGATACGACACCTCCGAGGGGTTCAAAGCCAGCAGCAGCTTCACACTGGAGGGTCAGGAACACATGCATATACCTAACACAAACACACACATTTTGTCCACTATCACACAGAAACTAACTAATTATGTGTTCTCCCTCTCCTCTGGTAGAGAGCAGTTTTGTGATACCTTATCGTATGATGTGTGAGTGGCGCTACCAGTCCTGTGCGAGCCCTTGTGTCCACACGTGCAGCGACCCAGATGCCACGCGCTGCCATTTCCTGCCTCCGTAAGAAGCTTTGCTCATTAAAAGCACCCATTAAATGCTACCAACATTGTCGATGCTTAGCTCAGGTTCTGAGACGGTTTCTGTATGTTGCAGTGTGGAGGGCTGCTTCCCGCGTTGTCCCAAAAACATGGTCCTTGATGAAGTCACTAGGAGATGTGTCTACATAGAGGACTGTGAGTAGGACAGATTCTTTTTTAAATGTCATTAAAATTCACAACATGTATTATTCAGGGTTCCCAAAGATACCCTAGAACCTTGAAAGTCTGTGAAGTTTTTAAGAAAAAAAAAATGCAAGTCCTGAAAGTTTTTGAAAAAGGACAAAAATAGAAATGGGTCATTCAAAGAGCTTGAATTAAAATAATTTGTACAAGAACAAACATTTAAGTTATTTACTGTAGACTTTTTCTCTTGTATTAAACACACAGCACAGTTAAAACAATCAAGCCTTTTTCTATTTTTAATTGTTGTCTGTGAGTATTTCTTAAAGCCTGCAAGTTCTACAAAACAAATTCTCAATTGTGTAACAGTAATAAACGTCATCCTTGTCTCAAACAAAGTTATATTGGGTGCTTGAATTTGAGTGAATTGGGCCTGGAGCGTCCTAGAAAAATCGTTGAATTGGATTTTTAAGAAGGTGTGGAAACCCTGAATGGTTTACATAAATCTTTCAATATATTGAAACTATGTATTGAGGATATTATTCTTCTCTACCAGGTGTGTCTCTTCCCCCAACTCCGACACCTTTTGCATATGTGACGCGGTCCAACAGAACCACCACAGAACAACCAACAACCACAACAACCCCTACCACTACTACTACAACTGCAAGGCCCACAACCACTACCACCCCCACAACCACCTCCACTACCACAACCACTACAACTACAACCACCACCAGAGCAACAACTACCTCCTCCACTACAGTCATGCCCACCACCACCCCTCCCACCACTCCCAGTACAACAGAGCGTGTCACCACTCCACTGACCACGCCAACGTCAACAACTCCTCCTGCTCCTCCCACTACTATTGTTTCGCCCACTCTCACTCCCACAACCCCATCAGAGACGACCACTCACAGCACTACCATGACAACCCCTCCCCAAACTATGGTAACCACAGAGGTCACTACACCCACCACCACGGAGGCTACTACAGTCCCCATGACTCCTATTCCTCCAGCCCCCACTACTCCTACATCTTCCACTCCAACCTCCACAACCGTTACCACGCCATCGCTATCATCCCTAGTAACTTCCCCCCCACCCCCTCCAACATCCCCCTCTACAGAGCCGCCACCCACTACAGCCGCCACAACCGCCCCCACCTCCGTCCCTGAAACAACCCTGGAAACTACAACCACTCCTCAGACTACACCTGCCGATAGAACCATCGCGATAGAGACCACCAGCCCAACAGAACCCTCAATTGTTGTTATGACAACCACAGCACCGCTTCCTACAACCATCGAGCTCACGACTGAGCCGATAACCACAGAAATAATCCAGAGCCCCGAAACCTCTCCTGTGACGGAGGAGATAACAACCACACATCCCTTCCTCCTGCCCACCACCCCCTGCACAGTGAGTGTTGCTGTTGTTGTTCAAGTTCAGAACACAGCCAGAAGCACACCTTCCTTAAATCTGTAAAAAATATGAAGACATTTTTTGAATGTTTTTGTTTATTAATAATAAAAAATAATAATAAATGTATTGATATAGCACATTTATAACAAAAGATAAAGCTACAAAGTTAATGAACTCAATGACAACACTACACATTTCTAAATCAGATATAACACTTTTTTTTTTTAAACGTATATTAAACAAATATAATAACCATTTTTTTTAAAAAGGTAAAATTGTATATATTGCGTCTTCCAAAAAGAGATAGGGTCTAACTCTTGCAATATTTCTAACATTTATTTGGAAATTATTCTTTAAAAAGAACTTGCACAAGAAATGTAGCACAGGTTATAAAAGAGTTATGTGATTGTAAATATTACTACAAACACTATGTTGTGAGATGTTTACATTATTAATATGCATATTATGATCTCTCTCTGCAGCCTCCCTACTCGTACCGCATCGATGACTGTGCAGAGCTGATCTGTTTCAACGGAGATCTGCTGCTTCACAACTCGTCTCTACACTGTCGCTCCAACACCACCCAGCCCCAGTGCAGTCTGGTGGGCATGCCCCTGCTCATCAACACAGACCCCTGCTGTCCACAGTGGCAGTGCCCCTGTAAGATATGTTGTTTGTAATAAAACCCGTTTTTTCCAGTGATTGAGTTAAGCCATAATTTATTGCAATGATCTTTGTATGTTGCATGTTTATTTATACAATTTTCCCTTTGCCAGGTCGCTGCACGGTGATGTCAGACCTGCGTGTTATCACATTCGATGGCAACAACGTGGCTTTGTATGATAACGGCTCCTACATCTTGGTTAACCTGCCCAGAGAGACTATTATTGGCACTGTGGAGAAATGTCCGACCAGCCAGGTAACATCTAGAGTTTACAAGGTCCCTCTGAGAACGGAGACCTCTGCCAAGGCCATTTCCATACATTGAAAATGATGAATGTACAGTATAACCCCCATGTGATTTGCATCCGCTCACACATTTAAAGGGGTTCTTTTTGGCTCATGCTTAACACTTCCACCAATTTCTATAGAAATCTGGCCAGTAGTTCTTCTGTAATCCTGACAAACAAACTTAACCAAGTACATTAATTCCTTGGCAGAGGTAATGGTAATATGAACTCTTTGAAAGGACATCTTACATTTTTTGTGAAATATTTGTTTCCTTTGTAGAGTGTAAACTCCATCAGACGAACCGTGAGTACAGCCTCTTTCCCCACTATAATTCCCTTCAATTGCAATTTGCATCAACATCCAAATCTGTTATTTTTTAAGGAATATTATCTTGTACCATTACATTATTTAATTTCTTTCCCCTTCAGAGTCCTACAGGTGGAACATCCGGCCTGTGTTTTAAGAAGCTCAACATTACTACCTCCTCATACAGAATTATAATCAACAGACTCGATCGCAAGGTCAGTTTCTACAACTAACTTACAGTCAGGGGTTCAACTTATACCACACAAATAATGTGGTTCTTGTATGCTGATGTGTCCTGCTGTCTCCAGGTGACAGTAAACTACAGACCTGCTAGACTTCCATTCTCTCGTCATGCTCTCTATGTGGAGGACACAGGCAGCATGTACCTGATCCACACACCTGGAGGGGTCAGCATACAGTGGTATCACAGCACTGGTATCATGGTGCTGCAGTACATCGCTACTCATAATGCATCTGTGCCCACTCGTGGCCTGTGTGGTGAGTCCACACACACACACACACACACACACACACACACACACACACACACACACACACACACACACACACCAGCTTTGACTACATCAACACCAGCCTCATTTATCTAAGTGCCAGCTGAGCTATCAGCACCTAAAGGCCTAACAGCAACATCACTTTGACTTGAGTAATTATGGGATATGACAATTTGAAATGTTGAGGGCCATTTGGTGTGATTAAAGGGATAGTTTAGATTGTTTGAAATGGGGTTGAATCTGTTACTTATCCAAAGTCAGTGCATTGTTTGGAGAAACAGACAGGAGTACAGGCTTGAAAAATGAAGCATTGTACTTTGCTGCTGTGGGCCAGGGCAGCAGAAAACAACATGGATAAGAACCTTCATAAATTGAATCAAATCAAATCTAATCTACTATATACCCCACTTAAATACATCAGAACTATCTCTTTATGCGGTTTAAAACACACATCATGTCACTCCACTTATTATAACTCTAACACACACACACATGTGACGTCAGGTTGCTGCGATGGGAACCCTGAAGATGACCTGAGGCTGCCCAATGGTACGGTGGTCAGAGAGGTGGGGGACATGGTGCTCTTCCTGCAGGCCTGGAGGGTCCACACCACGGATGAAACCGAACACACACGCAGGGTCGGAGACAACTGCACCATCGGGGACTGCTCCAACTGCCTCTCCATGCTCCACCAGAGAGCCTTCATGCCATGCCACAGCAAGGTATTCACACAGCATTTACAAGCCTGTTAAGTTACTTTGCCATGAAGTCAGTACTGAAAAGTTAATGGATTGATGAGTTGAAGACGAAGAATGACAACAAATTTGACAATTTAGTTAAGCAATTTTTTCAACAAAAATTCACAACAACCTTTGGTTGAAGCTCCACACATTTTTTTTCCCTCAATATGTTTTTTATCATTGGGAAATGTATTTGACATATCCCTGCATGATTTTGGTTTGGTTGTCTGTCTGCAGGTGTCTCCGGAGCAGTTCTGCGACATCATGTGGGCGGGGGACCTTCACTACAAGGATCACCAGTGTGACTTTCTGGCGGCGTACGTTGCGGTCTGCTACACACATCAAGTCTGCATCAGCTGGAGACGACACAACTTCTGCCGTAAGGAGACACAGGCGAAGAAATGACACACACGTACGCAGATGTACTCATTTGTATTTTTCATTTGCTCTTGTAATGCTAAGTGCCTGTAATCCTGTAGCATTGCGGTGTCCCCCTGGTAAGGAGTACCAGCCCTGTGTGAGCACCTGCGCCAGCCGCACCTGTGTGAACAGAGAGTACTACGAGGAGACCACCTGCTCCTTCATCAGAGAGGAGTGTGTGTGCCGCAGTGGAACCATCCTGCACCGCGCTGACTCCCCTTACTGTGTAACTGAGGACCGCTGTGGTGAGTGATAGAGTAATTACATGCCTTTGTGATGAAAACTGCACTGTCGGAGAGACTGAATTAGTTTTTGACTGTGCCTTATATTACTCCCAGACTCAATTACTGTGTAATTTACTTGGTCCTGCTGTATCCAGTATGCACAGATAATGAGGGTAACCCCCGGGCCCCTGGTGAGGAGTGGAATGGCTCTGCTCGCGGCTGCTGTCTGTACAGGTGCATGGAGAATGGCTCTGTGGTGGCTGTGGAGCCAGATTGCCACTCTGTCCCCACCCCGCTGTGTGAGAGGGAGGGGGAGTATGTCCTGGATGTGCTGGAAGAAGGAGCCTGCTGCCCCAAGAAGATCTGCGGTGAGTCCAAATACTTAGTTCTGGTGATTGCATTCAAGTAAGATGGTTTAATCTTTTCCCATAATTACACCTACAAGTCCCACCCTTTTATAGTTATGTTATTATTCTGATGATGGTTTACCAATTTTGTAGCTAACCTGTATACTTCTAAATACAAGACGATAAGATAATACAATTTCAGTGAACATATGACTCATTACATTTCCTTTTTTTTCTACTTCGCTACTGTCAGAGTGCAACATGACCATCTGTGACAGCGACGCTCCACCTTGTGATAACGGGAACCGGCTAGTGATTGGTTACAGCGCTCTGTCCTGCTGCCCTGAGTACAGATGTGGTAAAATCAAACTTTCTCTTTTCATTCCTGCAAACTGTTTAAACATGTTGTATACTCTTTTTCAATGTGAATTTTAACTTTGACTAAACATGTTGCTGGGACTGGTCTTTCTTAGAGTGTGACCCCATGGCCTGTCCTCCCGTGTCGGCCCCCAACTGCAGGGAAGATCAGTTCTTAGTGGAGGTCAGAGGATCCAGATCCTGCTGTTACTCTTACCTGTGTGGTAAGTTTTAATTGTGTTTCACAGGTCAGTCTGTGGTGTGAGGTTGGACATCTGTTATGTCTCCATCCTTGGCACCTCCATCAATTACAGCAACACAACTGAATGTATTGCTTGTGTTTTCTGTCTGAGCAGTGTGTGAGTCATGTATTGAACCCATTCCAACATGTTCACATGGAGAAATTCTGGCTGTGGATCTAAACACAACCAACAGCTGCTGCCCGCAGTACCATTGTGGTAAGTGTGTGAGTGTGTGTTTATTTGTGTTTTTATGTCTGTGTCTTCAAAGGCATTTTTATATTTTATTCTATGTATTGCAGTGTGTGATGTCAACCTGTGCCCTGAATCATCTGTGACCTGTGCACCTGGTCTTACTTTGGTTCAAACTGCTGTCCCGGGACATTGCTGCCCGCGGCACCACTGCGGTACACACTCAAAAACACTCATACATACAGATACATCATTTTTTTGCTGGTGTGTTGATACTTTGACTAATCTCAGAAGTTGATATGCTTGTCACGTACTTCCACAAACATCAAGCCACCTCTAACTTCCACTCTGTCTCTCCCAGAATGCCAATGTGGGGACAGCTCTCTCCCCATCTGTCAGGTGGTAAGTCAGCAAAAAAGCTGCATTACAAGTCAATGTCTAATCAAGTCTTTGCTATAACGGAGAAAAAGTGAGCAAATTCTGTTGAGTCAGCACTCTGTTTTACTTTCAGGGGGAAGTGTCTGTCGAGGTTTCAGATGGAAGCCCTAACTGTGGCTGTCCTCAGCATACATGCCGTATGTGTAACACCCGACTAGTGTGACAATTGATGCTGTAGACATTGTTTCATCCACTGCTCGTTATTACTCACTTTCCATTTTTGTTTATAGAGAAGGACGAGGTGTGTCTTTTCCAAGGGGTTACAGTGCTGGGTCCAGGCCAGTCTCTGGTTCAGTACTTCGAAGGAGAATTGTGTTACACCGTCCACTGCCTGCATCAGAGAGATCCAGACTCTGGCTTCTACGCCATGGAAATAACATCCGTCAACTGCACCCAAAAATGTGGGCCAGTATGTATCCTACATATTACAACATTTTGAGTTTTTTGATTGATCACATAGTCTTTGTGAGGGGCATTTTTCTGATTAAATATATTTTACTGGAGCTTATAGAACATGCCCCATCCACTTGTCTTCCTTTTTACATGTTGTACTCAACCTTTTACGTTTGCATCATCTTAAAGCACCAGGTGTATACAACATCTACGGACCCTCATGTGTGCTGCGGCTCCTGTAAAAATGTCTCCTGTACTTTCACCAACGAAAATGGGACAACAGAGCTTTTCGCTGTAAGAACAAACACATCCATGTGTGCTCAACGCTCCACTTTCTGAGCAGTACTGAGTCTGATTGTGTGTGCAGGCAGGGAGTTCCTGGGTGGAGAACTGCACCCGCTACGACTGCATGGAGACAGCAGTGGGAGCCGTGATACTGGCCTCTGGGGTGGTCTGCCCGCCTTTCAATGACACAGAGTGTATTCAGGTCAGGACCTCTAACTGTGCTACAGTGTATATCCCAACTCATGGTTGGACTTTTGAAGCCAATTGTTGTTTACATTCAAGGCAAGGCAAGTTTATTTATATAGCACCTTTCAACACAAGGCAATTCAAAGTGCTTTACAAAAATTGAAGACATTAAGAGCATGTAGATAGGTTTAGTCTGAACCTATCTAATGCGCCATAATAGGTTTTACATAATTGAAATAATTTTATGAAATATAATAGAAATTCAAGTATCAGAATTGAACATTCCCTGCTAACATTTTATAGATTTTTTTCTCTGACAGAGCAGTTGACAACAATTTATTTATTTACTTTCAATTATTATGAAAAAAACGGAAAGGTTAATCTTCTTCAATCTTCTTCTTCTTCTTCTTATCTGCCAGTTATAGCTGTAGGACTATTGATTGGTGCACCAGTATTATGGATTGTATTGTGTATTTTGGACTCTTGTGTCCCTGTAATTGTGTTTCCCATTAACTGTAGTTCCTCGTCTTACTCTCTTCTTGCAGAATGGCGGTGTGGTTCAGAGCTATGTGGACGGTTGCTGCAGGACATGTGAGTCTCCACATTTATTTGATGCTTCTGGTAATGCTTTGAGCTTTCAATCAGAGGGGTGAGCGCCTTGTTGCCTGGCAGTGGATGGGCTTATTGGCTGAGTGGTTGGGGGTGTGGCCTGTTGTAGAAGGGTGGAGATACAGCCTGTTGTTGGCCCGTCTCAATTAATTTCCGAGTTTGTCCCAACATTTTCTGTTTTTTCGGCAGCACAGCCCAGAAAAAAAGAATATATGTTAAAAAAATATGAAATATAATTTGGGACCTGTGAACTGTTTAATTTGTCTTTATTAAAAGGATAAGGAGTATTAGGATATTGCTAGCTGGTGTGAATTTAAGCTTTAATGAACGTGCAGCGGTGATGTTTTCTCTCTCTGTGGATTCGGGATTGCAGCCTCGCCCGCTTGCCTGCTTTTGCAGCGACCTTGCAGTTCTGCCAATCAGGGCGTTCCACAGTGAGCGTTTTAACAATGAGGATGCGCGATGGTGCAGGGGTTAGAGTTTGCCCTGCTGAGCCGCTCTTTGTAGTACATCAAATGACTGAGTTCCTTGGCCAGCTGCCTGGTGTGGACCAAAAGAGAAAAATAAATCCATGTGCATGCCAGCTGCACTGATTCCATCCCCTGTGTGTTTGTGTGTGACGCTGAACTGTGTTTTCTGAACCAAACGTAACCTTGTGTGTGTTCTCATGACGTTCTTTGAACCCGGCGGCTGCGATCCCGACGATGCTCCCAGGTGCTGGAGTGGGTGTTTTACCATTTACCGTTAATCCTGTAACCCCCACTGGTAGTACTAACTGTGACACAGGTACCACCATCTTGCACTATCCAATTTACAATAATTATTTGGACACTCAGTGACTCATCCACTTGCACTTTCAAGCTTTGTGTGAATGTGAGTCTATTTTTACAACTGCTTTCACATTTTGTCCTCTCTCTGGTTAACTTCCAAATCACACTACACATGAACACCTTGCACACATCTCTAGTGTGAAACCGTACATCAGACAATATGCAATGTTAAATATACTAGAGAGCTTCACCATATCAAATTGTTAACAACAGTTGTGAAACAAAATAAGCCGTCTAGTAAATTCATTGTATGTATTAATACATTCCAGCCCTATACACAATCCCTTTAACCATCTTTGATTGGCTTTAAAGTAAGGTTAAGTTTAGGTCAATAGCCAATAGGAGAGCCGGATCTCTGCTGCGAGAACTATGCCCCCCGTTACCCACCTGTCAATCAAAAAAAGCTCCTACTGCTGGGCAACAAAGAGCCCTGCTCAATAGGCCTTTCAGGGCTGTGTGAGTGACAGATATCTGCAGTAAAATGATCAGTGTGTTTGTGTGTGACAATATGTTTAACAGTGTGTGTGTGGGCATTTCTTTGTGTACGTTTGAACTTGCATCTTCATGTTTTCTGCTGTTAAATGGTATGTCCTGTTGGTAATATTATTCCTCTGAAAGTATTGTGTGTCTATCTGTATGCATCTTATTTGTGTGTGAACATGTGTGTAGGTAAAGAGGATGGTAAGACATGCAAACGTGTGGCCATTCGAACTACCATTAGAAAAGATGACTGCAGGAGCAATGCGCCGGTGAGAGAAGAGAGCATGCTTACTTATTTAGGAGGCCGACTCAAAATGTTTAAAACATTATACAAATATTATGCATCGCTCTATATGTCATCAGCCTCCTTCGTTTACAGGTAACAGTCTATTCTTGTGATGGGAAATGCCCGTCTGCCACCATCTTCAACTTTAACATCAACAACCACGCCCGGTTCTGTAAGTGCTGCCGAGAGAGTGGACTACAAACTCGCTCTGTTACACTGTACTGCTCTCGCAACGCCACAGTGGTGGACTACAACTTCCAGGAGCCTCTGGACTGCTCCTGCCAGTGGAACTAAAAACAAGGCCATGCAGAAAAGTGAACGAAAGCTTAAAGAATGTATGAATAGAGGGATGAAATCTTTTTAAAGTACTGATAAAGAAGCAAACCAGCCATTTTTCATTTTATTTGTCACTATAGTACACTTTATTACACTGACCATGAGTTGTAGTTTTGAAAAACTGATATTAGTTGGGAGGTAGTTTTCAAGTTTCTTTAAGACCTGCTGTGCCAACCAAGTCAGCTTGCTAATGTAGTGCTCTTAAGGGATGGTAGGATGCCATTAGCCTTGATGTATATTAACAATTAATATCATGTTGACACATATTTTGTTGCATTTTTTTTATATCCTTTGTCGGGTTCAAATAGTACTCTGGTGTGCCTTGGAAGATACATTTAGCCTTTGTAAAAAAATAAAATTATGCCAAGGATTGTTTTGTTAGAAAAGTTTAATGAGTTTCTGAAATGTGACCTTTGCGCTCTTTGTAGTTTCTGTATTTTGAAGTAAAGTAGGGGAATAAAAGATTTAACAGTGTCTTTTTGTGAATTATTGAAACATTGTCTGCCATCTTGACCTGAAATATCTCCTTTTTACGCACTCTTTGGGTTTCTCATTCTCAAAACCTTCTTAAAAGCTCATACTCATCCTGACTCAGCATCTGTGGTGCTGACATGTGTTTGTGTTTTCCCTCTAAGAGGTTATTGCTGTGTGGGAGTCCACTCTTCATAACAGAACCCCTTAGTGGACTCAGCTCTTTGCCTGTCAATCATTTCTCCCTTTCACATTCCTGTCATTCCACATGGGCTAGCACTTCCACCACACCCAAGGCCTGAGCCAAACCATGAGCAATTTTGAGCCCATGCTTATTTTAGAGGTTATGAAAACAAAATGTTAGACCTGTCTGCTGTGACTGGCTGTGGGTCACCCAGAGGCATTGAGCTGGTGCCCTCTGAGCACAGCTCAGTTTACCACAAAGCCCCACCACATCTCTGATTCCTCTCGCTTCCTCTCAGTATGCTCCACATCCCTCATTCCCCTCCTCTCCTCTCCTCAGGAGCCCAGCTCTGGAGTGGCCATGTGCCTGAGGTTGCCATGGTGAATTGCTCTTATCCCAACAAAGAGCCAGAGCAAATTATACATCAACAATCTCTCTCTCTCTCCCTCTCTCTCCCTCTCTCCTCCTTCACTAAAGGCTTTACTTCTCGGGGGAAGCAGCCGTTGAACTCTGAGTGCGCGCTAAATTCAAAGACCACGCTGTGCGTAAAGCGAAACTAGAAAACAATTAGAGTTCTCCGAAAGTTTTAGAATAACTAGACATATTTGTTAAGCCTTAAATGGTTACAAACCGTTAACTTTTTGACGCCCAGGGGTACGTCAGCGAGCCAAACATTTTGGGACTTTCCACAACCGATGTCTCCGCACAGGGCGAGTGTTTTGGGTTCATTTATGAACTTACGAAAACAGAGAGGACGACCAGGACCCACTGTCCCTCTCCCTAATAGTGACCGTTTGTATCCAGGTGGATGCTGGTTGAGATGAGGAGTGACATTTCCAATGGGGGGAACAGAGCGTCTGTGGCTACTTGCTAGTTTATGCCAGGTAAGAGAAAGGCCTACACGTCCAGTTCTGTGGAGTATTCAATATCCACAATTCCTATGTTTCTTCTTGAGGAGTGTAGTTTATTTAGGTACAGGATATTTGGCTTCTGAAACAAATGTTACTCCTCTTCAGGTGGTCTTGCTGACCTGTGAACAGCATTTAAACCCTGTTGAGGTTGAAGTTGTGTTTCAGTCCTTCCCTTTCACTGAAGATCCAGACACTTACACAGTCACCTGCATGACTGCTAGTAACCATCTGGTAAGTACACAATAGCAGGTTTTTTATCCGTTTTCATTTTATAAGTTTATAACTTATTTGTGAACTAAATTATTTGTCATATTTCTGCAGGTGTATGTGGAGCCCATTCATCATTCAGCATGCTCCCCTGACTGCAAAATGTCCCTGCAATTAGTTGAGGACCCGAGAGGATATAACATCAAACTGAGTGCCAGCAGAAATCTTAGTACTCTTCAGGCAAAGACTTTTCACTTCAGTGAGTGCTTCTGAACTCTAAAAACCACAGTCCAGATGAAAAAGATGACACACTCGATTAGTGTTTGGTGTATGCTGCTTGATGTTAACCCCCTCCATCGTGTCTCCTCTTCTTTCTGTATTTGTGTCCAGTTCCAGTCCCCCAGTCTGCCCTTCATGTATACACCACGGCTACCACTTCTCTCCTGACGTGGAAACTTCACAGGCACCAAAGCTTATCCACCTTGAGTCTGTTCAACAGCCACACACAACCTGTCACACACTTCCTCAACATAAACTCATCAGACTCTGGTTACATGGTAAAAGGTCTCCAGCCCGGCACCCGCTTCAAAGCCAAAGTTGTGGTGACCACATTCCTCAAACACCTTAATATGACCATCAACCAGATACTCAGCATTGGCATGGAAACAGGTATTGTACACATTTGATTTACCATGATCATGTCACCACAACTTAAATATCAACCTATAAACTGAATGCAAAGTGTTATGTGACAGATTTACTTGATGATAATGTCTCCAGCTCAGTGCCCCTCTGGTTGGTTGGCCAATGGGAGAAGTTGCTACGCTGTGAGAAGGACCGGTTTGGCCTGGAGCAATGCACAGCTCAGCTGCAGAAACCTGGCAGCTGGAAGTCACCTGGCTGACATAAATACAGATGAAGATCTGCTTTTTATATCATCCCATCTGCTGAGCGACAACAACCTGCTGCTGCTATGGACCGGACTGAATGACCAGCAGGTAGCCTTAATACAGACATATCCACATTGATCGTTAGTGAGCTATAATGCATAATTACTTTTTGTTGTGACTTTCCACTCCCATTTGCAGTAGCTAATGAGAACCAAGCTTGTCTAACAACTGGTCACGCTTGAGGATTTTCATGAATATTTATGAATAACTTTATAATTAGTTATTTAGAAAGGCAAATACTTATAAAACAGTGCACCCTTTTTTATAGGCTGCAGGAATTCAGCAGTTATTCAGTCACACTCAAGCAAAATAGTCTTTGAGGAATGAAGGGATATATTGAAAGAGGACTGCAGGACCAATAGATTAAAGAGATGACCATGCCCCATAATATAACTTTTTGACAAAATAATTTGTCAACACTAAATAATACTCCTGATATTGGTGAGAAAAGAGTGATATATGTATTTACTGTGTTTTTCTTGGCACTCAAAGAAGCTAAAAATCACTTATTTTACATATTTGTGTACAGGTATTTATAAAAAGGAAATACAAAATGATATATTGTGCAAAATTATGATATTTAGGAAAATGGTCAAGAGAGTTTTATATTTATAGTAAAAGGTATTACATATTACTCTTAGGAGGATTTACCGATTGAATGGAATACTAAATATATAAATGAAGTTCTTATCAATACAAATACATTTCAAAACCAGCTTATCTAAACGAAATAGCAGTTTTCTCTCGGGCTGACTGCAATGTGGTCTTCACACATTTCGTTATATCCTTTTGTTACAGAATGATAAAAGTCTAAGTAAGACCACAGGGGGATTTCCTGGCAAAGAAGTTTACTTTCTAAACAGAAAAATCACCATAGCAGCCGTTGCTCCTTAAAGAGGAGTTTTGTTTTTGATACTTTCACTTTAATGACAGTGAGCTGGGAATGCTGGTCCCATGTATACCGTTGAATGTTTTTCTGCTGTCCCCCCACAGGAGGAGGGCCGTCCTCGCTGGTCTGATGGTTCAGCCTTTAACTTAACGAACACTATGATGTCATTACTGCCGGCCAATCGGACGGACTGTTTTGCCCTTCAGAGGAATGCCACAGGGCCGGGATACTTTCTCACTCCTTTCTTCTGTAACATCCCCTTACCCTTCATCTGCCATTACCAGAGTAAATACATGATGTATATACTTTTATTAACCACAGAATGTACTGCCCATACATTATTTAAACATTTTAAGAAATGTAGCCTTTTAAAATTATCAAAGCATTTTTTAGCATCTTTTGCAATGTCACAGCCCTGAACCCTTGATATTTCTTAATGTCAGGCTAAATAAGTAATGCAAAACACTTAGTAGTTAACCCAAACCATTTAATTATTGAGCATTAATCATGTCCTTCCCAAGTTGCTATGATGTTACTCTGCTTCTCTCTCTTTCACAGTCCCTCCAGTCCCTGCCTCTTTCTCCTTCGACCTGCTTCAGGTGACAGAGCAACAGGTAGAGCTGCGTTGGAGTGACCTCTCACTCTTAAACTCTCTAAATATATCCTCTCTCGAGACATTCCTCCAGTACCAAGAAGAGGAAGATGGTGAAGATGATATAAGGAATTCAGAGGACAGAAAGAGGACACAGAGCCTGAGGATTGTTAAAAAGATTGTCAGGGTCCCCATCTCCCTCTCCTCCAGAGGGGTAACTGTGGCAGGTTTGTCTCCGGGGAGCGTCTACTCCTTCACTCTTCGAGCCTCTTATCCTGGCGGCTCAACCTGGAGCTTGGGTCAAACACGGACTGCACACACGAGTGAGTCTGCTGACGTACACATTAGTTACACATCTTGTGCTAACGGGACTTTAAAGCTTTATGTTTTCTCTTTCTTACAGGACCTCTTCCTCCTCACAATATCAGTTTTGGCCCCGTTACCGTCAGTCAGATTAGTGTCCACTGGATGCTGACAGATACACAATTAAAGGATGGATGGATATTTGTGGTGCGCTATGTGGACATGTCTTCAGGACAAAAGAGGATAGTTGGAATGACCAACATCTCCAAGTTATCAGAGACTGGTGGGTTACAGTCATACTCTGCTGTGATTGGAGGGCTGGAGTCTTACAGGAAATACACAGTTGAAGTTTACACCGTCACCCAGTATGGGATAGAAAGCTGTGGACAAGCGCCTGTGACTGTGCAGACTGGTAAGCATGTAACAGGGCTTTTCACAGCAGTTTTTTGACGTGTCATAGTAGATTTAACATTAGTAATGACTCTCTGTTCCAGTAAACCGTGACAGTGATGCAGCCTATAAGGACTCTAAAACTAGTTAATTGAATTGAATCAAGTTATCATTATTGTTTGTCTTTTACAACTGACACTTTCAGACTGCTTTGATCAAAATCGCAATATGGATTAGTATTAACAAATATTGGAAATATTTTTTTTTTCGTAATATAGTATGTCAGTCTTCAATAGGTATGATGGTGTTGCAGAGATGTCCCAAACTACAAATTGTTTTCTAGCGACATCTTGAAGTAATTGTTGTAGAAAAATCATGCCATTATCATTTAATGGTGTTTTTCGATAAATAATAATGACAATATTACAATTCCCTCCAATATTGTTATTGTGATTGCTATATCAATCAAAATCATCGCATTTGAAATTCTCATGAGGTTCAGCCCAACACAATACCAACTAACATTGTTTGTTGTGAAGTGAATTTACTTTTTTCCCGACTGGGGTCTTCAGTTCTTGAAGGCAACCCTACCTCAAAATAAGGTGCCCACAATGAGGTGGCATCCTCTCAAGATAAAAAAACTGCTGATTAACTGTGATTGCAACTTGTAATTTGGATAAAATATTAACATCCTATTTGAAATTATAGCACAAGCTGTTGAGCATAGAGGGACCAGCTATGGGTCTAATGTCTGTTTTCAGTTTCTTTCCCATGCCGGTTTAAAGTGAACCTATACAGTATGTAAAAAGTTCACTCCCACGCTTGTTATCACATGTGTATATCGTATTTATTACCTAGAGATACAAACGATGATTATGAGTCTGTACTTACTGTCACATGCTAATGGAAATATGGTCTCCAGATCCAGGGATGCCGCAGGATGTGGCTCTTTCTGAGCAGGTAGTGACGTCTGTGTTTGTCACCTGGAGAGCACCACCAGGACAGGTGGAGGGGTACACGGTGAGATAAAACTACTGCACCTTATTAATCACAGAAGGAGAGATGGGCATTATATTTTGGTACACATTCTAACTTTAAAGAAGTCCTTGTCATTTGTCTTACAAACACATTTTTTTTTTTTTTCAAGGACAAATGAGGCCTCTTGCGTCAGGGCCTGCACTGCACTCACCTGTTGGTTACTTAGCAACCTTTTGTCGACACACCACAGATTTAGTTACCAGCCCTTTAAAGATGTATGACCTCTGTAGAGCCCCGACCAGGGAGAATGACCAAGCACATTACATACCCACAGAAATAAACTAGAAACATTATTCGATATACAGGATTGAAGAACAAAAAAGTGTAATTGAAACTTGAATGACGTTTTGTAAGGCCTCAAAAGGGATTTATTTTGTATTTCTCAGCTTGTTTTTGGCCTGCGGTCTGTGGACAGGAAGTCTTGGATTGAGGTGCTTGTCCGGGGCACATGTTATGAGATCAGGGATTTGATCCCGGGATCAGACTATGGTGTCAGCATTCAGAGCGTGCTGGGCTCAGAAACCAGTCAGCCCGTCCTCCGAGAGTTCAGTACACGTAAGACACACTCATGCATGCAGGTACACACACACAAAAACAGACAGGCCTTAAATCTGTGCAGCATTACAGAACGCTTTTGGTGATTCCTCAGTTAGAACATAAAGCCCTAGCGACACAGACAAATACATTAAATGTGGCCTAAGAGATGAAAACTAAAGGTGTAAATAAAACAAATATTTGTTTCCAGGCCCAGCAGGATTATGCGCCCTTCATGTAGAAAACATGAACTCCTCCTCTGTCTCTGTGAGCTGGGACAGTGCTGTAGGAGAGTTTGACTTTCACAGAGTCACTGTGGTCAACATGTCAGTCACAAACACACTCACCGTGCCCAGGGAGAAGCGGGTTGCCGTGTTTACAGGTCTGGCGGACGGCTGCAGCTACAACGTGAGCGCTGAGAGAGTGAGAGGGGTGAAAGCAGGGAGCGCTGCCTTTCTGACTGTGACCACAGGTAGATGAAAACACGAGGGGCTGCAACATAATCTCCAACCCTGATTGCCTTTTCACTAAATTACTGAAACTGTCTCACCTGTCTGACTCCATTTCTCCCTTTACTATCTTCCATGAGTGCCAGCCCCTGTGCGAGGAGTGCGTATCATGAATGTGTCGGCACATGCATTCTCGCTTCACTGGGAGCAGGCGGCGGGGTGTGTGGATCACTACCAAGTCACCCTTCTACCGAACCATGGAAAAGTCACAGTGCACCCTGCACATGACGGATATATTGAGGTACACACTCAATAAAACACACTGTGTAGTTGAAATGATACATTTATTTAATTTGTATTTAGTTCATCACCAAATAAAGTCATTGTCAACATTTAGACAACAGGACAGTACAGTTTGTGTGAATACCAAGACCTTGGAGGAGCCTAGCATTGTCTTGCTCTTGCCTTGCAGCTGAGTTATGATTCTAAATGCACAAAATACATAACAACTCAAACATGCATGCATTATCATTCCCCCCATTCAACCAAATCCCGCCCCCTGCTGTCTCCTACCAGCTGCCAGGTGTCGGATACCCCCCAAAATGTAACCTTACACAGTACACACACAGAGGCACACAGTTGAGTAATAGATCTCATTATTTATTAAGTTGGCCTCATGAGCTCAACCCTGAATCATTCATTTGCTTAAGCAGCTCTCCCCGGAGAGAGAGACAAGAGGGAGAACGTTAGCCTTGTGCTAATGAGAGGACCCTCTGCCTTCCCTGGTTAGCCAAAACAACTTTTGGAATACCTCAAGACCAAGAGCTGTTTATTTCCGATGCCTGGATAACTAACCCTGTGATCTTTACTCATGTCACTAACCGGCTCCTAAACCTGGAGTTATTCCTGTTTACCTCCGTGGATTACCTGTAGATCACTGCTAACCATCAAGCACTAACACTGGATGCATGTTTCCTGGCGAGGCCTCTAACCTGCTGTGTCTAAACTAAAGCTAACTCTGCTACCCAGCATGGCCTTCTCCTCTCTCATCCTGCTGCTCACACTCTGCCTGGGACAGGTACACTCACAGGTAAGAATTCAACACTCAATGTATGGCATTACTGTGCACATAGGTGTTTATATGCCAATATACTGAAGTTAATATTAACACTAACAGACTGTAAAAATGTTTGTTTATATTTCCAGTTGGTAACATAAGTTATTAGTGTGATTCATCACCGTTCAACATACTGATATCACAGGAGCAAATGTTGGTTGAAACACACACTAAAGCAAAAGACTGCAGAACTGTTTTCTGTCACCCAGACACATAAAGATATAAACAAGCTAGCAGAAACAAGCTGTCATCCATTTACAACCACCCACCTTTATATTGATGCAGATGGCTGAAGATTCAAGGTTTCGCTTTACATTTTTGTGATGATTCTTCAGTAGTCTACATGATGAAATACAATAACAGAAGGCTGTTGAGGTTTTTATAGGAATTGTTTTGATCTTTCTTGCTTTTACTTACTAAAATTCTCTATTTCCAACTTCACAATTATGAAAATGTTCTGCTTTCCGATATTTTGATATGATACCAAATTAAATATCTGGGAATGTGACTTTTGCCAAAAACAAATCAATAAACAAGCAACATTTGAGGCTTTATGAAATTGCGGTAGGACATTTTCTCCATTCCCTTATATAGTTATAGAGCAATGTACACTTTAAAAAAACCATTAATTCTTTAATTAACATTCTTTTAAATCATGACGAGGGTGTTAATGAAAGAATTCTTGATTGACAATTTATTGCTAAATGTGTGTTTACACAGGCCGATGTGGTGAATGTCAGTCCGGGGACACAGTACAGTGTAACGGTCTCAGCATCCTCCTCCTCCTCCAAGATCAGCCCCGGAGTCAGTCGCATGATCAACACCAACGAGAGCGGTAAGACGTGCACGCTGTTTGTTGATGCTACGATGCTGTTGTTTTGGGGTGTTACATTACATTACATTACATGTCATTTGTTAGACGCTTTTATCCAAAGCGACTAACATACATTCGGTACTGTGGACAATCCCCACAGGAGCAATTTGGGTTGAAGTTCAAGTGCCATCAAGTTCTCGTCTGCCCTCTGCTGTACAAATCGGTTCTTGTATAGCATATACACACTTGCTGAGAGAAAGGAGTCAGCACAGTGTGTGTGTCTGTGTATGTGTGTTAGGGGTGGGGGGGGTTTATACTCCCTTCCCTGTGTAATTCCTCTTAGGTAATTTAAGCCAGAGCTTTTGAACCGCAGAATGAATGGGTCTGCAGTGAATGTCAGTGAAATGCCACTGCTGTGTGAGGCCTTATTCATTAGAGTTCAGCCTTAAAAACACACACACAAAAACACACACACACATACACACAAACACACACAAACACACACACATACATACACTAACCCTTTGAAGATAAGTCCCCGACAGACAACAACACTATTCTTCAAGTTACCCGGATATTGTGTTCAATTTAGTTTTGATATACAGTAGTTATCTACCACAATATATCAATATTAGATGCTTGCCCTATTTATGATATTAAATACTGTAGAGTAAATATGAGACTCTTCTCTTCTCTCCTCCACACACTTCCCTTCTCTTCCTGTAGTTTCTGGACCACCTTTTGGCCTAGAAGGAGAGGCCGTAGGATCTAATGGTATTCTTCTCTCCTGGACAACGCCATCTGATGGCAATAATATTGACGGATACGTCATAAGGTAATTCTTTGTTGTCTACTTGGAAAATTGTCAAGACTTGGCTTGAATACAATGAATTCTCTATTACCATGGGTCCATATACATAGGCTGTGATTCTGAAATTCAATTCAAGTTCTTTGTTGTCTTTGTCTAAGGCAGCACAATTGTCTTTGCAAATGCCAATCAGGTGCTGAGTCATCATGAGATCATGAAAACATATAAATGTAGTTAAAGACAATTTAAAGATATTTAATGATATAAAAACATATCATAGTGTTGTAAAATATAAATAATTTGTAATATATAACTTATTTGCTCTTACTTTCTATGTACATTTAGGTATCTATGTGAATTACACACTCTATTTCTCCTTTTTAAGTCTTCATTTAATACGAAAATAACCCATTAAAGACTTAAACATTTTCTTTCAAAAATAACCCAACGAGAGACATTAATTTCAGCAGACAATATTCAGGTTTTAAAAGCTAATTATATTTATAATAGAATTTCCCTCTCATACCCCTCTGAATATAATGGAGTATGGTAACATAAAATAGAAATACTCAAATAAGTAACAAGTTCCATAAGTGTTTTTTTAAATACTGTACTTGAGTTATTGTTCTTCTTAGCCAAACTTACTTAAATCCAAATGAAGATTTGGAGTACTTTAACCAGCCTGGTACTGTGTGGTAAAATGTGAGTTGGGAGATGATGATCGTGAAAACTGATTTCTCTCTGCAGGTACAAGGAGGTGTGTCCCTACCCCGACCCCACATTCACACAGGTGACCAAGTACCTGGACGTCCCAGAGACCCTGCTCACTGACTTCACCTCCGGCTCTACATACCACATCGAGGTGAGATAATCAACTCAAGGTTGATGCCGTCACAGGCTGGCTGATAGGAATGTGCTTTGGGGAACTCAAATACAACCAGCCGAAGATTTTTCCAAACATACAAATTCAATGGGTATGACTGTTAGATGTGGTATTACATATTCTTTTTTTTCTTTTTCTGAGACCTGTCCTCCTGTATTATCATGCGGACAGATCCCACTGGAGCAGACTATTCTCTTGATCTGGCTTAATGCTGGTAATTAATCCTGATTGCATTATTAATCAGGTAAACAGATCTATGGATCAGCCATGGCTCTTTCCACTGTCTGTTGTCACTGAGCTTGAATGTGATCGTGCTTATTAGTTTTCAGAATTCATTAACCCACAATGACCTTCATACAAATGGACACACAGCGGGATTATACCTACCTTGTGTGCGCGCGTGTATGCTTATGAGTGTGTGTGCATGTATCCTATTACTACATCTCACCTGTGAGTGTGTGGGCCCACCATGCCATGCACAAAGCTGAGCTGACAAACTATCAACACATAGATACTGTAAGCTGCAACTAATATGTCACAAAAAAAGATTTACATATAATTAAGTTGTATACTTATTGATAAGTTAAAATGTGTGTTTAATATACAATGCTTTTGATAGTGCTCCAGTACAAATATAAAGTAAATGAAGCTGCAGATGGATGTTCCAAGACGTTTTAGAGGGGGCATTAATTATTGTCCTTTTAGATGAATACTCCATTAGCCTGATAATCAGACTTAAATTGGTATTTTACTTTCATGTCATTATTAATGTATTTGTCATTCATTTTAATTTATTCTGTTTAAATAAATTCAAAGTGCTTTTAATTACTGTCAACATACCTGTGTATAATGTATCATTATTGCAGTGATCATTGCCTCGGATGCTAATCCATGCCCTATTGACAGGAGAATGAATTAATGATTATACATACTTCCTCTCTTCCTCTCTATCACTTCAGGTAGCAGCCATATCTCCAGCTGGAATAGGAGCCTTCAGCAAATCTTTATACATCAAGACAGCGGAATCCCGTGAGTTTCCATGCACACCTATTTGCATAATAATCTTTACATCTAAAAGAGTAATGATTGTGGAGGAAACTTCTGTGTAGCAATGCATGGAGTCACCGACTCAGGAAGGAGACACGGTGAGAGTTGGAGCTTTGATGTCAAACACTGATGGGTTTATTCAGAGTATTCGGCCGGAGGATTCACATCACAAGTCAAAGAGTCAGAGGTTCCGACTTCACGGTAGAGTTGCCACGTCAATTCTGAAGAGCCTCTCTCTATGCTAGACCTTTTAACTGGTTCACAGAGAGTAGTCAACATCTCTGAAGGAGTAGACTAAACAACTGGGAACACTGAACCACCTGCGTCCGACACTCATGGCCTTGAAGATTTCACATCTTAGAGTCCACAAACACCGATAAAGAAGTGCCTCAGCGTTCTCACAACAAGTACCATTCGTGCCAGACAAGTTGACCGGTCACAAACTGGTGACAACAACACATATGGCACCAATGCCTTTCCTTAAAGCAGATAACAGACGTCAGAGTAGATCATAAAACGTCTCTGAGCAAAAGGTTAGATATCTAGAAGAATTATTCCTTAACAATGATCTTGCTAATTGTTTATTTATTTGTGTGTGTGTGCATTTCCTGCAGCCCCTGGCCTGGTGACCAACTTGACAGCGTTTTCTCAGAACCACACCAATGTGTTGGTTACCTGGTTCCTGCCGCACCGCATCAACGGCCTCATCACAAAGTTTGCTGTCAAGGCTAAACACGCTCGTACCGGGCAGACGGTTCGCACGCTGGAGGTCAATGCAGAGGACATCATGACCGGGGCGCTGCCTCACTGCAATGTACTGCATCATTCTGTCACCCTCTTTTAATTCAACTGTTATTGTGAAATGTTCTGTTTGTGTCAGCATTTTAGATGCTACCAAGGCAGAAATCCGGCCATGTGTATTATATAAGGCTTGAATTGTCCTTAATGATTTTGTATGTGCAGGATGCAGCCGATATCCTGTCCCGTGCGACTCCCAGTCCCGTGGAGATAACAGCCTCGTCGTCACCCATCACCCTCTCCGCCGTGCCCCCTGCAGCCGCCTGGAGTGTGCCCATATCAGTAGGGGTTGATCAGCTACGCCCTTATACCGCATATCTATTTGAAGTTTCTGCCTTCACCTCTGACGGAGAGGGACAGATAGCCTCCACTATGGTCCGCATGCCAGAATCAGGTGTGGAAAAAGAAGTGAACCAGGCCGTAGCTTCTGTTTAACTGGTGTATTGATTAGTGGGATATTCAATATTTGCAACATTTAAGAACATCTTTATTTCTATCTCTGCAGCCCCAGAAGACTCCCCAACAAACTTTGTTGTATTGAATATGACATCTAGATCTATATCCGTGTCCTGGAGCTCTCCCAACATCATCACAGGAAAAAACACCTACGTTATCTACCTTTATGGACCTACAGGTTTTGAAATACACTCTTGCTCTCACTCACATTCATGCATAATTTAGGTCTTAAACTCTAAACTGATTGAAATCCACATTGAAATCTATTTCCCCTTCATCCCAGGATATTTGTATGAGAACAGCACAGCAGACACGCGGTTTGCTCTGACTGATTTGAGTCCCTTCACAAGGTACACGTTGGCCGTCAGAGCCAAAGTTTCTGGAGAAGTAGGCCCAGCAGCGCAGGATGATGTGATTACACCTGCAGAAGGTGGGTGTACTTGCATACTAATATACTTACATATGTTATTTTGCATTTAGATGAATCCTCATGAATTCACTCATAACTTTATTTTGGGGAGGAAAAGGGTGACACAAGAACACGCACAGCTACAGAAATGTCAAAGATGACACAGTAAAGTCTAATAAATATTCCCGATGTGTAGAGGTGTGTTTTCTGTACTTCTATGTCTGTGTCTAATTCTCTTTGGCTCTTTATTTGTGTGAGTAGCACCCAGTGCAGTGCAGGACTTGATAGCTGAAGCTGAGGATTCAGTTTCAATCCGTGTGAGTTGGAGGATCCCTGCCCAGCCCAATGGTCCGATCATACAGTACAAACTGCATGTTCTGGTTGGCGTCACCCTGCTGCAGGACATCACCCTCACTGCTGAAATGGTAGGCCAGATAGTAAACATATTCCAAAAACCACCAAAAATGTATCCCAATACAGTTTAGTAATGATAACAATTCAGTTTTAAAACCTGAGCCTGTTCATCTAGAAAGGTTGGAGCAAATGTTACTTTAGTTAATCCTGCATTTACTTACTGTACATATTGAAGAAAAGAGAATTTGCAATGTAAAAACTCCTCTCGTGATGGCTGTCAGGGAAAGGACAGAGTATCATAAACACCTGTACAAGGTTTCGACTGCCCTTTAGAAAAACTGCCCCCAACCCCAAAACTACAGACAGACTATAAACTGTAGTTTTTTCTTCTTTCAGAATACAACTGATTTGCCTGAAGATGAGACTGTTCCCCCTGATGTCAGTAACAATTCCGGGCGACGTAAGAGAACAGCTGAGCTCAGTCTGATCACATCTCCGCCGACATTCACTGCCACTGTCCCTGATCGCACACTTCCCAAAGGTTCAACTGCTTCTGGCCTTACACACTCTGGACAAAGAATTGCCGACCAAATCACTAACACCTATGCTCAAGTAACTGCTGCCTCCGCGGTCACCGAGGAGCCCAACACAAGTTACATTTCTGCTTCACACTCTGACAGCACAAACACTCAATCTTCTGACTCTGCAGTCTCTGGGACTTCTTCATTTTCTCCTACCTCTGTGCCACCGGCTACGCCTCCACCCTGGCTGACAAAGCAATCCCAGGCTGGAGATCTGACCTCAGATTCATCACGCTTGGCCCTGACCCCAGGCCAGCTACGCTTGTTTACTCAAGATGCATCAATTACAGGAACCTTTTTAACACGCAACACAGCAACTTCTGGTGCTACAGGTGCGAGAGAACTCCCAAAACACACTGCTTCCCTTAACTTCCTGCAGTAAAATTGTAAAAGTATTTTTATCTGTGCTTATAAATTGTGTGTGTGTGCTCTTGTGTATCCATCTGCATCTTGCATGCGTGTTGCAGGTGTAACAATGAGAGAGGAGGTGATGGACGTTTTGTCTGAGGAGTTGTCTTACCTGGTGTCAGATCTGAATCCCTTCACCGAGTACACGTTCAGGGTCACTGCTTCCACACCAGTGGGAGAGGGTCCTGCAACAGATATCACTGAGAAGACCAGGGAGCAGGGTGGGTGCACCATTTCATTACAATACATTTAATTTACACATGCTAAATTAGTGAAATCAACCATTTGTATACAACCCTGAAACAATACAGCTCGTCAAATACTGTATGTTAATCTTCTAAGTTCTAAGTTTAGAAAGAAAAGGAAAATATATATAAATAAAGTATTTCAAGTAATTAGTATTGACAATTAATTATCATAAAACCCCCAAAACAACATATTTATTTTATAATGTCTAGTTCTGTATGTTTTGTTTAGTCCCTAGCTCAGTGCTGGAAGTGTCCTATCAAAACATCAGCTCCACCTCCATACTAGTGAGCTGGGCGCCACCGCTTAACCCCAACGGGCGGATCACACATTACACCGTCTACGGCCTCAAACTGCACAGTGATCAGGCCCTGAAGTGGTCTACCAACGCTACCAGCATATTGATAACAGGTAGAGAAATCACCTTTTCTGTACAGTCGTTATACTCATTATAATACAGGTTGTTGATAAATATCTATTTTCTAATGTATAGATCTGGACAAGTACACTGGTTATAAGCTACGCGTAGCTGCTTCTACAGCTGTGGGAGAGAGCTCCCTGTCGGAGGAAGATGACATCTTTGTTTTCACCTTAGAGGACGGTATGTGCTGAAAACAAACTGGAGACAATACAAACACAACGGTCAAAACATTTGTTAGAGTTGTTAAAATAATGCAGATATTGTGTTTTATATGTTTCTGAAGCCTTTTGCATTGTTGTGGGTGCCCAGTCTGTGGCATGCAAACTATCAACAATTAAATGTCAGTAAATGAATGTCAAAGGGATGTTGAATATGAAATCATTGGGTTTTTTTATGACGTGTATTATTTTGCTCCCAATATTTCATGTGAGGATATTTCAGCCTAATTATTGGATTGTTTGATTTGATTTTCTTTAATTGATTCAAATTGTATCTGTGATTTTCTTCAGAGCCTGACTCCCCCCCTGTGAACCTCACTGTGGTCGCCACCAGCCCCCTCGCCGCCACATTGGCCTGGTCCGCCCCAGAGCAAGCCAATGGGATGATCCAATATTACGAGGTCCAGTATGAGAACGAGTCCTACTCTGAGTTACTGAACACATCCTCAAACACAGCAACTCTGATGAACCTGAAGCCTTTTTCCTACTACAACGTGACTGTGAGGGCGTACACCCGTTACGGCCACGGCAACCAAACGTCAGAATCTTTGTACCTGCTGTCCGGAGAAGACGGTGTGTTGATGGATGCATTTAACAACGTGAATGCTAGAGCTGCAACAATTAGTAGAATGATTGATTAGTTGATCGACAGAAAAATAATCCTAAACTCAAATCTATTCATTTGTAAATAATCTCTAATGCAGAAATGGTCAAAATAAATTCTGTTTTCAAACTGAAATGTACTGCTTTCCTGGGTAGTACATCTTACTAAACTAAATATCTTTTATTGACTGAAAAACTGGATTTTTTAAAGAAAACATCTAGGATTTTGGGAAACTGGGATGGATATTTTTAACTATTAACTTAACTATTAGCTATCCCATAGACCAAACAATTATTCACTAATTTACAGAAGAATCTTTGGATGTATCAATGATTCAAACTGTTGTTGGTTGCAGCTACAGTAGCTATATAACACTTATTAAAAAACATTGAGTAACAATACCACATTTTCAGATTTTAATAACAGTGCATCTTCTTGTGTTCTCTCTTCAGTCCCGGGCAGTCCTCCGTATGACGTTACTTATGAGTCGGTCAGTCCCAGCGAGGTGAACGTGACCTGGCAGCCCCCTCTGCTGCCAAACGGGATCATTACCCACTACAGCCTGCAGCTGTGGAACTCCAGCCACTACCTGAACCTCACCTCCCCTACCAACTACATCCACATCACACATCTGAGGAAGTACGCCAACTACCGCGTCATGGTGCAAGCACACACACGCGTTGGGCTTGGGAACTACAGCAGTGATCCGCTGAACATCACTACACTGGAGGATGGTGAGAAGGCTGGGGGGGGGGGGGGGGGGGGGGGAGGGAAAGAGGGAGGGTTTGTTTTCAGATCCAGGACGCTGCACGATTACATCATGACAGAGTTCGGAGGGCGTCTGATTAAATCTGACTTTCCTCTCGTCTTATCCTCCTCAGTTACATCTCTCTGTTTCAGATCATGCTAATGGTGTTACATCACAGGTGTTTGATGCCACGTGACGCTCTTGTCTCCAATCAGCTCTGAGAAGCTCATACAACAGAGTCCTTTCAACTAACCAGTCTTTTATTTCAGGGAAACATTCAGTTTCTCTCGGGCACTTTCCTGAGGGGCCATCTGAGGTTCCTAGTTGCCCAGTGCAAATATATTTTTCATCACTCCTCAGTGTCTGTATTGATTAGGCCCATCCTCCTGATTGTGTTTTTTCACTGGAAAGTCTTTCTCCTGCATCTCAGCCCCAAACACAGCTCCTCAGTTTCTCCTCGCCAGGAAGTTGTCAGATTATGAGGTAGAGTTGTCATGGCAACCACCGCACGAAGCCAATTCAGACATACTCTACTACAAAGTCAGAGTTTGGTGAGTTTCCTAATTTCCTTCTCCCTGTTTGACTGTAGAGATTCAGAAACACATTGCAACATAAATAGTGGCTCTCTTTGTTAGGAATGAAACGACTGAGCTGTGGCAGAATGTCACGGGGACGTCAGTGGTTATTAATGTAGACTCAGAGAGCCGCTACAACGTCTCTGTCTCCAGCTGGACCCGACTGGGAGATGGAGGAGTGCTGATCTACATCAGCTTCACCACCACTGATGCAGGTGCTGGAGGATGTTTAAGACCATTAAGACAAATTACATCAAAATAATTAATCACCATGTGTGTATGAAGTTTCTTCCTCATTCTGAATATTTATCTGTGTGTTTCTCAGAACCATTTGACCCCCCGCAGAATGTGACTTTTGCAAATGTGACCGCCTCCTCCGTCGCCTTGCTGTGGCACCCGCCTACTGAACCTAATGGACTCATTGTACACTACTCTATATACTACTCTTATAACGACACTGTGGCTGAGCAGGTGAGACACAAACTTTCGTTCCCTCGCACTGATCTCAGTAACCCTCTTCCAGCAGCAGGTAGTTGTTGCCAGCTAATCACTCTGCATGCTCCCTGCACAGCATCAAACAGCAGAGCTAGTGACAGGCTGGTGAACACAGTGATCCTGTTAGCTGCTAAAGAAACAAATCATTCTCTCTGGAGTCGGTGGAGAACAAAGCAGAGCTAAAAGATAGAAAATGTTGGACACAATCGAAACTCTGAATTTAGACAATTTAGCAATATTGTCTAAATTATTAACTAATACTAACTAGTAAATTGCTAAGAAGTGCTTCATATCAACGTTATAACTTCATAATACAGCAGGGTTGGCCTAACTGCTTGTTATGCTGTCCTCAAGGCCAAAATATAAGAAAATAATAACAAGCATTAAATAATCCCTCTGGCTGGGTTCGGAAAGGACTGATGATGTATGATGCTGTCTTCATAACACTATAAAATTAATTGACTTTTAAAAATCTGTGAACAAACAATTCTTCATGGCCAAATATTTGTTTATGCATTTATTTTAAAATGTTTCAGGCGCTTCTTTATTTTTATCCATGGTCTAAATTAATGCAGATTCTTCCTGACTGCTTGTGGTAAACAAAGACATTTAATGTTGGGTTTTTCTTTCATTTGAAAAGCATCTGTTCTGCTCTCTTTACATTTTGATTGAAGTGTATGAAAACCAAACTAACATTTGTTTTTCTCCATAGAGGGTTCCAGTGTCAGACCTACCTGAGCCGGCCTCTCCTGATTCAGCCCTCTACTTCACTCTGACCCGGCTGATTGGAGGCACAAACTACACACTGTGGATGACCTCTAGCACAGTGCAGGGGGACGGGGGGGTCCAGAGCGAGCCACTTGTCCTGTTCTTACCTGAGGACGGTCAGTCAGACACACATGCTGACACACACCCACATGCACCAATGTAAATAATAATAAAGAAATAGAATTACACATGAAATACTACACATAACGCTAGATATATTATTGTACAACGTCTCACTGGATGGTTAGTCTGCACACTTTTTCCAAAACCTCTTCAACTTATAAAAATGAAAATGACATAAAAACTCTGCGATTGAAGATGGGACTTTCAGCCTGTTAGTAAAAGGGAATAACAGTCCGTCTTGCAAACTGGCTCTATTTTTGTCCGCCTGTGACGCCTTGGAGACAGCCAGTTTGCGTTTCCTTTTGCGAAGCATGACGAAAGTTGTAAGGGATTAAAAGACACAGAGAAAAACGGAACTGTAGGATTTAAGTAAAAATAAAAAAGCCTTACGTTTGTGCTGTGCCATTGCTACAATTGCCTTGTTGTCACATAAATCAGAATTCAAATGTAATGTTGTACTTACAAATCCTCAGTGTATAAAGTAAATAAATATCTGATCTCTTTGTTTTTATGTTATTTTGGGAAAAATGGTGCAGACAACCGCCACAGACTTTGTCACAAACAGTTCATATTTATATGCCATGATTCATGTTTTCTTGTTTAGCCGTAGTAATAGTTTTCTATGTTCTGAACTATTACTGCTCATACTGACTCTGTATCTCTACCTGTGCTCTAGTTGTTCCACTCTCAGCAAAGCACCGGATCTCCAAGGCACAGCCAAGCCCCCCCCTGCTGGGCTCAGACCCCCACTCACACCTGGCCCCTCACATCCACTCATTCATCTCATGGATCCCCTCCCCTTTCCCCTTCATCCCCACTTTTTTTCTTATCTGTGTACCATGCGTAATTTTTGGAGGGGCAGAGACGATGAACAGGATGAGTATTTTCTCCTCAACCTCTTTCTTTCCCAAGGTTTTCCGTGTGCTCGTTTCCTTCCTAAATGCCACTGTATGTCTCTGAATGTGCTGTTTATATATTAATATGTTATGACAATGTGTCTAAGCCTGTTTACTGTGCTGTCTTACTGCTGTGTTTTTGTTTTGTTAAAATACTGACATGCTGAATTGTTCTCCTTGACATGCTGTTTTTGATTTTGTGAATTCCAACAATGCTGCCAGTAATTATGACGATGCTTGTGATAGATGATGATTATAATGATGATAATGATGATGACTGGTCCGCTCTTCATTTCCCCTCAATTGTCAGTGTGTATGTTTGATTGATGCCCTCATTTACTGCCTCATAGTACAGTAAACTCACATTAAAAATGTTTTGAATCCCTGTCGTCAATGTTAGTTAAAAATAGTAACACCATTCTTCTTGTTTCCTTCTCCAGTGCCAAGTGACTCAGTGAAAAACCTGACCGCTCAGATCTTCAGCTCCACTGCCATCATCGTCAGCTGGGACCCTCCCCTGGAGCCCAACGGCCGTCCCACCTACCTGCTCACCTTACAGGCGGCTGGCATCTTCCCAGACCCACCCAACCAAGGGGCTCCAGCTGTCAACAAGACCATCAAGCATAGCACGACTGACACAATCTTTCTGTTCACCAGATTGAGGAAATATTTCCCCTATGTGTTGACTGTTACCCCGGCAACTCGTGCTGGCGCGGCCTACAATCATACCAGCACGATGTATCTGCGAACAGATGATGATAGTGAGTTCATCTACACAAACATCTATTAATGGAGTGTGGTTTATGTTTTTAATGTGAAATCGTTCCTCCTTAGTTCCTAGTTCTGCTCCGGTGCCGGTGTCCACCAAGAATCAGTCGTCATCCTCTATCGCGATGGTCTGGCAGCGCCCTCTGGAGGCCAACGGGGAGATAACAGAATATACCCTCACTCTTTTTGGCCCAGGGGGCTCCAACATAACTCAAACCCCCAACACCTCGTTCATCCTCAGCAACCTGCTTCCATACACAGCTTACAACATCACTATTACAGCTGCTACGCGTAAAGGCTCAGGACCCCACCTGCTGCTGCAGCTGCACACCGATGAAGGAGGTTAGTGGGGAAACAGGTTTTACCTGAGACTTTCTATAACATGTCTATGATGCTTTATAAACACACTTTTTATAATTACTTTAAATGTTAGCTAACATAAATGCTTGTAATTGTTGGTCACTCGCTGATATTATTTTTAAATGGTCTTAGTGTGTTATAATTCCTGTAGTTATAATGCATGGTTATAATGCAACTAATAATAATAATTCATGGTATTTATTTTAGCGTGTGCTCAAATCGCTATAAACATATAATAAACATGTAATACATTGATTACTCTGGACAATACCCACAGGAGCAATATGGTAAAAGTTTTACCATATTGCTCCTGTGGGTATTCCCATAGTTTTACCGTAAAACTATGGGAATTATAATACAAAATAATCCATGCAGAAAAAAACGTACTAGATACTTGACCTTATAAATCATTATAAAATGCTTTATATTGTGTTATAATGGTTGTTAGCATTATGAATACTTATGAGTGCTTAAAACCATAACTTTACAGTGTAATAAGATCCATAACATTCATCTGTTTGCAACTTAAAAAAACGATTTATCTAATATATCATATTCCAAATGACTATATAGACTATTCTTCTATTCAATTGTATTGTGACCTAAGATGTTCATTGACATAACTACACTGTAGCTATGTACAAATGACAATAAAAGCCTTGAATCTTGAACAAATCCATTGTAACTACTTATATAACAAAACATAAACAAAGACGTCATAGACAGTGCTACCAATATTTCTCTAAGATCCTTATTAGATGGTATTCATGAATGAAACTACGAACGTATCTTGACTACATTCTGTTTCAGTCGTTTAATCTGTTTGCCATACTTTGTGTTTCAGGCCCCATATCCCCCCCCCGTAACCTGACCATATATAACCACACAGCGGTCTCTGTGTGGCTGAGCTGGGAGCCTCCTCTGGAGCCCAATGGAGTGGTGATACAGTACGGCTTCAGGATCCGAGACCTCATCACACACACCGTCACACACATGGTACCGTCAATTTCACACACCGAAAGCTACTCCTCAATAACAACATCACACTCACACTAACACACACTCCAGAGAAAAAAAGTGTCACACTTACGGTAGCTCTAATTTCACACTCTAGATACCACTCAGCAGTAACATTATACACACGGGCATGTACTGTATGTGTGCTAATTCAATAAGACATCCACTCCAGGAAGCAGGATTGGATGATTTATGTGTGTGTGTGTGTGTGTGTGTGTGTGTGTGTGTGTGTGTGTGTGTGTGTGTGTGTGTGTGTGTGTGTGTGTGTGTGTGTTTGTGTGTGTGTGTGTGTGTGTGTGTGTGTGTGTGTGTGTGTGTGTGTGTGTGGGGGTTTGTTCAGAATTCCTCTGGGCCGTCAACCATCGAGGATCTTTCAGGCTTCAGGCCTCATAGCTCCTACGAGATCAGTGTTTACAGTTACACCAGAGTGGGCCATGGGAATCAGTTCAGCAGCCCTGTGACCTTCACCACTAACGAGTCAGGTAAAGTACACAGGGGATGTGAGAACGATAAATGTCACCCATCACAATTTATGAAGGTTGAAAATAAAATTGATTTGTACTGCCACAGTGTATTTAATTCAGTTTGAAATACCTTATTTTTCCCTTAAGGGGCAATTAAATCAAAGCATAAATGCAAGCATTAGACCATTTAAACATTTCCTCCACATGTAAATACATTCATTTCTGAGGTAATCAACATTTTATAACCAGTTATCACTTCTTGTCCTATTAACAAACAAATGTAAACAACAACAATTGTCATATACAGACATAAAACAGCATTTTTTTCACAAGCACATAGAAAAATGTGACTCCCCTCAAGAACAGCGGGTCATTACAACAGAGTTTCTGGCTCTACAACAAAAATAAATGTATAAATAAAAGTTGGTAATTATTGTTTGTAAAAAAATGTTAATCAGTTTTTTTAGGTTCTTTTTAGTTTTGTCTGCAGGCTGAATTTTTATAATTTCCAGTAATATAAAATAATCTTTGGCAAAACTCTGTGTGTAGCAGCCTTTTTTCATCATGTGCGACAAAAAACCAACTGAAATGTAATTCGTTTTTCTCTTCCTCTTACAGTGGACAGTGATGAATGCTTACTTAAGCTAATAGTACTATAACAATGTTCCAATGTCATCTCCCTGTCTGCAGTGTCTGACGCTGTGGGGAACCTGTCTTGCTCTGGAGTTAGCTGGGATTCAATTCAGCTGTTTTGGGAACTTCCAAGCAACCCTAATGGGCAGATAATGTTTTATGAAATTCTAGTGGAGGTTGACTCGCAGTCATACACACGCCAGGTTTACACACCAGTGTACACAGTGACAGGGCTGTCTCCAGACCAGGAGTACGCTCTCACTGTGTCTGCAGTTAACTCTGCAGGACCTGGAGACGGACTGAACTGTACTGCTTCCACTCTCTCTGAATCAGGTAATCACTCTGTGTATTGTGAAGCATTTTTATCTTTCATTTCCGAACAAACAATAATACAGGATAAATACTTGTTTCTATCCACTTTGTTCCCTTTACAGCCCCCGCTGCCCCTCGCTTCCTCACCATCTCTCAGGTCACCCCTAACAATGTGACACTTCAGTGGGATGCACCGCTCTCCATTCCCGGCCTGCTGAAAGAGTACCATGTCATTGCACAGCTGATTTCCACTGTTTGCGAACCAAACACACTAACTACTGCACAGCCGGCCCCAGAGGACGAGCCGACCTCAGACTGCGTTCACTCTAATGTCACAGTGTCGGTGAATGCTTCGGACCACATGGACGGGAGCCTCAGCGTCACACTCCAATCCCTGGCTAAATACCGATACTACCGCTTCAAGGTGGCTGCTGTGACCAACGCTGGGGTTGGAGAATACACACTCTGGAAATATGAACGCACCTTGGCTGGAAGTAAGAACATCACAGTGATGATAGGATGTTTTAGAATTGCCTGTGATAATTTCCAAGGATTTCCAGTAAACACAAATTGGATTTAAATTTAGATTATTCCTGTAATAGTTATTTGGACTTTGGCATGTCTTTCAAAAGACTTATACAGCATTCAGCAATCAACATTAGCATGCTAACAAATCATTCATTATCTTATTAACATGATTTTTTAAGGCCTTTAAAAATGTAAATAGGATCATAAGCATCATTTATCTCCTCCCTCAGACCCTGATGACCCTCCCCGGGACCTGAAAGTGACCCCTACCTCCAGCGGCCTTCACATCACATGGAACCCTCCAGCTGTTATCTCTGGACCCACTTCCTATCTTGTGCAGGTCATCTCATTGAATTTTGTTTCTACAGACACATGCAAAAATATGAACATGTCACCTAAATGGTGTTATGAGTTTGTGTGGTGAAACAATATGAATTTCAAATTAAAATGTTCCCATGAACTATCCTGTTAAACCAGGTGGACGGTCCCGGTCTGAACTTCTCTACAGTCCGGGCTCCAGGAGAGCTGACGACCGTTGTTGTGACTGAGCTGACTGCCTTCACTCGTTACTTTGTGACGATCACTGCCTTTACCGGTCCATCGGAGCATGCTGCCAGCGATGGGAAAGCTATCGGACCAATTGAATTTCAAACGCTGGAGGAGGGTATGTAGAAATACTCATCTGAGGAGCACTGGCTGCTGCTTCACAGTGAATATATCTGTAATTAATGTTCTCCTGTATAATTTCTACTCTGTCCCCAGAGCCCAAGGACCCTCCCAAGAACGTTGTAGTATCAGTTGTCCCAGAGTTAGTGAACCAAGTGAAGGTGACTTTTACCCCTCCAGAGGAGCCCAATGGAAACATTACATCGTACTTTGTGTACATCTACGAAAAGGACCAACTAGTCAAGAACATCAGCCTTAATATCACCCACAGAGACCAAAACACGATGACTGCTGTCATTGAGGGTCTGAAGGGAGGACACAGCTACAGCATACAGGTGAAAAACACACATATATTACACACACACACACAGCCTTGTTTGATTCTGTTCAAATCAACATTTTTTTTATCTATAACTCTTCTATATGCTTGTCCCTCTTTCTGCTGTCTTCCCTCCTTTCTTCTATTCGTCTGTTTGTAGATTTCAGCTAAGAACGGGGCAGGTCTGAGCCCACCCAGCTCTCAAGTCCGTATAACTACAGGGATCACAGGTACATGTCGCGCTTTGTTATGTGCGCTCTGCAGTGCTTTAATGTGTGTCTCCCTTTCTTGTTGCAGCAGTGCAGCGTAGATGTGAGACACAGAATTGCCGCTGCACAGTGTCATGTTCAGTAAAACAGTAGGCAGGCCTTGTCTGACACAGCTTTACTCCACAATATCGTCAGATGTATGTTCATGATGTAGCGGATAGAGCATCGACCTGTTTGTAAATGTAAATGCAACAGGTATTAATGCCATCTTCACACACACTGTAATGACTCAACAACCTCTGTGTCTGTGTCTGTGTGTGTGTGTGTGTGTGTGTGTGTGTGTGTGTGTGTGTGTGTGTGTGTGTGTGTGTGTGTGTGTGTGTTCCTGTGTGTGTGTTCCTGTGTGTGTGTGCTCCTGCTTGTTCACACGTGCGTGTATTCCAGCTCCGGCCAAGCCAACGCAAAGACCCCAGGCAGAGCTGGGCCATGGAGAGGTTGCCATGGTAACCCACAGGAGTATCACCATCCGCATGCCTGCCTGTTTCTATAGTGACGACAATGGACCAATCACAAAAATTCAGGTCATCGTGGCTGAGTCAGGGGGTATGACTCTTCAGAAACATTGACAGCCTTCACTTTTAGTTGAGCACACTTGGGTATCGGTCTTGTTAGGGCTTTAAGCCTCGACTAGAATCTTGTTTTACAGTACGTCACTCTGCCCTAAGCTAAAAAAATACCAAATGTATGCATGAGCCAAAGAGCTTAACGTCAGCAGAAATTTGACTCAGTCCCCCTTTAATTCCTTTCCTCTCTAACTGACTTACTCATCCTGTCACAGTGAAGGACATTCAGAACCTGACCAACTGGAAGAATGCATTCTTCCATCGACCTGACCCTTACCTGACTGACATGGGGTTCCCCAACCCACCGTGTCGTCTTGGGGACGGGGCGCAGCGCACGGACGCACACGTCAGAGGGGGTCGCAGTGTGTCTGCACGGGGCCCGCCCACAGTGAGGAACAATCACACCACAGCAGGAACCTACGTGATCGGACGGAACAATGACTGTGTAAAGGAGAACAACACCGATCATTTCTGCAACGGACCTCTGAAGCCAAAAACAGTCTATGTGTGAGTGCAACACACAAACACACAGCAAAATAAAAACAGTTGTATGAACAGGCTTTACGTTAATAAAAGCTGACACTGGACTGTTCATATTCACCAGGTTTAAGTTCAGAGCCACTAATATTAATGGCCAATACACAGACTCAGTGTACTCGGAGCACGTCAAGACTGCAGGTAATTGTATTCATCTCTGTTTTTCTCCCAATCAATAAATGAAAATATAAAACCTGTACAGCCTGTTTGTTATTTTTGTGTAACGTTGTCTCCTCTCTGAAGTGGACGGGCTGTTGACCAGAGAAGAGCAGATCATTCTGGGTGTTTTGCTCTCCGTCACCTTGGCTGTGTTGCTCATCATTATCATCTGTGGCTCTGTCAAGTAAGATAGCAGCAGGCTTTCAATTATTTGCAAACATGAATACATTAACTTAAACACTGCATTGACATTGATGTAGTATTTTTACACAAAATAAAACATGTGCAAATTGCTTTGTGGATACGGGGCATTTTGCAATGCCTAATTTGTTATTCACATTATTATAAACATTATTTCTGTATTTTCTTTGTTATTAACTGATGTGTTTGATTGACATGTCAGGATCCATCAGCGCAAGAAGGAGGGCGGGACTTATTCACCCAGAGAGGCAGAGATCATAGAGACCAAGTGTAAACTGGATCAGCTGATTGCTGTGGCAGATCTGGAACTCAAACAAGAAAAACTCAACCGGTTAGTCTGTGTGATTACTTTCAATCTAAGGGCTTCACTTTACTGAATATATCACACAGATTTTTGGCAGCTGAAACTGCATGCACAATTCATGAGTTTAGGCTTGATTTAGCTGCCCCAGACGAGATTCTAAATCTAAGTCAACAAGACAAGAACATCTTCACTGCAGCCAACTTCATGTGCGCTCCTGTCAGCACACGAGTGCAGAAAATAGAATCAGCATCACTATGAAACAACACAGCATCATCGGGGCTTTATAGTTTACCTTCAATTCTCAGCATAACAGACAGGTCATCCTTTCTGCAGCTCTCCAACCATCCTCTAATACAAATTCAGTTTGAGCGTCTTCTTTGGCACAAGCAAGTGCACAGGCAATAAGTACTGCAAGCTGGTGAGAAGCAAAGTGAGATTCAGTGACTTTTGGTGCATCAAGGTCACCGATGGCTAAGATTAGACGAAATACTACCCAATAGAAAGCCTTCAACAAAAAATAAAGTCTTTCTGTAAACCTTTCTTTCCCCAACATCTAAAGAATACCCATATAATGACAGAATACCAAAGAAACCATGTACTTCTTGTACTGTACAGTAGGTGTTAAATGTGGCTTGTCTTCAAGAGGAATTGAATGAACAACAAAATAAACAATAAAAACATAAAACCCACATGAGAGAAGATGGATAAATAGAATAGCTTCCACCGGCAGATAACTGTCTCTTATCTCTTATGTGCAAAGAAACATAACGGTCCTACTTGAGTAAATATTCGCCAGCCTTAATAAATATCCTCTATGACATCTTTTATATGCAGTGACTCACATGTGTACTGCAGAAAAAAGGAGGCAGTCCCTGAGGATACTTTACTGTCCACTCGTTTTAGATGCAACATTGGAGGTTTTTTACAGCTGCATGTTGTGTTCACATCTAAGCTGCACCAGCTGTCTTTTAAAGAAGCCCTATAATGCTTTTTGGGGTTTTCCCTTTCCTGTAGTGTGTTTTACAGGTTTCTGTGCATGTAAATGGACTGAAAAGGCAAAAATCCTCCAGAGAGAGTTTCAGGGTTCTTACGGTCATTAAAAACCTGGAAAAGTCATGGAAATTCAAAATGCTAATTCCAGGCCCTGGAAAAGTTATGGAAAACAATATTTTTCCCAAAGTTTTGGAAAAGTCATGGAAATGTAACTAAAGTTGCATCAAATATAATTTATATTGTATCTAATCGCCGAAATAGTAATACTATAATGATAATAAATAATGTATCGTATACAGTAGTAATGAAACGTAAAATGGCATTTAACTGTCGAGGTATTTTGCTGCTGAGAGATTTTAGTTGCTTTAGCCTGTAGAAGCTAGTAAGCCTACTATTTGATTTGTTTTAGATAGGCACAACATGTTTCATATGCAGACCTTATTTTCTTGTTCCATGTTAAAATAAACCATTTTCAGTGGTACCGCTGAGAAAGAGTCATTTTTTTGGTCATGGAAAATTAGGTAAAGGTCATGGAGAAGTCATTAAAAATCATTGGTGAAAAACTGTATGAACCCTGGAGTTTCTCTCCAACACACTACCCCCTTTCCTGAAACGCCTCCATTGGACACCTTTGTTTACTTCCATAACATAGTGACATCACTATAGGCTAAGGGGCGGTACATCTCTAAGCGGTTGACCAATCACAACAGAAACAAACATTGTTTTGAACATTGAAAACATGAAACATGTTACAGTAGAGCATGATACAGTATGTCCCCTTTACGTTATTGTTGTCATTTGTGTCTCTCTGCTTTGTTGGAGCTGAGATCAGCATAACACACCACTTGTCTAAGCTTTATGTTATAATATCCCACTTTGTCTTGTTACCTGTCACACAAGTTGCAAAAATAACCCTCCTTGCACGCACATGACACTTACATTGACTCGCCTTGGCTTTGTCTTTCTCTCACCAAGCACTTCTCTCCCACCAGGTATTCTTCCTTCTTCTTTAGGCGGAAAGAGATTTATGTGATCCAGTAAGTTGGGCTTTGGACCTGTGTGTGCCACGTTTTGTTGTGTGTGCTTTTATTGCATGTCGCACTGCCTTGTACCCGGCCATCACTATGTGTTCGTCATTGTCACATTTCCCATTAATCCCGAATCAAATCACCCTAAATCATCCATCTGTGTTGCTTATTAAACCTTTGGTGGAGGTCGACAGTTGATGGAATCAGGGTCTCCTTTTCCTCCATCACTGGCAGGGATTGCAGAGTGGTGCCGACACCCCTCAGCTTGAGACCATTTTAATTTGTTTACCCACTCCACTATCTTAAAATTGCTTGGGAGGCTTATCAGCCATAGAGGGCACAAGTGGTAGCGTTATCAATAGCTAAGGATCTGCGTAGCTACAAGTCTTCAGCAATGCAAAGAAAGATTTGATTCGAAACGGTTAAACCTCCTCTGCTTTATCTTACAATGCCATGTACTCTCTGCAGTGAAGATCCCTTCAGCTTTCAGGCCCAGAAATAACACAGTGTGGGATGTGATTATTTAGTTAATTTGTTTATTTTTGGTTGATGTTTGCTGTCTATTTTCATCCAGGCTGCTCAGCTACAGGAAATCACTCAAGTAAGTCCTCCTGCATAAATAATCTGAATATACACGCAATAGTTGCAGCACAGATCAGCATGTTCAGTATGCCTCAGTATAAATATGATTGATCCTAGAATAACTTAAATAGCATATTGTTGTAGAGTGTTTGTACATCTCTTTCTGTTCCTCACATAACTCCTTCCCTCTCTGCCAGGCCTGTCAACAAGAAGTCTTTCCTGCAGCATGTAGAGGATCTGTGTGCCAACGACAACTCCAAGTTCCAGGAGGAGTTTGCTGTAAGTGTTTGCCTACTACCTGGACCTGTGTTTCTAAACTGTAGACATGTATGCATTGGGATGGAACAAAAGAAAACAACCTGGAAATGACTAAATAAATGGAGCGTGAAGGAAAGTCTGCAGTTAGAAAACAGGGTGCATCACAGAAAACCGATAATAGGAATAATTTAGGGCAGGCAGTAAAAAGGAAAGTGATGCAAACAAAATCAATGCCAGCTTTTTCCTTGTTTTTTTGCACCTCACTAATGCACAAGAGCAGGTCAACATCCGATCAAATAAGCATTTGGTGATTAATGTATTAACTAAAATGACAATTTTCTGCATTTTACATGTTGCTTATTATTCATGACGTATAACATATATTCCTGCATTCATACCTGAATAGATTCTTAATCAATTTAGAGACTTCTGGCATTCTGATCATTGAAACAGTGTTTTTAAAGTCACAATACATGTTTTAACACATTTATCTTTCACTTAAAGGTGGGTTAGGTAAGTTTGAGAAACCGGCTCGAGATACACTTTTTGTTATATTCCATGGAATGCTCTTAACATCCCGATAGCAATGAATATCTTAAGTGCTTTGACAAAAAATCCATAAAAAAATGTCATCTGTGGAAGCCGTAATACTGTAAAAAGCACGACCAATCATTTTAGCCGGCCCGGCTAAAATAACTGGATGGCCTACCTGCCTGTCAGCCTTCCATCTGTGCACAAACTTATCTCGTGCCCTCATTGGTCATGTGCGCGTTCTTGTGTGTTGGAGGAGGGGCTCTGTAAGGAAGTGGCAGATTTGTTCCGGCTGTGTATTTTCAAATTCTAGCGCACTCGAGCTGGTTTCTCCAAAATTACCTACCCCACCTTTAAGTCCCAACTGTTTGTATTTAAAAAAATACAGGCTCTGACCTTTAACCTTTTGTATGTGTGTTTATTAATATTGAAGTATAATGCGTTGTCTACCCAGGAGCTACCAAAGCTGCTGCAGGACCTGGCCACCACCGACGCTGACCTGCCCTGGAACAAATCCAAAAACCGCTTCCCCAACATTAAACCTTGTGAGTGGTCAAGCTGAAAATAAGGTTTCAAGGTTTAGATACTCACAGTATACCAACATTATATGTGTTAGCTCCAACATTACCTGCATATCCATTTCACCAGCGCTTGCACAGCTTTATTTCACATGTTTCTATCACGCTCTTCTTATTAAACTTTGTCTAGACAATAACAACCGAGTGAAACTGCTGTCAGAGCCGGGCACTGCGGGCTCTGACTTCATCAACGCCAGCTTTGTGTCAGTGAGTACCAGCAATCCGAAACATAAATAAATAAATATCTGTCCCTTTCTGATTCAGTCAGATAGATAGATAACAACTTCAAGTGTATTAATTTCTGCGTGAGTGTGTTGCTGGGGTGTTGTTTGAGCTTGCAAATACAATGTTCAGTCTCTGTGTTTCTGCTCTGTAGGGCTACCTTTGTCCAAATGAGTTCATAGCCACCCAGGGGCCTCTGCCGGGCACCGTGGCCGACTTTTGGAGGATGATCTGGGAAACAGGAACCCGCACCATCGCCATGCTCACACAGTGTTACGAGAAAGGGAGAGTGCGTCATTTGACCCTGTTATGAAATAGAATTCAGAGGAAAGGAGGGGCATCTTTAAAACTCTGTCAACAGGAGATCTGATGTGTGTGTGTGTGTGTGTGTGTGTGTGTGTGTGTGTGTGTGTGTGTGTGTGTGTGTGTGGGTGTGTGTGTGTGTGTGTGTGTGTGTGTGTGTGTGTGTGTGTGTGTGTGTGTGCTTGGCATTTTAGATTCGATGTCACAAGTACTGGCCAGAGGACAATAAGCCGATGTCGGTGTTTAGTGACATTCTCATCTCAAAAGTGTCAGAGGAAGTCCTTCCTGACTGGACTGTCAGAACCCTCAAAGTAGAAAAGGTGATTACGCCGACACACCTTACACAATCACACACTCACACACACCATGCATATACTGTTCATGCATATGTAGATACTGGGCATGTGGGCATTTGTTCCCTACTTTGTAATACACAAATATATCCACGTCAATTCTTCCACGTTCATCTAACTGGATAATGTGAACCAAAAAAAATGTATGTGCCTGTAGCTGCCAATACACTTGTTTGCTCTCTTATTAAGAGTTAGATGAGAAGATACAAGCTGTTTCCAGTCTTTATGCTAAACTAATGTAATAGTCTCTGTTTCATATTTAACAGTCAGAAATAAAAGTGGTGTTGAATTATCTAATCTATTTCACTGTGAAAATTGCAAAGTAATTCCAAAATGTCAAACTACTCCTTAATGAACCGTTCTATAGTGAGTAATGTCTTCCATTCCAACCTTTTGAGTTATGTAATCTATATTAATGTTAATCTATCTTTTTTCTTGTATGTATTTCTCTGTGCAGCATGGGCACTACATTCTGGTTCGCCACTTCAACTACACATCGTGGCCTGAGCACGGAGTCCCAGAGTCCTGCAGCACGCTCATCAAGTTTGTCCAAGCTGTCCGAGCCCACAGGCACGACAACACCACTATAGTGATCCACTGCAGGTAAACAGCAGTGTACTGACACTTCCTACATTACTTCCTACATTACTGTCCTTAAAGTAAATTGCACCGTATACTTTATTCTAATGGAGCTTCCTTGACAATCTCCATCTGTCATTGTTCTTCAGTGCTGGTGTGGGCAGAACTGGTGTATTTATCGCTCTCGACCACCTCATTCAGCACGTCAGAGATCACGACTTTGTGGATATTTACGGCCTGGTGGCTGAACTTCGCAGCGAGAGGATGTGTATGGTACAGAATCTGGTGAGTTGACATTAAATGTAATTGTTCTCTTAGGTTTAATTTCACAAACACAAAGAGGATACACAAAAGACAAAAAAGGTGTTTTATATTTTGTATTCTTTTAAGTTGCTTGAGTACACATAAGAATCATCAAAGACTCATAAGTAGCGTTTTGGTTTGTCCCACTTTTTTTAAACTTCTTGTCCTGCTGTGATCCCATCCCCATGAGGAAACATTTGGTACATTTCTTATTTTGACAAAGGGAAAGGATCTGGCAGTGAATTAAAGACACATGCTGAGCAGGGTTTCCCGTCTTAAAACAGCCTTTCCTAAAATGACTCTTTTCAGTCATTACTTACAGAGGGATGGTGTGTGTTTGCAGGGACCCTCTGCCTGGTGCCTGTGCCTCTCCTCAGTTTTATGCTTTTACTATTTCCTGATGTTCTGTGCATTTCTCCTGTGTCCACATGTTGGCAGTGAAATATGAGCCTGCAGTGTCTGCAGCTCCGAAGCGGCTTGATTCTTTGAGACAGCAGCGTTCCCGACAGCTCACTATTAGCATGGCAGTCCAGTCACATACGGATTAAAGCCTCCGCTTTAAGAGGCCATCATTCCATTCAATTATGTTATAACCTCACAAATGTCATTGCCAAGCTATTCGAGCATGGTGTTGTTGAAGAGAGCGTTTAACTAACCCACATTTAACTCTTTTATTTAAAACACTTAACTCAAAGCGAAGGCAGTTATTGTAGATGTGTTTAATAATTACTGATTTCTACCGTACTTTCCATCAGTTTTGCTACATGTGCATCTTTATCATAAAATGACAATTAACTACAATCTTACTAAACTTGCTGAGTGATTTACATTTTGTTTGTGTAAAAAAAATAGACTTGGATAGAAACAAAACAATTGATACAAACAAATATATATAAATGTAACTCTACAGATTGTTATAGTGAATTATTTTGGCAACAAGAGTGAAAACATGATATCTTGGCAGCCCTACTTGAAATATGGTATCCAGCTCTCTTGCTGTTACACCTCCCTGGGGTGTGGCAGCTGCAGCATTAGGAGTCAAAATCATTTTCAATTTCATTATTTAGTCTGAGTTTGAGGTTTTTTTCTGTCTTCTGTTAAAGGAAATTTAAATGTTGCTTTGAAAGGTTTGAGTCCTGAAAGAGAGGGGAAAAAAACCTTAAAACTTGAATTAATTGACTAAATCTAATCAGCAATGCAAGATTAATGTGTTTCTTTTTATATATTGAAAGGCAAAAAAAAACATGGTCATATGTTTTTTATTTGTGTTGCCTTTATCAGACAGGAGACAGTAGAGGGTCTCCAGCTGGAATGCAATCAGAGTTGTTGTGATTAAATGGTCAGCACCAGCTACCAGGACCCTCTGACTTAATTATACACCAATTTAATTATTATGAACATCTGCTCAGTATCTGCTAATGTGTGCGTGTGTGTGTGTGTGTGTGTGTGTGTGTGTGTGTGTGTGTGTGTGTGTGTGTGTGTGTGTGTTTGTGTGTCAGGCCCAGTACATCTTCCTGCACCAAAGTACGCTAGAACTTCTAAACAACAAAGGCAACAGCCAGTCCATCTGGTTTGTCAGCTATTCTGCTCTGGAAAAGATGGACTCCCTGGACGCTATGGAAGGTAAACAACATGTAAACACACACGTGCACCTCTACACACTTAAATAAACACAACACACTCAAAGCACAGGGCTCACTCCACTTCTTTGTGCTGGTCTGCAGGTGATGTTGAGCTGGAATGGGAAGAAACCACTATGTAAAGAATGACCGAGAGACACCTTTTCCTGGGAGAGAGTGACGCTTGTCGGGAGGCGGCCCTGTGCACAAAGGTGGACTGGACTGATCCACTACACAAGGTTAGAGGGGGGTGCAGGAGAAACAGGAAGCGAACAGCACAGTTTAAACTGAGCGATCTGTCAGACGACTTTGTTCCTCCACCTCAACCCACTTCTCTGCACTGTCCCCCCTTTAATAAACCTCTTGTCCACTTGTTTTCAAAGAGAGTGAGAAACAAAAGGGAGACAGAATTTGAGAAACGTTTGGAAGAGCGGTGAGCTGACTGAGAGCTCTATGACATCTGTAATCTTACAGGCATTTTGCACAAATTGATTCCACTGTGTATTGTAATTATTGTACTATGTTGATATCATCTATGTTTTTGTAAGATAATTTATTCAGCCAAAATGGTGTTTTGTTTCAATCTCTTTGTAAATCTGACTATGTCGAAGAGTGGACAGTATTTACGTTTTGTTTATCCTTTCTCAAGAGTGATTTGCAAAAATAAAAGCAACTTGTATTTTTTCTGGCTTTGATTTTTAGTCTCAAATATCTTGTTGTGGTTATCAGTCAGGTATGTCTAGCACTAGTTTGTTTTTTTATCAGTAGTCATTGCTTTTTTCATTGTTTTTTGGCCTTGGAAGCGGTTTTATCGCAAAGCTAGTAGAGATTGGGAAAAAAATAGCTAGCCTTACTCCTCAGTGAATTAGAGAGTGTTTGCTCCACCTACCTTATTTGGCGGACCAACAACACATATTCTGACGGTACAAGTCGGTTTCAATACTGTTTTCTCCTCTGTTAATGAATGAGTCTAGACCCGCTGTGCTGGGTGGACAGGAACACCTGCAGACTGATTTCCCATAAGCTCCTTCATTCAGCCGTCCTCCTCAGACACCTGGAGCACATTCATTAGAGAGGCCGAGGGGGGGGCACAGAAGCAGACATGGAGACAATTTGGCTGTCAACACACACTCTCACACACACACACACACACACACACACACACACACACATCACATCAAACAGTCCAGGGCAGAGAGTAAAAACTACTTTATTCTTTCATTCTCTTAGAACAGAAAAAATAAGAAATATTCCATTAGTAAACATGTTGATCTTTAAGAAATCTCCCTTTTTAGAAATATTGTGAGGGTGCAAAGATTAATGACAGTGCTCCACAGTGAGGATGCAGATTGGTGCGTCTCCATGACAACCATAGAGAAGGCAGGGGTTGATGGTAAGGGGTGGGGCAGAAAGGAGGGAGGAAGTAGAGAGAGGGGGGAGAAGATGACATCAATCAACCCAACATGCCCGGAACAATTATGATACAAACATATAATCAATTCCCTGTAAATAAAAATAAAAACAATATCATGCTTTTTGTACAAGTCAGTCCGAGTTTATAGTAAACAAAGAGTGCTGACTTAAGAAATCAAGCAGTTTCTAAGGTAAATATACGCTGGATTTGCTGTTGCTTTGGCAGCATTTGTGTATGTGTGTGTGTGTGTATTTACTGCACATATTCACCAATACAGCATAGCCCTTTACACACCTTAACAGGTGACACAGCCATCTCTTAATAATCTATAATAATATGACACGGTATAATTTCATGATAAATGTGTATCTGCATTAATATAGCATGTGTTACCATGGAAACTGGAGTTTATTCTATTAAAGCTGCCTGTTTCCTGTCTCTCGCAGCGGTAGGATTTAGGACAACCCCTGATGTGAATAATAATCATAATGATAATAAATATAATAATCATAGAAATAATAATTATAATAGCTATTATATCCTCTTTTTTTAAACTAGATTATTCTCTGTACAAATACATACGTAGATACACACACTGGGCAAACCAATCACTTTTTTAGAATAAATCTATATCATCTATTTACAATATATCCAATATATTCTGTGGTGCAAAAGGTACAAGACGTGTTTGGTGTGTCTCAGTTGGATGATTTGCGATCTGCTTTACAAACTGGCTCGAACCATCGACCCTGGAAAGACAACCTGATGATGAAATCAATAAATATTCCATGGACATCTTCAGTTTTCCCCTGATTAACATTCAGTATATGAATGCATCTCTGTTTATATAACATTTTCACTGTGCAAGGAAAAATATAATTTGTGAGAGGGGAGTGATGGTGACCTTGGTCTGCCTTGTGTGGAGCAATTTGTGTTCATTTTTAAACTAAAGAGAGTTTTTTAGGCACAGATATTGCCTAAATCCCAAGGTAACAGCAATGTTCACACTAGGTAACCCATTACAAGCAAATATACCGAAGGAGAAAGGCTTGATCTGGCTGTTTTAGTCTTGTTTTGGATTAATTACCAGTCCCACTCCCTGCTGCCCATGAGTAAGCAGACTGAACACACACGCTGCTCTCCGATATTACATGTTGCAGTGCAGCAAATCCTCTCCTGAGCTGTGTGAGGGCAAACAGAATCAGGGCACTCACACACCACTGTGAACATATCTGCATACACAAGTTTAGGAAAACAAACAACAATGAAACACAAAAAAGTATGATTGTCATCAGGTTTTAGGTTAATTGAGTGAGTAGCAACATCATAGCTTACTGCCCTTTACTGCACACGGCAGGGTGGAGATGCTAGAGCTTTTTACCTTTTTCTTGGCATATTTCGTCACCCAATCATTAACTGTTCACTAGGAAATAAAGGAAACAAATATGCTGACACTACTGTGCAGACATGAGAAAAAAAAAGCATTGCAGTGAGAAGCTACATTAGCTCTGCTGAAATGACTCTAAACTAATTCGATCTAAACCAAAGACCAAAAAAAAGGGTGAGAACTTAACATCAATATCCTGAAAGAGAGCACAAAAAAACTTGTATCCATATTTCAAGCCCTCCCTTTTCCTCTCAGGACTGCCGGTTTGCTCTTCTGATCTGGCTCCCTGGTTTCACAGTTATAGCTCTCAGACACATTTGTTGGATAGGTGACATTTTAAAAATGCAAAGTCACAAGATCTTTTGAAGAGTGTGAAATCTAGACAGACAACACCATCAGCTACCGGGTGACAAAAGAAAGGAGAAAAGCTGTCTTTCGAAATGGCATCAAATCTAGTCCATGTTCAAAAAAGCCACCACTGAGTCAGGACTCTGAATAAAGTCCTTTTCCTTTGTCATTTTTTCCGACTTACGCAGTATATTCCTCACTTTTTTTTAGCAATGCTTTAATCTGACCACTCAAAGGGAGTTGGCTAGCGCTCCAGCATGTGTGTGTCGCTGTGTGAGTGAGGGGCTCAAGTCCGGCCCCCAGGGTTCATAGAGGAGCCTCTTAGACGATGCTGCGGGAGCCGCTGGAGTTGCGCCTGCGCATGAGAGGCATGGTGTGGTGGAGGGGCATGGGTGAGTCAGGGGGACAGAACTGGTGGGGGTGGTTGTAAGGTGGAGGGGGAGGCGGCAGAGGAGGCTGGGGGCCGTCCCCCTCTCTGACATGCACAGGCGTGGACATGGCTGACTGTATGAGCTGATGTGTGGCTGGGCCTTGGCTGAGGAAGGCCTCCATCCGCCCCCGCCCGCTCTGGTCCACCACGATCACCTTCACTATCTGCTGGCACTGGATGAGTGTTTCTGGGCGGAGGTCTCCAGGCTGCATGGGGCTGAGCAGGGCGGGGGGCGCGGTCAGGGCCAGAGGCAGGGACTCAATGCTGGGCGGGCTCAGTTGATAGGTCTGCAGCCTGTTGTGAATTGACACCTAGTTTAGGAACAGTCAGAGAACGCATGAGGAGTTACCAGCCTGAACGCAGCCTCTACGCAGCCCTCTGGTGTGTTACGCACATGGGCATGCAGGCATGCAGGTTGGTATGCAGAGCGAGCGCATGCAAAATACACACGTCTCTCTTTTCTCCCAATCATGTTTATTTACATGATTTACACTTTCTCTCAAAAATGTTTTACACACACCAGCCCAGAAACAGAAAAGGGTAACGGGATAAGAAGAGATTTTGGTCAGAGGTCATGACGTGAACGTTTTGATTTTGATGTGTGTGTGGGTGTGCGAACATGGTAAATGAGTGGCAGAATGAGAAGCTAAAAGTTTAAGGGAGTGTCAGGAAAGGAGAGGTGGCACCGAGGGCGTAGTGTCTCCCTAACACACTAATGTACAACTCTAAAGGACTGACTGAGAGGCAGGGGAGAGAGGAAAGAATGGAAAGGATAGAAACAGAGGAAATTGGAAAGGGGTAAACAGCCTCTATGACTGTATGCTGAGTTAAAATAAGGGCTGGTTTCACAGACATTCCCCCGCCCACACACACTCAGACTCTTAACACTATCACGCTTATCTGGCTTTGTGCTTTAGATGGTATTCTAGGAGCCAGCCAGGCTTATGGTGGCTTGCAAAGGCTTATACAGTAAGGCTGGCAGCAGCAGCTGATGAAAGAAGGGATGCTGTATAGCAAGTAGAGTGGCTGCTGATCCACTCACGAGGCACACAGAGAGATAGTTTGGAGCGCCACTATTGCACACTCCTCTCAGCGGCCTTTGTATCTGTGCCTGCAAAGTGGGGATGTGCCTGAGGCCGAGCTCTTTTAAAGCAAAGCATAAAGCAAACTTTTTTTCCAGGATGAGTCCCTATCTAGTCGCTCATTCACACACGCAAACACACAGACACAGACACAGACAGACAGAACCACACCCACATAGCAGGGGACACATGCACTTACCTGAGGGAGGCAAGAGTGGCTTAGCACTTACCTCTACTGTGTTGTTGTTGCCAGTTTTATCGTACACATCCTGTTGGCCTGTGGGGAGAAAGGCGTCTATTTGTAAGTCAACGGGAGATTAAAGGTTCATGAACAGAATGTTAAAATTCTAAATCAGTACTTTGCACAGGTGGCAGTCACTTTTTATAAAGGAAGAGTTTAGCATTTTAGGAATATACCTGTTTGCTTTATTCCTCAGGGTTGGATGAATCACATTAATACTTCTGTCATGTCTGTCTGGTAAATACTCACTCATGCACTGAAAAAACTGAACCGTTGACTTCAATTTTCACATAACTGTATTAGGTATGTTAAAAGCAATTATATTAGGTTGAACCTAATATTTTGTATTTTTAACTTAATATTATTGCTTTCAACATAATACAGTTATGTGACATCTGTTGACATCATACATTTAATTAAAAATACATTTAATTAAAAATCTGTTTTTTCAGTGTGGGAACAACTCAGCTAAGCATTAAGGCAGCAAACAGAAGGATTCAGCAAACTATATGCAGTTTTTACAAAATCCTTGAAACCAGCAACTCTAAAGCTCACTAATTAACATGTTGTGTCTTGGGTGTTTAATCCATACAAAAACCATTAACCTGGGAACATAGAGTAATGCAAATACTGCAATTTGTTGTTTTTAGGGGAACAAACCCATTAAAAAAGCCACAATTAGAGAAAAGTTAAACAATATAAGCATAATGTATTCCTTTTTCATGTTCATATTCGCTGTTGTTGGATTATTCATGCACCCATCTTCCATGAAGTTGTCCTATTTTTATACATTGCCTTGAGTAATGTATGCATTGTTATGAGTAATGAATGCGGTGTTATGAATTTTATGCTGCACGAGCAAAACCAGCACCTGAGGGTGAGCCATGTCCTGTGTGTGTGTCCACTTGCCCACCATTGGTGTGTATGCTGTGTGGCTGGATGCCTTGTTGCCGCTCCAACTCCCCTGTAACACAAATAGGAGATTGCAACCAGCCACTATATACTATGCATATATATTGACATGTATATACATATTTGTGAACAAATTATTTACCAGGAAAAAAGTATTGTTGTTAATAAAATCTCTTTTTCTAGTCATAATATACAGTATGTATCTGTTAACACGTGCATATGCTGAGGTGTGAGTGCTGCACTTACACTGGATGTGTATCTGCTCCATCTCATTGACCTCTGTGATCGCCTCTCGGAGCTCCTCTGCAAACTTCCTGAGCTCTTCTCCGCTCGGGGAGCAGAAACTCACCAGCTGCTTCTTCTCTGAGGTAAACGGGCTCAGCATGGTGATGCCATGGGCGTAGTCTGATGAGACAACAACAAGGTTTCAAAGAGAAAAAGGAATTGCTTTCACCATGACTTTGATTTCAAAATAGGATACAGGTTCTTCGAAATATTTAGTTGTTGATCTTTTAAACTTCAGTTTAACTTCACAAAATGGTGCTAAGAATACCTGCAAAAACTCATGCTTTGAGCTTAATGACCAAATTATTTTTCTGTTGGCAGCAATGGTTTCTTGAAGATTTTCAACAAAGGGTTTGCAGAAATATTAGGATGCTCATATTCACTGAAGGCCAGTAGTTTTCTATTTATTTCTCATACAACACATTCAGCTATGCTAGTGTCATGACTCAATTAATGTCTTTTAAATCAAGTAAAGGCATTCATATCCTTCACATTATAAATTATTATAATTTCGTTAGACTTCATCAGGTCAAATCCTTCATGTGTTTTATTCTTTGATTTAAGATCAATAACCTGCAAAAATACTGACAACCATATCAGCCTCAGCTGTACAACGGTTAGAATGCTAACATGCTAAGCATGGTTAAAATTTGAATGAGCTTTAAGCCATTATTACCACTGTGCTGTATCAGGCTGTAACTCATTGATCTGAAAAGTGAGCCAGTGTGGAAGTGTCTTAAACCTGCTTTCTATCCAATACCAAGAAGGTTGCTCCACTGGTTTCAGAAAACATCTGGTTAAATAGCAGTCCATGCTGACGTGTGTGTTGTCTCACTGGCTAGTTTCAAGTATTTGTTGATACAGCCTTATGTTCATTTTTTAAACTAATGTCCCATTCCTGTTCAAATAGAGGATAAAGCAGGGTGTGCTTTAGGGTATGGTTACCTGTGATTCCCAGGTCGCTCTGGGTGCCTTCCTTGTTTCAGTTTTAGAACTTTCACCCTTTTCACAGTGTGTCTTAAATTCATAAAAGTTCATTGTTACTTTTGAGTTACCTAAAAAATGTCTTGTTCAGTGTTAAGATGTAGGCTTTAAGGCTAGATTCTTGCAAGCAAGCACATTTCCTGGAAGTGTTCGTTGACATGAGTGTGTTCATTTAATTTTAATGGTGGCCCTATGGCAATACAATCAATGTGTGGGTTTGACAGACAATGATGTAGATGGCTTATAGATTTTTCCAGCACCAGGTTGAAACTACTGAGAATAAATTGCAGCAGAGTAAAAAAGCATCTTACATTCATTGCTGAAGAGGTGAAACTGCATTCCCAGTAGACCCATAGCTTTACAGAAGGTGTATGAGGCTGAGGTTTTCTTCTTGGGACACAGCTTTAGAATCTAGAGTGGAGACATAAAAAACAACAAAGCGGTGAATATAATAATCCGATTTTGTATGAACTGACAATAAAATGTGGTTTAAGGAGCGTATTGAGAGTATAGTAGTGAGTCACTGAAAATAGGTTGCTCACCAGCAGCAGGTCATTGAAGAGGAAGACCTCTCTCTGGAGCTGGGAGAGCTTCTGTTTGTGGGCCTTGTTTGCGTCAGGCACCTCAAACAGACGGCAGCAGCACACCAGACGTCTGTGGGGCACGGCGAGGATCTACGGAGAAATGGTTAAAGAGATGGAGATGACAGAATGCAGCAAAATAAAACATGACACAAGAGAAAGGGAGACAGTACAAACAAGTAGAGACAGCTCTCTGAAATGAGAGTAAAAGGGATAGCACAAACAATAAATTCACTCACAGTTTTCAGGCCCAGGATGGACTGCTCCACGCGGCTCACATAGGTGACGTGGTCCTCGTTGGAGCGGAGCTCTCTTTGTTGGATCCTTTCATAAATACCTGCAACCATCTCTCTGGGGATGTCTGCTCCATCATCCACACCTTAGGGAAGGACGGCCCAGAACAGAAGAAGTGTGACAGGTCACTATCAAGGTAAGCACTTCGCCTTTATTGACTGTTGCTATGTCTGAGTGAAGCTTATCATTCTCTTATGGCACACATGCAGTTTACAATGATAACAAAAGCACATTGACCAATATCATTTACTAGTACAATGGATTGTTGACTTCAGACAGCCACCATAAATGTGGTCATTTGAAGATGTAGATAGCTAGCTATTAAAGTTAACGTTATCTACATACTGTAAGTTGTCGATGTAATGTTTCCAGCTGACAGCCTACTTTGTTTTTAAAATAACAATTGGTTTAGTTATGTCAGAAGTGTTTTAAACTGTAAGATTTTGATGAAAATGCATGTGTTTGTGAAGCAGTGAGCATATGACGGATTATACTGCATGAGTTGTGTCAACAGTTTTGATCTGACTTTTAGACATAGTTCTGCTGTTGTTAAACCTGGCCAACATTTACTGTAATTCATCAGGGATTCGATTTGCTTTTGGCCTTTTTTAGGTTCTCCGTTAACCATGGAGGCACGAGGGAAAACAGTGATTTCTTCAGGAATCCAAGGAAACACCCTGTGATGTATTGATATACATTGACATTTTAAAGAGTGTAGTATCTATTTAGTGTTAGTGATTCTGGAAAGAGATTGGTGCTATTTGAACTCAACAGTCAATACAAATCCCCTAATCCAGATGTATCCTCCCTCTCAATCTCACTACCATTCTCTTCATACATCCATGGCCTTGACCCTGCAGGCGAACATGAACGCTATCTCCTGCTGATGGGCTTGAATAGTGTTGCGTTGCTCGGTCAGAGGAGTCCGTTTGTTTGTTAGCTGCTAACAAAGCCAGCGTGGTGAATGAAGACCAGTGTACACACATAACAGACTAAATGTGTGTATTAGATTAGTATCACTAGTTCCAATATCAATGTTTATTTAATACCTCCATGCTGACTCAACCGCATTACGGTAAATGGTGATAAATAGATGATGTTAAATTGGTTGCATACTTATTTGTAATTGATTTATTTTGCATAATTATTTTAATTGAAACTAATGGAAGTTATTTCCATGTAATGTGACCCAGTGACTCCAATGCAATGCCAAAACTATTCAAATAAAAAATAGACACCATTAGTAAAACATTTAAAACTTGTTTAGTTTTGAATTATTTTATTATTCATGATGTTCACTGTGAATTAAAGAATTTCACAGTGCGGATCCTCTGAGAGGTTAGCAACAGCACAGTAGAAGGGGTCCAAATTATACGCTTAGTAATTATTCAATTTGAAAGTTTCTTTGTGAGCTCATATCATTTTAATTTTAGATGTTTCAGCAACATTAGCTTAATTTCATTGTAGGTTTTGCAGCTTTAAATGAGAAAATGTGCTTTTATCCCAGTATGTCTGCTGTCATTGTGTTATGGTGGAGAAACCTCTTCAGCTCACAAATTAAAAATGACTTGCACGATATTATGGGAAACAAGATATTAAAATATATTTTATGGTGTTCTCTTCCATTAACTGAAGGTACGAATGAAAGTCAAACTTCTCATTTTCAAACTCTAGTTGTATTAAATGTATGTATCTGTTCAACCGCTGGATGGAGAGCGTTTTTGAGAGCCTCAGGTGATGGGATGCCTCTAGAAACCCGAGCTCATATCGTTAAATCTACGCTAAGTGAGCCTTAATTAAATGGGTCAATGCCACAGCCTCTGGAGCAGAGCTTCGAGTCAAGGATATCAGGAATCTCATCCTGCACAGCTGATGGTTTCCTTGATGGTAGCGCGCACAGGCAAGCACCCGCCGCCTCTTTGAGTAATTGACTTCACTTCAAGAAGCTGCCACTCAAAAGCCTGATAGTGAGGCTGAAGAGGGGTTGATAAGAGAGTGCTTGTTGTAAAACTTTGACTTCCCTTGCCCTCTGCTCTCTTTTTCGTCCTCCCTATCATTGTGGCATATCTCGCAGATGGATCATGTGAAAATGTTGCGAAATGTGCATGTGTGTCTACATGTGGTTACTATTATATAACCAAACTCGCTGCTCATAGAACCACTTGCCATAAATGTAGGAACATGTCATCATAATACCGCCTCTCTCACAGGGTCACATCACCATCCCTGAGATGACTCATACAGCTTTGATATGAAACTCTCTCATACATGAATTTGGACACACTAACCTCTGAGGTTGCGAATGAAGTCATCAAGGCCCATTTTGCGCTGGGGTTTGATGTTGGGGGAGTACATGTCAGTGTTGAGGAGGACCACAGCGAAGGCCAGGATGAAGATGGTGTCAGGGTTATGAAACTGCTGCACCACATCAGGATTACACATACAGTACCTCTGGCTGTGGAGGGAAAATAGGACAGCAGAGTCATATATAAAAAATGTGATATTTCTCGTTCACATCTTCGTCTCCACATTGGTCTGGATACTTGGAAATTATACCACTATTCAAGAACCCAAAAAACTAGTACCATAAGCAGTATCAAAACATTCACATATTTAGTTGTAGAGAAGAGTTTGGGGGCTAGGCATGAGGGAAACAATAGAGCATTAAGTATGAAGGTTCAGTGTTAGTGCAAGGCATTCAACTAGCAGTAGCACATCAACTGAATGTACAAATATGTTTCAAATCCTGAGGAGTTGTTTTGCATTTGTAAGGTTAACAGCATTCAGTATGTTCTAACTGTGTTGTTTCTTTTGGTGTTACTATCACTGTTACAACAAAATACATTTCAGTATGGACAAGTTAGAACCACAAGTTGGGTGTATGATACCAAAATAGCATACCTATATATTATATACCCTTCTGTTTGGTTTTAGATTCACAGATTAAATTGCATCCCAGACAAATCATTGTTGGCCTTATCTACACACTGAACTGAATATAACAACATCCATTGAACTGTTACCAAACCACCACAACAACCAAGCCACTCTGATTCTATTATTGATAAGACCCCTATTCAAAACATACCGATATGAGGGTCGAAAAATTCCAGCAACAAAAACATAAACAACATGAACTGAGTGAATATGATAATATCTTAATAACTGAGGACCATATTTTAGGAAACTGCAGGATTTTACTGCTGCGCTGACGTGAAATCACACTCAGGTGCCAGTTTTTCAAGTACACCCAAAAGTAAGTCTGTTCCAACAGTCCTACAATAAATCCTACCTCGATGAGGCTTTTAATATTAATATCATCTAAAATCACGATGCTTTATTCTGAGGCGTGTTCCACATATTTTGTCCACCACATTTATAATAAATGAGGACATATTGAATATTATATTAGAAACACCTCCTAACATAGTATCTTCAGGCTCACAGAAGCAATGTACCAAAACGTAATGATGTGCTCCCTCCTCCGTCATTGTGCCCAACTGCACCCTCAAATCCTGAAATGTCCTTTTAGATTGAACTAACACAAACAGAGAGCGCAGCGTTCAGAGAGAGCAGTACAAACTGTTAACGTTTTAAAAAGTGACTTTTTCCTTCAGGTGGATGGACGCATTAAGGCCAATATCTCTGCATACAAGCTGCATCATTTTTTATTCTGACTGATTCAAAAACTCGCTGACTGTAACTTCCACTCAGACGTGAAGAGCTCTACCATAAATGAGACTGACAGGAGACAGGAAACATTTGACAAATGTCTCTGCCCTAGGTGAGGTAATGCCCAGTCTGCTTTGTTACCAGAGATCCTGCATTTGGACATGCTTTGCTCCATCGCTGCCCACAGGCTTCACAAACTCTCACTTCCACCCTTTCTCCCCCCCACAGCTCCCTCCCTATCTTTCTTACTGTCACTTGCACTTACACAGTGGGCCATTTCAGTGGTGGGAGGCTTTTATCTCCGCAGCCAGGCAGGATGCAGACATGCAGAGGGCTGCTTTTCTCCAGAGGACTATGTAGTTGTCAGAGCATATGCAAGCCAGAGTCCACATCTGAGACCAGCACAACCAGAAAGCCTTACCCAGACCCCCCCAACACAAGATCTAAGGCCAGAGTACTGACTGCAGCACAGTTCAGTAGCAATTCCTTTGTTCGAGGAAGAACAGATCCTGCTCGGCACCCACAAAGCTCCAGATATCATTTGCACATAGATAGTACACAGAGAGGCACAAACAAGCCTCCCCATTTGTCATCTTGATGTAAATCTGCAGCAAATTCATCAAAGACTTAGAGCAAAGACATTTCTATGTATGAGTGCATAGGCAAACTAATAGACATGTGCATTGATGTGTAAGTGCATATGTGAGCTGAGTGAATAAATAAAGCAGATTGTGTTTAAGTGCATGTTCGTGTGTGTTTGTGTGTGTGTGTGTGTGTGTGCGTGTGTGTGTGTGTGTGTGTGTGTGTGTGTGTGTGTGTGTGTGTGTGTGTGTGTGTGTGTGTGTGTGTGTGTGTGTGTGTGTGTGTGTGTGTGTGTGTGTGTGTGTGTGTGTGTGTGTGTGTGCGCGTGCGTGTATTTGTGCTTCATTCACACATTTTCATGCACGGATCTCCATCTTATGTAACCAGTTTATTTAAACACTAGCTCCCAATCTCTTATCTTCATTTCTGCATATGAAAGTTGCATGCCAGCTGGCACCAATATAGCTTCGTATAAAAGAACTACTCACGACAAGAGTACAACACGCTTCAAACAGATGACATAACAACCGTTACATAACAGACATGGCATGGGATGTCTGGCTGTCCCGATAAAAGCCTGCTTGATTCTGACCTATACACACAGCTCCAGCTACAGTGTTGTCTCAGATCACTGATGAATTTGTAATCTGCACCCAGGGGCTTAGCACGTATGATTGAGTGCGATGTGATTAACTGATGACCGCGGTGGGTGTTCTGATTGGCCCCTCAAATCAGAGGCAGAGAGAGGAAGTGTCATGATGACTGCTCCTTTTGCTCTTTCCTCTCACTATTTCTTGCTTGGAATAATAACACACGTAATACATAGGGCTGGTGATGATGTTGAACATTATGAGGGACCTGGAGTTTATTTTGAGTCAATCCTAGATAATCCGACCTGCTGCAGTAAATACTCAGAGCACCACATGTGTATAAATCCGCGGCTGAAAAAAACATTTGTGCTATTTAGTCTAGTCAAAGTAACGTTTAATGTAAAACTACAAAGCCCAGCCGTTTTTTAAGCAAACAAAGAAAGAAACTACACCCTGAAGAAGGCTGTATGTGCTGCACACATTGTTGTTATTTTAACCCAGCTTTTAACATTTACAAGCATCCTCTGTGTTTAACTTTTTGCCAGAGGATTGCTTGTGGCCTTTCTCGTTTCGAGCACCTTCATGACACATGACACAACCTTTGAGTTGTTTGACCTTTCTATTTGCTCCTATTTTAATCAGCCATGCTATCTGGTGTGTCAAGAAACAGCAATGTTGATATGTATGTCCCCCTCAGGGTGAATTGTAGTAACTTGGTGATCCTTTGACGTTTCATTTGATACCATTATGCAATCAAAATTCTAATTTGTCCAACACTGTCTTGGCAATAGACTCAAAGGAAGCAATAGGCTTGAGGCAAGGTGCCACAGGCAGGGCGAGACACTTAGAAAACTACTAAGAAATTATCTAAGAAGTAGTTGTTTTTTTCATGGGATTTGTCACCAGAAATTAAGAAAAGAAATCATTACCACAAAAGTGAAAATTAAAATCAGCAGCTCAAACAAAGACAACGCATTGTGGATGCTGAAATGCATCCACAATGCTCAAAACTTGAAGTACATTTGCACTCATCTAACATTGAATTATACAAGCAACTGAGTGTCAGAAGGACATCTTGAATTCAGTTGACAAGGTGGTGACATTGTTGAGCAGATCAACAATGGGAGATTAAAAGTACAATGCAATGCAACCAATAACCCTGAAATAAAAAACAATAATGGCATTTCCATTGCATTCTTAGTCCAGGGAGCAATCTGTGTATTTTACCGGGACATCTCAAGGACAGTGGTAGCCAGGGGATAAGGCAACCATTGTAGCTCCTATTTGTCTGAACACTTTGTTTTTAACTGAAATAACTTTCAGTCAGAAGTTAAAATAGCATTAAAACGGTTTCTATCCAGGAGTTTGTTGGAGGCTAAGCTAGACGGTCCACTTAAATGCACAAAGGCAGCTTGCAAGCTACAGTGGGTCTTTCAAGGTCCTCTTGGTATTAAAATGTGCAAATAGGCTCATACATTTTAGTGACTGGAGGGCAAGAGTCAGCACTGACTAAATGAGCAGGAAACTAGCCTGAGCCAAAACCTCAGGAGTACCAAACATGGACTCATACATATTCATGTGTGATTTTAGATGGAAATGGCCACGCAAAAGTCACGCACATACAATCAGCCTAGAGAGGCCGAATATTTGGCCAGAAAATGTCATCCATTGGAGAAAGTTATGAGATGGAGCATCTTTTTTGTGCCGATGTAATGCACACTGATTGCCTGCAGCTCAGATCACCGCTATGATTGGCTGACTATCTAACACCGCTGAGTTTAGTCAAAGGTTACAGGCAATCAGTGTAATTTGTTAATTCTACATGGCTTTGGTTTCATCAGAGCATGCCGCAGTGAGCTGGCAGAACCAGTTAAACACTTTGTCTTTACAGTCGCCCTATTAGTATGCCATTCTAGAAACGTCTCCGGCCCAAGGCTGGGAAATGAGATCAGAAAATACTTCAATTTTATTCCTTAGATGTGAGCCTGGTTACATGTCAGTGCTTTTTTTTTTGCATAGGTGGCCAGAGGCAAAAGGTCTATTAATTTAAAAAAGTTTAGAGTGCCCTTACTAGCCCTGCTCAGTCATGTGATGGACTGTTGTTGTGTTGAGTTGTGTTATAAAGTGAAGCCAGAGCCCATTAGTCAGCGAGGCCTGGTTGTAAGCGAGTTGACAGTCTCACCTAAAGGCTTCGATGAGTCTCTCCACTTTCTGTGCTTCTCCCTGAACGCGAACATGAGCCTGGAACTTTCTCAGGGCTTCGTCGAGTTCCATGCCTGAGAAATCCATTTCATCCACAACACAACTATTGAGGGACAGACAAAGAGAAGAAGAAAGAAAAGCAAAGGGGAAAGAAAAGAGAGAGATTCGGTTTAGTTGCAGTGTGTCACTGTAAAGAGAAGGTGAGTGAGCGAGTGTGTGTGAGCGTGTGCATGTGCAGCAAACTATGAGTACCCAAGTGCTGATGGCAAATCTTCCTCTTACAGTCATACCTCCATTACCGAACCACTGACCTGGAAGACGCACATAGAGACAAACATGTTTGCACACGCACACGCTTTGTGGAAACATCAATGGGGTCTGATGACAGTGGGAGATAAGAGGAAAGCAAAGAGGGGGATGAGAGGGCAAAATAATGAAATGCAAAGAGCGGGGGTGGGGGGGGGGGCAAGAAAGAGGTACTTGAAAGGCTGAGGGCAGGCGGAAGCAATGGAAGAAGTGTGCGTGTGCGTTTTATGTGCATGTGCACGTGTGGGGCCATGCTTGTGTGTCTGTGTGTCTGTGTAAAAGAAATAGAGGGTGTATGTGTGTGTGTGTGTGTGTGTGTGTGTGTGTGTGTGTGTGTGTGTGTGTGTGTGTGTGTGTGTGTGTGTGTGTGTGTGTGTGTGTTCAGTGCAGTGACCTATTTCTACAGTCTCTTGAACAACCTCAGCAAAAAGCCTCTCTATCCTGGATCTCTGTCTACACTGGTTGGACGTGAAAAGGGTGAGTGTGAAGGCATTAAGTAAATGCCTGTTTTCATGGATGTGTTGCATTTATGCATGCTAGTGCTGCAAGTGAGTGAGTGTGTGTGTGTGTGTGTGTGTGTGTGTGTGTGTGTGTGTGTGTGTGTGTGTGTGTGTGTGTGTGTGTGTGTGTGTGTGTGTGTGTGTGTGTGGTGTGTGTGTGTGTGTGTGTGTGTGTGTGTGTGTGTGTGTGTGTGTGTGTGTGTGTGTGTTGAGTAAGGTTCCAAAGCTATTTATATTTTAGATATTTTAAAAGTACCTGAATTCATTAAAGTCAAAGTCCAACAAATCTCTTATTTAATATTTTATCTCCTCTCTTTTTTATAGTAAAGAGAGAACATTTCTGACCCTAGTAGTGGTGAATCCAGGGATTACATTAGTTAAACATAGCAAATAAAATAATAATTAATATACATTTTTCTGCACTCTTTTTTCTCATAAAGTAAGTTGTTAAATAAGGGGGGGGGGGTGATAGAGGGGTCTTTATGATGAACTAAAGGGGGTCATACAGGAGGAGGAATTATTCACAACGTGGTAACTCAAAAGGGAAAACCGCCAATTTTATACATTCAGGTCTGTTTAGTTGTCAGGAGGACTAGCACTCATGCTGGGAAAATGTCTTGTATAATGACTTCTCTGGCTGAGCTTTCTAAATTATTTCTCTCAACATTGGGAATTCAATTTATGAAGTTATAATAGAAACCCTGTGTTCTCAAGTGTGGAGTTTGAAAGGCGTGGGTATACGAGGGCGTCTACCAGTCAGGGAGAGTCAAACAAAGCGACACTTCCAAGGGATTTGATTTGATTTGAACCTAACAGAAAACATGTGTATATGTATTTGTGTGCATTCATAATGCATCTGCATATATATGTGTATGTGTATTTATATAATGAATACTCACTCAAGGACATCTCTGTTGAATTGCAGCTTGCTGTTCCCCAAGAACTCTCCAATCATCTGTCTGCTCAGGCCCTTCCTCTGAAGCAGGAAGTGAGCCACTCCGATGGCCGTGTCCGGGACGAAACCACGCGTGATCAGGAAGTGTATGCCTCTCTCTGGGTTCCTGCCCGCAGATAGCCAGCAGCAGAGAAGAACATAGTGTTAAGAATTAAACAGCGCGTGTGTGCAATGTGTTTGTGCGTTCAAGCAAAGTGAGAAAGAAAATATGTGTGTGTGTGTGTATGTGTGTACGTACGTGTGAATAGGACACACAAAGAGAAAAAGGGAAAAGAAGAGTGCATTCATGTGCAAAATCAGTTAGCTCTGGACTTCTGTGTCAGACCTACTGTCACAGATGCACATGAGTTAATTTACTTTAATTTGTATTAACTAATAATAAGTGCAGGCCATCCGTGGGCTCTATTTATAGACTCTGAGAGGCTCTCACATTGTTCATGACCTCCTTGTCTGCCTCTCAACTGCATTCTCTCCTTTTTTTCTATCTCTCTCACTTTTTCTCTCTTCGTCCCCCGCCCTCCTCTATCTCTTTCTTTTCATTGACTTCACAAGATGACACTGAAACCGCAGCTCCTCCCAACAATCGCAAACACTAATGAGCAGCTGCTTAGAGCAGTTTTGCAGTGCTGTTGGAGATTTGTTAGACGCAAACATTAATAAGTGCATTTTGAACCCTGAGCCAGAGGGTGCAGGAATATTTTGTGGTTTCCTGTGTTTCAGTATGTATTTGTGTTGCTGGTCCACTCACACATTGAAGAGGTTGAGTCCGATGCGGTAGAGGCGTTTGCGGTGTGTGTCTGTGGAGAGAGTTGGTGAGCGACAGGAGGCTGGATCCTGGCAGCGGTCCCTGGGCAGAGAGACCACCAGGGCCTGCAGGGCCTCGGGGCTCGGCCCCCCGGGGATCTGCTGAGGATGGGTGTAGTGGTACTGCTGGTACTGGGTGTAAATCTGAGCAGGTTGCTGGTTGGACTGGGCTGAGGTGGAGATAGAGGTGGAGGTAGAAGTGGATGTGGACCCCAGTCTGTCTGAGCCGCTCTCCCCCTCCACGCCTCCTCTTCCCAGAGTCGGCGCTGCAGAGCCCCTTCTGGATCCTAGATCAGCCATTTCCAGCTCCTCACTGGGCGGAGGTGCAGGAAACTCTGGCTCCTCTGGAAACGGGCCATCTCCAAAATTCATCCCGCTCTCCGAAGTCTTCCTGCTGCCCTGCTGCCCTGCATTGCCCAGAGAGGTGGTGGTCGTGGTGGTGGCGGAGGAGATGGTGTAGGAACTGTTGCTGTCGATGTGAACCGTGACGTCCCTGAAGGCCATGAGCAGCGAGCTGGCACTGCGGGGCATACAGGCGCTCTCAGCTGCTGCCCGAAGGGCCCCGGGGTCCATCAGGAGCCCCTTCCCTTCTCCCCCTTCTGACAGACTCCAACCACGAAGGGCGTCATCAATTGACTGGGCCAAGGAGTGAAGCTGCAAATATAATAATAAAAAGTATGCTTCATTTAAAAATAGGTCAAAAGATATGAGTCATGTGTGAGAACTTTGTGAAACAAGATGGGGTTGTTTATTTGTGGCTATTTGTCTACAAGTGGAAGCAAAGAAATGTGCTGGTTGATTACAGAGTAAACCATAGAAAAGATACTGCCCATCAAGTCGTTGGGGTGATTCATTAATCTAAGCAGCTAAATTAAGTTCCTCAGTCTTTTCTTGGGTTAAGGTTTAATTGGAAAAATTAAACTGTTGACCTGACAATGGCACTATGAAAAGTCAAGGGATCACCACATTCATTAGGATTAAGGAAAGTTCATGGCAATCCATCGACTATTTGAAACATTTGTCTTAACTATTTACCCTTGAGATGTTTCAGAAAATACTTAACTTCTTGATGTATTATTTTCTGGACCCCCTTGCATTACTAATTAAAACTAAACTAATGGGAGCTGCAACTAAAGCCTCACCTGGTCAGAGAAGCAGTCTTCCAGCTGTGTGAGTGTTTGTCCAGGGTTTTGATTTAGGGCTTGAGAGTGACGGGCTGCAGGGGCCGACGCAGGAGAAGGAGGCAGAGAGGTGGAGCGACACGGGGGAGGAGGAGGGGTTTTAGAGCGTAAGGGTATCTGCCCTCCTCCAGGATGCAAACTGTAACTGTGTCTCTGGGCTGTGTTCCTGTTCCGGCCTGAAGGGCTGGGGTGACGCAGGGAGATCCGACGGGGCAGCTTGCTCTCCGACAGAGAGTTACGGATCTTCTGGAAGTTTTTGCTGAGCTGGTACTGACGGAAGGCCGTTTGGATACGACGAGCTGCCCGCCTCGCTATGAGATGGCCTCCATATTTCTGCTCCAAGTCTTCTATCTGGGGAAAGGAAGAGAGTGAGGGGGAGTGAGTTTAAATATCAAACATGTTTACAAGGCTCTGAAACTCACGGAAGACAGCGCAAGAGTCATATTGCAAAGCACACAGCCGTTTGTTATTCATCCAACAGCAGGCAAATATCATGATGCCATTTTGTTCCCATCTACAAAGGATCAAATAATTTGAGCCTGAGTAATAACATACACACTTTATTTTCAGAAGTATCCTTCTTACTTATCTGTCCACTCTTTAAAAACTGCTGAGGGTTTATGGCATTGGAGCCAAAGTAAACATCATCTATCATCGTTCAACAGCTAATACTGGCTGAAGGGCCAAGGGAGGCAGGATGGATGGCTGTGACAAAGGTGATTTTGAGGAAATGAATAGAAAAGTAAACATCCGCACAAGCCTATTTTTGTTCCGTTTGTTGGCAGAGCCACTCAGCCCAAAATCTCAGCTTCCTCCAGAATGTTGCCCTCATGAATTTCCAGCAAAAAGGAGACGAAGAAGAGAGAGTGGGAGGCGAGGAGGCACAGATAGGGAGAGAAAAAAAGGAGGACAGCCACACATGTGACTGTGTGTGACTGTGTGTGACTGTGTGTGTGTGTGTGTGTGTGTGTGTGTGTGTGTGTGTGTGTGTGTGTGTGTGTGTGTGTGTGTGTGTGTGTGTGTGTGTGTCTGCTCCGAAAAGCACGGCCACAAAAACTGTGCGTTTACACACACGCACGCAGGAAGACACACACTCACACACACACTCACACTGCAGCAGCCATAGCAGTAGCAACAGCAGACCCTTCAGCAATTTGGTTTGAGAAATAAAGACATCTCCAGCCGCCAGGAGCAGTTATTAGCTGTTACCATGACAACCTCGCATCTTTGCGTTGCTGTCGCTGTGGCAGTGAAATTCCTGCTGTTCTTTTTCCGTGTCAACACAGACAGAAATAGATCTTAATAAGAATCTCTTTTTCTGACGCAAGACACAATGTCAAATGATCATCCTTCAAACAGCTCCTCACTGTTAAACAGGGGGAAGAGTCAACATCCACTCCATATCAACATGTGCTTACAGTCCCACACATACAAACACACACACACACTTGGAAAACAAATTCATACCTGTTTGTTCTTATTCTCCAGTGAGATCTCGTACTCGCTCGGTCCCTCTCTCTTGGTCCCCTCCACTTCCTGTCCACCACCAGAGGACGTCCCATCCTCCAGGCTAAGCATCTGTCCACTGCCGCAGAAATAAGAACAAAAAGCTATCAGTCCTCTCTACTGACCTTCAAAACGCTGCTGTTATCGCAGTGGCAGGCATCAACTGAGCGAAGAGAAAAGAGATTCATGAGGGAAGCAGCAGGTGGAGAGTGTTGGCCCGGGGCGAAGGTGACTGAGTTTAGGTGTCCGGTTATATTTGATCATATTTGAGGCTCCAATGCGTGTTGCAGGAGTGAAACTCTGGATATATCCCTGCGAAGAAATATACCTTTTTTCTTTTTACATTGACTTGTGGTGTGATAAAAAATGATTCCCTCAATCACTCCTTTACTATTTCATATATACTAAAACACACTAGTTAACTATAGTGCAAACATCAATATTTGGTGATCAGCTTGCAAACCTAGATTGATCTTGTGATCGGACATCTGGAGTGGATAGTTTTTAATGGCACTTAGTCCATTACACTTTCCCAACAAGCTTCATTTACAGAGCAACGCTTTGATGTCTTCATTAGACATTGCCAGCTTCACACAGCCAGAGCGGTGCTCTGCACTCTTGGCAGATCCAAATGTGTTTTTCACCACACTAACAACATTTTGCCACGGAAATCCGTGCACAACATCAGCACGGATTTCCCATGTGTTTCTATTGCAATAAAATCATTTCGATGAACATTTAGTTGAATTTGTGATAAAAAGTCAACCTTCATGAGTCTCTTGCATACAAATGAGATTTATTTTTTATACTTTTTTACCATGTTCTGATGATAGGATGACAGTATGAAAGGAGAATAAGTCAGTGACTTCCTTTCAGCTTTTAAAAAACGCTGGAAGGGATTCACAAAAATAACAGAGAGACAACCAAATCCTCAAATTCAAACAAGACTGGCAAAAAAAGTACAAGAATAGATCAAACAACTCTTCTTCAACTTTTCTTGGAAAATAGATTTTCATCAGAATCAGACTACCTGATTAAATAAAGATTACAAATATGTAATAAACAATAATTTCAATAATACTGTAGCAGCTGGGAGCATAAGAACAAAAAAGGAATCTGGCCTCAATCTGACTCTGAATTTAACACATTTGACATTGGAGGCTTGTGGAGTGTCCCCCTCTCATAATCCCAGACCCTGTTCACAGATGGAACAATGTTCTTTTAAATGACAGTAGTAGTGAAATTCTGTGAAAGCCATCTAAGGCTTATCTAAGCAAATGACTGCCATGAGACAGCAGAAATATCCCTTTAACAAAGTTCTGGTGTGGTCATTTTAAGAGTCGTTCAGTTTGCACAAATTTAAGAAATTAAAAGTGCAGTGGTCAATGTCTCTGGCATCACACCGCCTCTAAAAGACACAAAAGACTGACACTGCTATTCAGAACCTTTTATATAGCCATACTGGACTGTTGTAAGCATAGAGCTATGATCAGAGCCTAAGAGGTTTTATAATGCTGTGCAATTATTAGTGTGTGTGTGCATCGTGTTGTGTGCTTGTGCAATCTTTCTTCCACCCAGATAATGCCTACTCTAATAGTTTGTACACGAAAGGGACTAGTGCTTAACAGGACTGGGGAGACTAAAAAGCCTCCTCATGGTTAAATAATGAGAGCATCACTAAAAGTTCCTCTTTGTTTTCTTTGATTGCTGTGAAAGCAAATATTCTGCGTTCCCCAGCCAAAAGTCAAAGATGGAGGCTTTGTGATATCTTTAAATGAGGTATAAGGTTAGCATAAATAGAGAGAAAGGGGGGGAAGAGAGTGCATAAACCAGAGGCTGGGATAGACACAGAGAGGAAACAGGAAGATACAGAGAGACTGTGTTGGTGTGTGCATGCTGGAGGCTGTCTCTATCAAAAACTCTATTAAAACACCGCCATGCCCCTGTGCTGCATCAGAATGCATTAGAGTACATTAGAATACATTAGGATTTAAAAGCAAGAGCTGAGCTATTAATGTATCTGGACAGCAAAAGCCTCTGTAATGATATAGCCGCTATACACCCCCCCCCCCCCCTCTTTCTCTGTCTCTATACACCCCCCACCCAACACACATACGCACTCACTCATTCCCACAAATGTGGCGGCAACAAACATACCAAGCACACACTCCTCCTCCTGCATGTGTGACGTCATGGTGGAAGAAAAAATTAACATCTGTCAAATCGCATCTCTCAAGGTCCCTTTAGAGACTTACTGTACTGCCAGGAAAGAAACACACACACACACACACACACACACACACACACACACACACACACACACACACACACACACACACACACACACACACACACACACACACACACACACACACACACACACACACACACACACACACACACACACACACACACACACACACACACACAGGAGAGAAAAGGCACGGCAGGTTAGGCTAGAGGCGGATCCCATGACATCTCTGGGGAGGTTTGCGTGCTCTGATGGTTTCATGTGTAGAGGTGGTGCACATTTGCAGCCAATAGGCACACATAACTTCATGTGAAGATTATAATGAGCTATACGGTGTTACACGGCTCCTCATCATCTCATCTACTCGGGACCGGTACATGTCCACTGCTGCTGTGCCATTTGCTCATCCAATCAGCACCATGTGGGTGTAGCGTTAAGTCATCAAATCAGAGAAAAGCGAGGGAATCCAGACAGACAGATGGTGATATTCATAAAAACAGATGAGTGGGAGACTTCACGAGAAGGGATGGAATAGAAATCAACAGATAAATAATGAGTAGTGATGCATACAGACACAAACAACACAATTGGGAAGATATAACAGCAGATGGGGAAACAGAAAAAGTAGACATGCCTGGGAAAGACTAGATTTAGAAGCAGAGTTCAGAGGATTAAACCATTGGAGGGAGGAAGGGTGTAATCATTGAGAAACATGACAAAATCAGCTTTTCAGAGTTTTACAATAGAGCTTCATCCAAACATCGGCAAGTCAAATGTCATTCCTCCACACACAAAAAATTGTGAACACACAGACAAGCCGCCTACACAAAAACAGACGACCAGTGGATCCTCAAAGTTCTCCAGTTACTATGGTAGTGGTAGTTGTTGCGTCATTACTGGGTTGCCATGGGCACTTTCATAGTGGCAATATCAGTTCCCACCCGGACCCCCACTCTCTCTCTCTCTCTCTGTCACTCTATATGTGAATCACCCTGGAGGCTATATGATCTATAGGATTGTTAGGGAGCGTTTAACTCTGTCATTGTTACTGCAGGCTCCACATACCCATAAATATTCCAATTCAAACTTGTATACAGTGCACACACTAACAAACGTGATTAAAAGCCTGGGTGTGTGAACATGACTCAGATAGATGACAAAAAGGTTTCATACAGGGACAGGCAGTTTTCAATGGTTGAAAGAACGCACAGTAGGAGCAACAAAATGCAACAAAAAATAAATGAATATAAAATAGTCTGTGATTTGTGTCTGACTCGATCTTACCCGGATGAGCCGCTGGTGTCCCCCTCTGGATGTTCAGGGGCGGGGCAGCAAAACTGATGCAGTATGTCACTCCTGAAGGGCAGACAAGAGGAGGAGAGGTAAGCAAAGGAGGGAGTAAAGAGGAGAAGCAGACACAGAAGGAGGCAGAGGAGACTCGATTGCAAGGACAGCCTGTCATTCAGGTGTTTATTGGCTGTTGTTGGAGGCTTGCCATGTATCCATATTCTTCCTTATGTTAATTTTTTGTCGAACATCCCGAAAGAATCTGAAAAAGCTCTCTTCTGGATTATTTCCATGGGCTCTGTTTACAATGTGGCACTGATCCCAGGGTAAATACCCTATGTAGGTCAATCCAAGGCTGAGAAAGCTGAGATTGAGTGTGAGTATTTACAGTTTGTGTGTCCGGATGTGCTTCTTTATGCCCCTTTACCCTTCCACTCATCAGATCTGTGTTGATTTAGCAGAACACCCTGACCCAATCTGGACAGATGGTGGCTCCAGCTCTGTTTCCTGCTCTGTCTTTTCTTAAGTTCCCCTCTCTCATTTTTCTCTCATACATTTTACATGTACATTCATATTTTAGGCATTTTGCTGGTTCTCCCATCTTGAGCAATTTCAAGTGAAAGAACAAAAACAGAAACACATCATGTTTAGGTTGTTAAGCAACATTTTTACCTTCCGATAGACATTCCACCACCAGTGATATAAAAAGAGGTGTGGGAGTGAAGGTCACGATTAGGGCCTTTCATGATGAGCTGAAATAATTCAGTTGACAGTGAAATTATGCTACTGTCTTCTGACCCGGGATCAGATGATTGCTTGTGACACAGAGCCACAGTGACAGCAGTTGGAGTCATTGGAAGGCTCGGAGTGACATTTGGAGCTATAAAAAGATACCTTTTCACGGCAACTTCCACAGACATAAAGGGGCGATGTGCTCGTTCTTTTTGTTTTTTTAAATCTCTGATCAACACACTCACAGTTGTTTTCTATGAATAATATTCCTGTGACATCCCCCCACCACTCACAGCTTTAAAACCCACTCAAATGCAAACATGCTGTAGGAATCAAAACGCATGCTGTTCTTGATCCTGGTGTGAGAACTTTGACTTAATTATTTTGATTATTATACTTTAGTAATGTTCAGTATACTTCTCCCAGTAGATAAGCTATTGACTTCGTTTAACAGCTTCCAGGGGTTTCGAAACTATCAGAAATCTTGTGTTTTTCAGCACACTTGTTTTCTTTTCTCCTCCAGCCGGAAAACCAATAACATCAACATGAGTCAGATTCTCATGAGCACTTCAGATCCTCTTCAAACATGCGTGTCAACATATATTAAATATTTTAGAAGACTCAGACGGACTAAAAATTCAATAAAACATTAGACAACTCTTTTTTTTCTCTCCATCTAAGTCACCTGCAGCTGCATGTTAACAAAGTTATATTTGTTATAACTCTCATTTTGGGCTTCTCCTTTCCTGTAGTGTGTTATATAGGTCTTTGTGCATGTAAATGGTCTGCAAGGGCTAAAATCCCTGAGTTCCGTCTTGAGGGAGTTTCTCTCCCACACACCCCACCCCTGCCTGGAACCCCACGATTGGTATCCTTTGTTTACTTCTGTTACATAGTGACATCACTAAGTAACACTTGCTCCTCTATTGGCTAGCGCTCCAACACAATGTACGTGATAGGTTAAGAGGGCGGTTGCCCATCACAACAGAGTCGGCCAGCTAACCAATCAGAGCAGACTGGGCTCTGGTTTCAGACAGAGGGTGAAAAGAGGTGCTGCAACACAGGCTGGATGAGAAAAATAAAGAGCTTTTTGAACATTAAAGCATGTAAACATGCCACAGTAGAGGCACAAATATTAATATGAAACATCTGCATAATCTGGCCCCCTTAAATATTTGTTCAATGTTACTTTTAGTTTCTTGATCAGCACATAATAGGTCTTTATTGCACTTTTTGTTAGAATAAATAATCCATTATGATGTCAAAAGTCTGATTTAAAGCATATCTTTAATCTAATCTCTTCTTCATAACATTAAATATACAAACTAATTGTTTGTATATATATAAATGTCAATGTGTTGTCAGTTTTAGGGGTCTAAAGGTCACACTAAATGTTATCTGATGTGCATCTGATGTTGGTTGACAGAAGAGAAAGAATTACAATTAATTAATTACACACACACACACACACACACACACACACACACACACACACACACACCCACACACACACACACACACACACACACACACACACACACACACACACACACCACACACACACACACCCCACACACACACAGACACACACACACACACACACACAACACCACACACGCACACGCACACGCACACACACGAAGGCCACCGCCTCCAGAGACGCGTACAAAGATAACAGGTGAATATTTGAACAGTACATGTCTCCTGCTGTCGGCCCATGTTCTCTCTCTCCCTCTCTGTGCCGCGACCTCCCTCTCACAATCCCTCTTCTCTGTCCTGTTCTTTTAAGAGTACTTTAAACGCTATGTTGAAAAAGATCAGCTCCATTTGGATTCAAAGCAGTGCCAGGACATTGTGTGCACCGTCCACTGCGCCCTCTGTTGTCCAACCTACCTATCTGTCCACCAGCAGCAATATAGATAAACTGGAGAGACAGCTACCTCAAATGCACCCTTTTATTATCTTTGTTTTGGTCCATCCCTGTAACTCTCTCACTCTTTGATTCTTTTTCTCCAATCTCTCTCAACTCCTTTCTTTTCACAGGTCCACTCCAATGTCAGCCTCCAGCTCCTTCCTCTGGACACCTCCAAGGGCTCCATCAAAGACAACGACTGAGCGTGCATCTAGCTCTCTTTATATTTCTCTGGCTTTCTCTCTCCTGAGAATGGCTGATTACCGTTCGCTCCATGGGCTAAGTGGGGCAGATAGGAGGCTCAGCTGGAAAGAGACAGAGAATGAGAGGAGGAGAGGATCCTGTGCCCCCCCCCCCCCCCCCCCCCCCAGCCACCTCCCCATAGAACACATACACATGCACTGACTACACTGACAACAACACAAAGCGCACAAGCATACTCAGAGCCAACCCTACGCAGCCCACAAGTAATTTATCTGCAGGGCAAATACAACAGGGCTCTATAGTTAGACATACATTCAGATAAATGCATTCAATGAAATATGAGATGTTACACATGCACCTAAACAAAGGCCCAAAAAACCCACATACAGTTTGTAACACAGTATAATGCTGACACATAAGTGGCTGACAACAGGAAAAGCAGATCTGCTGATCTTGCAGCAGGCAATGACAGGAAGGTGAATCCTCTATAAATGCAAGTGAAGCCTTAACTCCCCCTCACTTGTCTGGCCTGCCAGAAGCAAAACAGGTGTTAATCTACTTGTCTTCTCCGGAGCGACTTAAAATCACTTGGAAGGTGAGGATGTAAGGTTGCATTCAAGGACACACAATCAGCTGCTGCAGGAGCAAGAAGACCATTTAATAGCCGACACTGCTGCAGGATCAACTGGTGGAGGGCTCTGCTGTTTTCTGCCTCCAGCTTTCAAAATAACAATTAGTTTATTGTAATTCCTTCCTCACCGGTTTAACTAATTTGAATTAAAAAGCAGTGGTGTTACACTGATTCCTGTCAAACTAATAACAAATAGTTGCTCTCAAGAGAGTTCGACTCAGGCTCAGGTTTAATGCAAGGCTAGAAGAGAGTAACAGGCACTGTATTCACACACACACAGGCACACACACACACACACACACACACACACACACACACACACACACACACACACACACACACACACACACACACACACACACACACACACACACACACACACACACACACACACACACACACACACACACACACACACACACACACACACACACACACACACACACACACACATGCAAACACACACTACTACCGAGCAGGAAATGCAATGCGTTGCTGGGTGAATCACTCACTGCATGATCAATATCAACAACTCCTTTTTTTAATATGTCTCCCCTTCTGCACTCCTCTGCTCCTCTCAACTCCTTCTCTGTTCTGTGTTACTCCCTCAGTGGGGGTGGGGTCCCAGAGAGACCAATCAGGACTCCTGCTGGGATACGACTTATGAGCTGAACACACAAGCATGCACTCAGAACGAGAAAAATATGGGTTTCCTCTCATTAGGTGATGTACTGATATACTATGAGGCTCCGGTGTCAAGCAGGGTGTGTGTGTGTGTGTGTGTGTGTGTGTGTGTGTGTGTGTGTGTGTGTGTGTGTGTGTGTGTGTGTGTGTGTGTGTGTGTGTGTATCATCTAGTACAGCAACATCAGAGGCCCAGAGGTCCCGTGAGAGTTCACAGTTCCTGTGCAGTAATTAATAGAGAAACCAGCAGCAGCGCCATGGACAGCGTCTCGCGGTGTCTCATCATCGCACGTGAAGCTGTTCTCCTGTCTCGAGCTGACATTGACCACACTGTGCAGTAAATGTTTCCAGCACAGACACACACACATACACACACACACACACACACACACACACACACACACACACACACACACACACACACACACACACACACACACACACACACACACACACACACACACACACACACACACACACACACACACACACACACACACACACACACACACACACACACACACACACACACACACAGGCCTACAGCTGTTTGTTATGTAATGTTCCAGTGATCGTGATCCAGTTTCTCATTTTAATAATCTACGTCTTCCTCTTCTGGCACAGTCCTTAGTCGCGACTCACAGCTGAAAATTGGAAATTTGCAAGCGCCTTCTCCCTTAATTAAACGCCTCTCAATCTGCAGGACACGCGCACACGCGTGCACCCTCAACATTAAACAGTTTTTGACGGATGCTACACAAATTGGCTATTGTGAAGAATTCAAGACAGGCTGATTTATTTAGCCTAACTTTGAGGTCAATACTGGAAAGCTAATTCAATACCAGAGGAGATTTTAACATTCATATTTACCTTTCATAGCTATATTCTATAATTGACTATTTTAGGACCGACACAAATATATGCAAACAAGCTCATAATCTCTACTCACTCTGATTTCCTTGAGAGGGATCGACAAAGGGTTGTAGGGGTCATCGGAACCAACGAGCGGCAGCTTTGGAAACTTCCGCCGTTTTCTGGGTCACTTTCATCCGGGGAAGCCGTGGACGGGTCGGCCGGGACCAGCTGCATTTCCCCAGGGTCCATAGGTAGGGAAGGCGACGACTCCACCTCCGGAGCAACGTCGTCCTGTGCTGGTTCAGCCTCGTTGTCCGACAGAGACTCCGCACCCGTGTTGAGCTGGGGGTCCGTAGGGTGGTGGTGTTGATGAAGGCAGCTGGGGTCGGTGTGATGATGGTTATGGTGGTGATGGTAAGGATGCTGCTGTACCCTGACGTCCCGCAGGTGCCTGTTCTCGCCGATAAGCTCGTCCACCCGCCGGTCCAGCTCCTCTATCCGGGAGCGCTGCGTCTGGATGAGACTCTGCTGGTTCTGGACGATGGTGGTGAGCTCGCGCAGGTACAGAATCGCCTGCACAGGGTTTTCCAGCAGACTCGAGCTCATCATCATACCCAAGACAAGAGGAGGGAAGAGAAGCAGAAGAAAAAAGAAAGCTGGACTGACAGATGGAGAACAGAGGAGATGAAAAAATATCCGTGAGTGCCGATGAGAAGGTGAGATGTCTTTCCGCTCTCCTCTCCTTGATTCTGCTCGGGTGTGGATAAAGCTGCGCCGACCGAGCTAGCCTCCGCTTCTCCGGTCGTTTCCCTCCCTTCCTCTCTCTCTCTTTCTCTCTCCCACTGCGCTGAGTGGTGCTGATGAGAGGAGCCAGATCCAGATGTGACAGGAGGGAGGAGGGGAGGTGAAGCACTGGAAGACCGATGCGTCATTACGCACTTGCACGAGAAACAGAGCAAGTACGCACTCTATAGGCTGTACAGGGGGATTCAACATGTACTTTTCTGAGCCGGGTAACTGTTAAAAAACACCTTTACTTGTTTATTTTTTGGTATGTATTTTGCAAAATCTACACAACTTGTATGGACTAAACTGCTTAAAGCTATATTTATGTTACGCATAAAAAGTATGATCAAATAATAATTCGTTTGTTCTTGAGGCTTGTTGTTTTGCTGTTGTAGTTGTTTTTCTTATCTTAATCTGAAGAGCACATTTGTTTTAGCCAACATCTCATATCATTCAAGTCGTTGAGGTGCTTCAGAAAACAGACTTTTCTCAGAGAACCTGAAGGCAACTTCCGCGTGGTGACACGTCACAGAAATGCGGAAGTACAGACCGTTGTTTTGCTAAACGGTAGCTCGGATGCTAGAACCGAAAGCCGAACTGCTTCTTATTAAATTAAATCTGTAACTATAAACACTTAAACAACACTCATGGTCAGGTAAGACTGAAGTTTCCATGCGACTGCATTTTTCAGGATAACATGTCATTAAATGTGATATGTTTTAAAGCGACTCTGTCTTTAGCATGGACAGGCTTTCCTCTGACTTGTGTTATTATGATGTGGAATATCTTTGTTTAAACCAGCCTAAATGTGGGTTTATTATTATTAGCTGTTGATTTGACCATAAACAGCTACCAGGGATATTTTGAGCCAACGTACACATTAAAAAGAAACAAATCCTCAGAGCCTTATAGTTACGTTGATGCAGTTGTCATGCATGGTCATGTGAGAGTCAGATGAGGTCGGGAAGAGAGTTCTTTCACGCTAAATAACCTAATGACAGGTTAGTTTCGCTGGAACAAGCATCACCAGCTGTGGAAGAAGTCTTCAGATCCTTATCATGAGTGAAAGTACTAATACCATAATGCGAAAGTTAAAAAATCCTTCAATCAAACGCGTATTTTAGTTAAAGATGTAATACGTAAATACGTAATACGTAATTGTGCAGTAAAATCGTCCCTTCCATTGTTTTACTTTTATATGAAATGTTTTGGGGTTATTTACTGCTGCATTTATTTTGCATTTCATTGATAAAGATGTTTACGATTGGGCCGATTTTAACTTATTTTATATAGGCTACCATTGGGTACTTCCATATACAGCAATGCGTCATAGTCTATAATATTTTCATGTGTTTGTTATAGCACTGTCTGATGAAAACTTAACAGCTGCTTTTTCAAAAGCAAAACCAAATGAGCAGAAAAACAGGCCAGTTTTTAGCTTTCTAAACCAAACTAAAACCTGCAGTGGAAAAGCGCCAGATTGCATATGCTTTTTCTTCAATATAACTTGAGAAGTAGAAGGATATTCTTCATCCATGAAGGAACGCTTTATTCTTTAATCTTAAACATTCAGAATCAACACATCTGGAGATACATGGTTTCACTGGACAGAAAGGGGATGAAAAACTAATCTTAAAAGTAACTAAAGATGCCGCATACATTTAGTGGAGTATGTAGAAAAGTATTTTCCTCTGAGGTGTAGTGAAGTCAATTTACTTCTAATTTGTACTTACTTACGTACAGTTCTTCAGTAAATGTACTTGGTAACATTCTACAACTGACCATCATTGTAAACAAGTTGACTGACTCTTTGACTATCACAATTACCCATTTCTCTTCCAGTTTTTCTATAATCATAGAAACATCAAATGTTGGCTTTATTTTTTTGAATAATGCCATAATTGCATCCCAAATCCACGATCAAAGTATGTCTGTTCGCAGTGTACACAGCCTTGTTTTTTTATCATAAACCTTTTTCCTGTGTTCTCTCTAGGATGACCCAGAAACACTGCCTGGAGGGCCAGGTGTACTCAGTGCCTCTCATCCAGCCCGACCTGAGGAGAGAGGAGGCCGTCCATCAGATAGCAGATGCATTACTCTACTTAGAGACCATCTCTACAGATATATTCAAAAGGTACACTCACTCACTCACTCACTCACTCACTCACTCACTCACTTTGGTCATTCGTTCATTCATTCATAGTATGTGTGTTATCACTACTAGGGAGTAACACACAAGGCCAGGTAACAGACTATTTTAACACAAAAAAGCAATCAAAAAGGTTGTCGATATCACAAAAAGTAGCATTTGTTGAAAGTATTAAAGGACAGAAAAGTGCCGTAATTTGAATTTGATAGTCAAATCCATATTCTAAGCCACAGCATCTGTTTATTAGCAGATGGTCCTGTCTGGTACCTTAAAAATACAGGAAGTGTCTCCTGTAATCTCATGAAAAGAGTGACATTTAATACCATAAATGTTTTGCCAATATAACCTTTTTAAAGATGATGTGTTAGTAATTAAAGGATTGATGGAGGAAGAGCTGTGTAATACTTGCACTTCATTAAATGCACATTTTACAAAAAAAATAATTGTGATTCAGCACCCTGCAAAGAAGGAATTGTGGATTAGTCTCAAGTTATGCCCTATATTGGATTATGTAATATGGTCTCAGACATAATTCCCTCAGTGTATGTTTGTCCATATTTATGTTGGTATATGTGTGTGTTGCTTCCAGGGTGTCAGACAGTGTAGAGAGGAACCGCCGGCAGCTGCAGAGTGTCACTGACCGGATCAGGCTGGCTCAGGCCCGCGTCAACAAGATCAAAGGCAGCAAGAAGGCCACCAAGGTAACACAGCACCCCCACTCTGTCAGGCCTCTGTGTATATGGCAACTATGATAGAGACACAGTAAGGCTCATTGAAAGCATTAATTAGCCCTGTGTATGTTTGTTATATCATCTGTTTTTTGTTTATAAAGGTTTTCTCCAGTGCCAAATACCCGGCCCCAGATCGACTTCAGGATTACACATCTATCTTCATTGAAGCTGTAGACCCCTCCTCACAAACTCGCCCTCGACACAGGATACAGAATAAACTTCGACCCTTTGATGAGAAAGCTTTGCAGGTGAGATACATTCATTAAACTGCTAATTACACCACACTAATCCAACAATTACAAAATATTATTTGTTAAAAGAGCCTACGTTTCTGTGTTCTACTTCCCATGTCCTGAAGCCCACACGCCATAGTTATAGAACTAATACAAAAGACAAGAAAGTGCGTGCTTGCCTAATAGCAATGGGGCCTTTATACTGCCGACACTGCTAAAACTGTGGGTTCAAAAAAGGGATAAATAGATGCATGATTAATTTCCATTTACATGGCTTTTATCTTACTGCTGAGAATAATGACACAGCTCTCGCGTGGGTCAAACGAGGAAAGGAGGGATTGCAGGGGAAGTTTTAACTCCTCCATATTTATGTAGACTGTAGGGCAAACATGACCCCATCAGTATTTGTGCAGAAGTTAAGAGCTGGTCCCCAACCAGTCTTTTCTTTATCATATGAATGAGAGGCAGTCACTTTTTATGATGGTCCATAAGCACTGTTTCCAATGTCCACTGTGGAGGCCACAGTGATGTAGTTTAATGGCCAAATGAACGGAGAAATAGCCTTAATGACCATCTTTTGCAGGAATGCCTAGAAATTCCGAAAGAGAAGTGAATGTGTTTTTTAATAAGCATGTTAACACAAGCCTGGTCTGGATACAATGTCAAAAACAAATGACACAATCCAGTTATAAAGTATGATTCACATTTTTGTGTTTCTATGGACATGGCAAATTATATACTATGTTGTTGTTATGCTAACTAACCATACATGATCTCATGATTAGCCGTATCCATATTAAAAAAATAATGTATCACTCAACCAGCACTGATAAGCTTAAATCCATGTCAGTCTCAATTTCACACCAATTTAAACAACCAATTGACATCCACTTAATATAATGTTACATTGGCCTTAATGGGCATTTAGCCTTGCAGTTTTGGAGATCATTTTCAGGCCAGGACAGATTCTTTTTACAGGTCCGTTGTCATGGCAGAGGAGGGCTTTAATCAGCCTCGTATTTATTATTTTTGTTCAAAGGGGATGCTTGATTAGGAGTTAAAAAGGTTTAAAACAACATAGCCATGTAGAAAAGTAAAGTGTGTGTGTGTGTGTGTGTGTGTGTGTGTGTGTGTGTGTGTGTGTGTGTGTGTGTGTGTGTGTGTGTGTGTGTGTGTGTGTGGTGTGTGTGTGTGTGTGTGTGTGTGTGTGTGTGTGTGTGTGTGTGTTGTGTGTGTTGTGTGTGGTGTTGTGTGTGTGTGTGTGTGTGTGTGTGTGTGTGTGTGTGTGTGTGTGTGTGTTGTGTGTGTGTGTGTGTGTGTGTGTGTGTGTAGTGTGTGTGTGGTGTGTGTGGTGTGTTGTGTGTGTGTGTGTGTGTGTGGTGTGTGTGGCTGTGTGTGTGTGTGTGTGTGTGTGTGTGTGTGTGTGTGTGTGTGTGTGTGTGTGCTGATGTGTGTGTGTGTGTGTGTGGCCGGCCTCGCCCAGGCTCCTGCATTTTTTTTTATAGTGAACACCACAGTTTTTCCTTTTCTGGAAACTTTACAAAAGAAGCGATATTTTCTGCTTGGTCTAGCAAGTGTTATGTTTTTGTGTGTGTATGTGAGAGGACCAGGGAGAAATGTAAACACTTCTGACATTTTTCTCTAGTGCAGAAATGCATTATTCAAAATCCCACAGAACCAATGTCCCGCGCGTGTGAGTGCAGAAGCACTTTGGCATTTGTGATTTTCTATACTCAATACTTGGTTACAGATCTGCCTCTCACTCACCATATCTTCCTTTCAGGAGAAATTGATGTATTTCCCAGTGTGTGTGAACAAGAAGAAGAGGTCTGAGGATGAGACAGAAGAGGGCCTGGGCAGTCTGCCACGAAACATCTCCTCCGTCAGCTCCCTGTTGCTTTTTAATACCACAGAGAACTTGTGAGTCCACACACAGACACAGATGCTAACTGTAAACACAGATTATAGTTTAATCTTTTCTTCATGTTTTGGGATTTGTGTGCTTTTATAGATATAAGAAGTATGTGTTCCTTGATCCTCTGGCGGGAGCAGTGACAAAAACACACACAACACTGGAAACGGAAAAAGAAGCAAAACCGTTTGACGCACCGCTGTCCATCACGGAGGGACAGCAGCTGGAGAGACAGGTTCCTCCAACTCAAATACACATTTAATATGACGATTAGTAATCATTCAATTAAGAAATGTTGTCTCTAAACTTATATTTGTTCTTTGACAGACGGCAGAGTCCTATTTCTATATGCCAGACCTGGGCCAGGTGCCGGAGATAGACGTGCCGTCCTACCTGCCTGACCTGCCAGGCATCGCAGACGACCTGTCCTACAGCGCAGACCTGGGGCCAGGCTTTGCCCCGTCAGGACCCACACAAAACATCCCTGATCTGCCCAGCTTCTCTGACGAGAGCGACGCACATGGTACACACACACACACACACACACACACACACACACACACACACACACACACACACACACACACTCACACTTTTGTGAATTACTTCAGAGACGTTGTCCAAAATCTACTGGAGCACACAAATTTAAGATATCAAACGTTATATTTTACTATTTCAATGTAAATACTGCTATATTTTTTATTATTTTTTTATGTTATTATAGATTTCTTAAAATAGTTCTCTATCTGTGTTTTACATTTTTGTTTTACTTTTATGTATGCACCACGACACCAAATCAAATTCCTCATACGTGTCAACCTACCTGGTAATAAACCTGTTTCTGATTCAAATCCGGTTATAAAGAGGTGCCTTAAATCTATGTGCTTCTTTGGTCTCTGAACTCCCCCCCCTCCCGATACACAATTAACCGACTTGGATAGCACTATACAGCAATTATTTGCGACGTGATTGACGGGTGTTGAACCTGCTCCTTCATTCTGTGGTTTAGACTCTATTTACAAACAGTGTACTGTTTAAAAGCTGATTTAGTTCTCTTTCTCTTCCAGGATTTCACCTCCAACCTAATGTTCCACCTCCTCCACCACCTCCCCCTCCTCCTGAGCCTGCCCTCGCTCCAGCCATTCCTACAGGAGCTCCCCCTCCTCCTCCCCCTCCACCTCCACTGCCCCCCCCTCCTGTTGACAGCCCCACAGAAGCCTCTCGGACGCCAAGTTCAGGTTTGGCTCCAGTCCTCGCTCACACACTCACACAGACTCCCTATTCAATCTCCTACTTTGTATTATCTTTGACATTAAGTGGCATAAACCCAAATCCCCCCCCCCCCCTCCTGTCTCCTCTAGCTGCAGGCCCTGTGGCCGGTACTCCCTCCAAGGTGGTCGAGCCGCCAGACGGACGTGCGAATCTCCTCGAATCCATCCGCAACGCCGGAGGCATCGGCAAAGCCAAGTTACGAGACATTAAAGAGCGCAAGATGGAGAAGAAGAAACAGAAGGAGCAAGAGCAAGGTGTCTGATTGTTTGAGTGGGGATGGGTTCTGCTCATGTTTTATTTACTGCTACATGATACAGCTCTAACAATGATGAGAAAGTCATGCAATCAAAGCACAACGTGACCAGGCGCCAGTTAGCATTCAACCATGAGTGTACACAATGCATCACAGAGCACTGAGCATGGCAGCTTTTCTGTTTTTATCTCATAAGGTTATGATGACATGGTCCATTGCTTTGCGACCTTGACTTTTTAAATGGTAACCTCATTAAAAGGCTAAGATGGTTACAGTCATATTTTAAATTGTCTGCATATCTTGGCCAGGTCATGACCTAACGTTTCATATTTAGAGAGCTGCTTATACCGACTAAGTAGATAACAAGTCCTGCTTTAATCATGTCCTCCACTTTGAAGTGCAGCACTGGGGAATTTATTATAATAATAAATAATTGATTTATTATTATTTTATTTTCCAAAGAAGTACTGATTGTATGATTATTTAGTAACTGGCTGTCTTTGTCTCACAGCGGTGGCAGCGGCATCTAGTGGTGGAGACTTTATGTCAGATCTCTTCAACAAACTTGCCATGCGAAGGAAAGGTGAGGATCCCTTTGAATGACATATGGGATAATACTGGGACAGGTGGGTGGAGCGGCATGCAGTCAATAATGTGTCCTGTTCCCTCTGCAGGTATCTCTGGGAAGGGGCCAGCGGGGGGGGAGTCGAGCGACGCGCCCGCTGGGGCCGGGGGTGCTTTTGCCAGGATGTCAGATGTCATCCCACCACTTCCTTCCCCACATGCTACCACAGATGATGATGACTGGGAAGCATAACCTGAAGGACAATGAACACTGATAATGAAAGCATTTGATAGTCCTGAATATTTTTTTCTATACAAAGGTCTTACATGTTCCTACATCACCTATTATACACAATATTATGAAAAGTTGTGATGCTAACAGAAGCTTTTAGTGTAAATGGCCAATAATTGGCTTCATAACAATAAGTGGCTTCATAAAAATAAGTGCATTGATTTGTCCATGGAAAACAAACTAAAACGACTAAAACTCCAATAATAAAGCAGTTTATTGATAATTTTCATTGTAAAATATTTTCATAACATTAAAAAGGAGATAAAAGAATGCTTTTAAAATCATCGAACCATTTCATCAACATCTTAACATTAAATTAACGTAACTAAAAATTTTCTTTAAATTATTAATATATTTTTCAAGAGTAAACAAAACAAAAAATGAAAGCAAATAATAAAAACAATTTATTGATAATCATATTCATTGTAACACATATTTTCAGAAAATTAAACAAGCAAATATTATAACACTCACTCAAATCATCTAACCATTTTACTAACATCTCAACCTTTAATAAACGTAATTTCTGCGTTGAGTAACATTTAACATTGAACGCTTTAAATATTCAAGGCTGAATTCAAGACATTGAACGACTGAATTACCCGAGTCGTATGATAAATGTCTCTTTGTCTACAGTGTGCCATCATATACTTGTATTCATCCTTCTCGAAATTGTCTTAATTTCTCTAAAGCAGAGACATGAGCTAGCCAAGGCAGAACACAAGAAATTGATAGGATATGAAACGTAAAAATAAATCAAGTTGGATCAAACTGTCTACCTGGTTGACCTTTGAATTCAAGCCAGGAGCATTCAGAGGTCTGATGGCCTCAAGCTTGTTAGCAACAACAACATATTTTGTTACGCAACTTATCAAAGAGGGTCCCTTATTTTCTCTCAATATTGTTTTAGTAGAACATTTCATTCGCTCAGTGACCGCTTGCTGTTGCACTGGGTTTCCCGGGAGTTCCTCCTAACCTCGGTCTTTGGAAACGTCTAAGCTGGCTGTAGGTGACACTACACCTGCTTCTGCTTCTTCTCCAGGAAGAACTAGGAAAGAAGAATATACAAAGACAACATTGGAATATGTTTGAGTCACGATAAAGTTGTTTGAGAGCGGACACTTGCCCTCACCTTCCGTAAGGCAGCAAAAGCAGGGCCAAAGGTGGTGTGTGTGCTGGTGCGCTCTTTGATCCACTCTGGAAGTTTAGAGAGCGTCGCAGGTCGAGCGTAACGTCTGTCACACAGCACGATGGAGGAATAGTCGCCACGGTGACGGATAGCTCTTCCTTTTGGCAGATGAAGTCAAATGTAAATAAATACTTATCCTACTATCTTGTCAACTAAGGAATAAATAATGGTAACACTTTATAATCATACCTACATTTTCTAAGATTATTATAGCAGGTAAGTTTAAAGTATATGTAGGCATTTTTATAAATTGTCACATATACATCTACAGACAAATCGAAACAGTTTGACTATTAAGCTGTTGAAATGTTACAAAGACTGTTTGAAGTATTTGTAGGTGGACTTTCCACATAAAGTGGCACCTTTAATAATTGATTCTCAGAGATTTGTATCTGATCTGTTGTCCTGAGTAATGCATCGTTACCTATGGATTGATTGACAGCCTTCATGCACTGGTTTTCTATCAGTGCTTGGCCGGGGCTCTTTCCTCCATTGTGAGGCTAGAAAACAAACAAAACTGAGATGAGAACGATGACGTGCTTCATGTCAGCATTTCTGTGACCCTGTGCTCGTTTTGCCAGGTTTGTGAACGCAGTGAGGTCTCACCAGGTGTTTGTCCAGGTAGGACATCTTTTCCTGCAGCTCTGGGGATTTGATGTTGGGATATGGCATCCCCACCATCACCACACACCTGTGATCATATGCACACAGAAAACAGCATTTAGTACTGTAAGCTTTAGGCAGTATGCAACCTCCCATCGTCCGTTTGCACACACCTGCCCAGGTCATCTGAGAAATTGATGCCCTCACTCATCTTTCCTCCGACCACAGAGAACAGCAACGCTCCTGTGAGCCCGCCGGGATCTGCAGCACACCTCTGACAAAAGAAAAAGACGTGCAAATAGTGTCAATCGTAGAAGCAGTCACTCATGATGAATTTATCGTTAATGGTGATGATGAGGGTTGATGTTTGAGCAGTGACTGTTTTACCTGGATACAGCGGGAGAACTCGCTCAGCACCTGCTCCACCTGGTTGGCTTTCTTTGGCTCCTGGAAGATCTGGGAAAGTAATTGTGAAAGCTTAGAAATGTATAAGATTCACTTAAAGAACAGCTTCCCTCAAATATTATTCCACCCTTGAGTTAAGGCGTGATGAAGACAGCTTTCTGTGGTGATGTACCTTCTTCTTGTTAGCGAGACGACTCAGTGCCCCGCTGGCCTCCCAGTGAGAAACGATGCGTCTGGAGTACTCGTAGGAAGGGAAGAAGCACACGACGCCGCCGGGGACCACGTTACAGATGTTGGAGAGAATTCGCCCCGTCTCATCCATCTGTCAACACGCACACATTTGCAATGGTGCTTGTGTTAACAATGCAGCTACATTCAACAATATTAGGGCAGGATTCAATACTATAGTGTGTCTGGTACCATGCGTGGAGTGTCTCTGCTTTGGAAAGTAAAATCCAGCTCCTGACCAGAGGGACCGCTGCACAAGACGAGGGGAAGAATGTTCTCCGGTGGAATTACATGACCTACAGACAAAGGGCAGAAAGAAAGTCGTTTTATCAATTTAGATATAACAGCACCAACATGAAATCATTTTAAACACTTGAATAAAAAATATATTCCACATCAAATATAGCTCGGATGTATGCAACAAATCTAAGACTTAAGACTTCCTTTTCTGTGTGTATAAATAGTGAAATCAGGTAACTTAACTTCAATTTCACGCAGAACTTATCAGTCTCAGGACACAGTAATAGTACTTTTTTTAAATTGTGTTGTTCAGATGGCTTAAAATACAACAGTTTTAGTTTAAAAGGATGAACAACTAACTAATTATTTAGGTCACAAAATGGCTTCATTTTCGTCTCTCTTTGGTCAGTTCTGATACAATATTTCACCTTCATGACTCAAACCAGGTGTGAGATGACAACACTATTCTTCTATTTAGTCAATCTGCTTGAATAACCCGATTCGAAGTTGGCACTCAAACTAAAATCGGTTGTTATTTAAGAGTTTGTGAAGCATTATATTATTCATAAAACATTTCTACACACAGAAATATTGATAAACACATCACTAAGAGAGGGTAAGTTACAGAAGCTCAAAAAGAAATGCCACAAAGTAGTTTGGTTTTAAAAATGGGCCACTCACCACAGGAAAACTCAGTGATGCGCTCCTCTCCCACTCCGGCAGAAAATAGGAGCTCTTGTTTGAAGTCTGAAACCTACATATCACATCTTTCAGAATGAGAAATCTTACACAGCCCAGGCTTGGTTTATTTTCAGTGGATTTATCATCACTCACAGGCTGCATGGTTCCTCCGGCGATGATGACGGCTCTGCACTGCTCCAGCACTTGGGCGAAGTGCACCGCTGGATTCAGCAGCAGGAACTTCACGCTGCTCTCTGAAACAGTACCTGGGCATAGAATAGAGGGGGGGGGGGTTATAACACTTTGAATTTGTATTGGCATCCTTTATATGGAGTTGTGTATTTAAAGCAGTACCTTCTCTCCGCACCACCACTCTGCCGTCTGTGTTGCTGTTGGTGAGAGCCATGAAGAAACCCTCCACCTGCATCATGGGAGATGCAGAGAGCACTTTCTCTGCCTCTGACCCCTGCTGTTCAGCTGAAGACCCTGCACACAGCAGCAGAGAGAAGAGACCAATCAACAAAAACAACAACCAGATGAATGCTACACTGTGGGTAAAATTATTAAAATATTGAAATAAAGAGGACCGTCTTAAAACAACCTACTTCTTTCACTACAACAAAATCTACATTATTATTAGTTATTCCCAGAAAAGGACTTTGATTAGAGAAGAAGATTTCTCAACTTGTAAACATAAATCCCTAGATAAATTGAACATTTCTATGAATGTATTACAGCTTAGTCTTTCAACTTTGAGGATTTATGTAATCTTTATTTTTATCCTTCAATGTGTTTTTTTTAAGTATGACGATTAATCTAATAGGGGAAGTTTCTTCATGAGAATTTGTTGGGGCTTTTTACATCTCCTGTTCCTTGTTCTACTTTTTCTGAACTTTCTCCTGTCTTTTTGTATATATGTGCAAATAAATTAAATTATTAACAAAACTATAATACCTCATTGTTTATTGTCTGTTGATTACAAAATGCCAGGATTTCACAAATCGCTGAATGTGAGGGATAAGTGTAGTGTGAAAGGAACAATAATATCTGCAGATTAGATCCAGCTCAACCAAAAACACATGTCTCCTTTTGAGCAACATACTAGTTTCCTAGTTTAATAACACAATATGTGATGTATTTTTTTCTGCCTCTTCTGCTGAATTGGTTTTTAATGTGTGAGTGACATAAATTAGTCCTCTGACCTGGCGTTGTGCTCTGGTTGCTCTGCAGCGTTTGCAGGTAGCGGTTCAGGCCTTCTGTGCGGCGGTTCTCCTTGTTGGAGTTCTGAGTGTGCAGACTCACTCCTGATCCTGCATACTTCTCCACAAAGCCGCCCAGCTGCAGAGAGAAGGCACATGGGATTTATTTGATTTAACAGTGGGTACGTCGATATTCACACGAGGCATAAATCAATACATACATATTAAACACTCACCTTTCTGCTGATCAGGCTTTTCTCAAAGTATCTCGGCAACTAAAGTGACATTGAGAGAATTAGAGATGGCAGATGAGGTATGGTGTTCAGGAGCCATGATTGTGATTTTTTTTAATCACAATTTCAACTACCTTAAACAAGTTGATGTTGTCGATCTGAGCCTTGAAGAGGAAGTTGTTAATGGTGAGCATTTCCGTTCCTAAAAAAAGAAACATGACTGGTTGGAAATGTCTACATAGATGTGATTTAATGTATGTTATTTATGTGTATTATTTACTTACCTGTTTGTGTAGTCTGGGTCTGTGGATTCTGCCCCACCTTACCTGAAAGGATAGCATGTAAGTCATAGTGTCCAGCAATATCCCCTTCTGACTAACTGGCCATAATCTATAATTACATTCTTATTTTAGCCCAATCACACTCACCTCCCAGCACCCGGACAAGCCCTTCAACCACAAACAGAATCTGTTTAATGTACATGAGGTTCTTTGCCTTCAGTCTGCTCCTGATGTTGTAGAAATATAAACAAGTCAGGAGGGTGATACAATATTCGATTTATTAATCTCTGTGTGTATACTCACTTGTAGCGGTCAGAATACTGGGTGAGCTGCGAGTGGGCACGGCATAGCTGTAAAAAGATTCATAATTAGGTATTTTGCAGAGAACGTGCGCAATTTAAAATCAACATTTTGTACATGATGTGTACCAATTTGTTTACCTGCGCTCCAGTGAGCTCTGCACTGTGTATAGAGGAGAGCGTGTCACTAAGATTGTGCGCTTCATCTATGATCACCACCTGTAAGAAAATCCAGTTTAAGTTGAAACTGATCAAAGAATGATCAGCTATCCAAACAGTTTCAAACTATATCCTTTACTTTGTTCAGAACCATTATTGTTAAGGGCCAAAGGTTAAACAAATTGTGAAACAATGTTGTTTTAAAGGTGGGGTATGTAATTTATTTCAGAAACACTTTTTGTTATATTCCATGGAATGCTCTTAACATCCCGATAGCAATGAATATATTAAATGCTTGGACAATAAATACATAAAAAAAATGTCATCTGTGGAAGCCGTAGTACTGTAAAAAGCACGACCAATCATTTTAGCCGGCCCAGGTAAAATAACTGGATGGCCTACCTGCCCGTCAGCCTTCCATCTGTGCACAAACTTATCTCGTGCCCTCATTGGTCATGTGCGCGTTTGTGTGTGTTGGAGGAGGGGCTCTGTAAGGAAGTCTGAAGGAAGGGGCAGATTTTTTTCCGGTTGTGTAATTTCAAATTCTAGCGCACTCGTGCTGGTTTCTCCAAAATTACATACCCCACCTTTAACATTACTAGGCCATTTTTTTATATTTTTCTTTTTTATATTTCCTTGGTAATTCTGAAAATGTCTGAACAGAAAACCCTTGAGAGAATCAAAAATAATAATCCTACCTGACCCTTCAGCTGGATCCCTGCTGCCTTCCTTGTTGCTTCATGAAGCAAAATCTGATAGGGCAGCACCACCAACTATGCAGACACAATTAACAGTTAACACGTAAACTTCAAATAAAAGGTAATAAATAAAATAAATCATTTAGTGAAAACCAAATGATGTTTCGAGCACAGAGAGCAAGAAATCTTCAGAGTAATGAGACAGAGAAATGGATGCCAGTGTTACCTGAGCAGGGGGAACAGAGAGGCGCGTGGCGTAGTACGGACATGAGTGTGTCTCTCTGCCCAGCTTGAGCATCTCTTCTATATCGTGGACCTTCCCCAGAACGTCGTCCCTCATCTTCTGCAGAGCCGTAGCTTTATTATAGGGACACACACTCTTTGCTGGGCCCCGCTTACGTTTTACACCCTCTTCCTGATGCTTGTCTACAAAATGGCAGAACAGGAAGCGTTGTAAGTAAAACTGGTTTTATTTATTTATATCTTATTGAGACAGCTCTTGGGTAATGGGCTTTCTTATTGCTCTGGAAATATTGGTCAGTTTTCAATGTTTTTTCTTCATTTTCGATTTACTCGGATTTGTGGCTGTTTTTGTGTGTGTCTTTCAAATAATCTCAACAAAGCTTTTCTGGTTCAAATGAAGATTAAATAACACATACAATTAACCAGCCTTAAATTGTCTTACAAACTTCAACTTATCTGGACATATGTTTATGTAATATCAGTAGTTATAGAGCTACATTTGTTAGTTGCTCTCACCATGTTTGTTTTTCTGCATCTCCAAGCAGCGGTCATTAATGCGTTGGCTGCTGCCAAGGCGTCGCACCTCGTCGTTGATACACAGATTCTGGAAAGTATACCATTTTATGTTTACTGGGCAAATACTCTCAGATGTAATGGTTAACAATTATGGTTTTACTGAATGAGTACAAGTAACAGTTCCTATTGAATGTCGAGCCTAGTGTGGGAGGGGAAGAAATGTAGATAAAGTTTCACGCTAGATTTTTCAATAAAAAAATCTGTAGAATGTAATCATATTTTTTGTAGTTATTCCTAAATTGGAAGAAAAAAAAATATTTTAAAAAGTATAAATAACCGTAATATTCTGGTATTACTTATCTTTGAAACAGCCTACTTCTACAGATAATTTTAGGAGCCTTTATCAGACAACAAATACTAAATCTAAACTTAAACTGGTAGGCTTTGCAAGTGTGTGTGTGTGTGTGTGTGTGTGTGTGTGTGTGTGTGTGTGTGTGTGTGTGTGTGTGTGTGTGTGTGTGTGTGTGTGTGTGTGTGTGTGTGTGTGTGTGTGTGTGTGTGTGTGTGTGTGTGTGGTGTGTGTGTGTGTGTGTGTGTGTGTGTGTGTGTGTGTGTGTGTGTGTGTGTGTGTGTGTGTGTGTGTGGTGCACATACCTGCCGTGAGCCCAGGGTGACCAGACTGATGTCCTTGCTGAAGGGACTCTTTTGAACCTCATGGACAAACTGGGCCAGCTGGGAGTGAGTGCGACTGCAGTAGTAAATCTGAAAACACACACATGTATACAGCCTCACTTCAAGGTAACATGTTACACATATCCTTAGAGTTACAATGTGAAATGTCTCTTTCACACACCTTAGTAACATGTTCTTCAACCAGATCGTCGTCTTCCTCAGTAGCAGAAAATCTAAGCATGAGAGCAAACACACCCTGCTGTTGTTGTCCGTCACTGTGATGTAACATTTGATATGATTTGTAACCAATCAATAGCTGCTCTCACCTGCTCTTGGTCTTTGACTCGTCATCGCTCTCATATTCTGCGATTATGAGCTCCTCGTCCTCTTGATCTCCTTGGGGCTCGGTTTGTTCCTCTTTACTGAGCTGGAGCAATTTTATTGCCTCTTCATCTTCACAGCTCTACAGAAATATATTTAGTTGTAGAGACTGAACGTATGATAATTGTAATTTATGGGGAATTTTCTATGCCTGGCACCTTTAAGATCACTGTACAAGATCACTTACTTTTCTTTTCATTGCATACTTCAGTTGAACGTTATTTCTGATCATTTCTAATCGCTCTTCCCTCTTCTTTCTTTTCAATTCTTCGTCCTGGCACAGAAAAACATACAATTATGTTCAAACTGAGCGGTTGATAAGCTGGAAAGCCAAGGTCAAATACATTGACTTTCTTACCTTCAACTTTGACACCAAGTCACGATCTGCTTTTTTTTTAACAAAATCAGTGATCCAGTCTGGCTCTGCAGATGAGCTGCTAGTGGAGGATGGAGCAGTGACAGTGGAGAGAGCTGCTTCTCCTTCATGCAGCAGAGCAGCTGACTCCTGTTTCCTCTTCTCCTCAAAGTCAGTGAGCCAGCTCAGCGCTCCACATATCAGACTCAGAGATTTGCCCTGGGTTAATGGACACACATGTTAAAATGGCAAAATATCAATAAAATATCTCTTATATACAGTACATGCCCACAAACACACCGTCCCAGTTGGACTTTCAAAGATTCCAACTTTGCCCTGGTCAAGAGCACTGTACAGGGCTTGCATAAACTGCTCCTGGATGTTGTAGGGCTGATAGGGAAATGGAAATGTGTCCCTGCCATTTTCCATGATTGTGAACCTCCCTGGAGGATGACATGAATAGGTTAACAAAGAAGCCTCTTAATCATTGAACAGCACCTAGTTTGTTTAGACTGTGTGTATTAGCTACAGTCCTCCACTCCTGATAGTGATGTTGTGTCTCAGATGAAACACACGGATCTCCTGACCTCCTATGGGTTGGATTCTGCTTTTGTGCAGATCAATCAATCCTATTAAAGTCATGACGAATTTATGATCCAATGTGCCTCATATAACTACATGGCATGAGTGTGCCACAATGCAGTACATAATTATTTATCCTTAGATATTTTAAATTCGTCAACATGGTTTTGGACGCAGCTAACATTTGTTTTTTTTAAAGTTGTCACTGCTAGCTGTTGAGTTACCTTGAAACAAAAACGTTATCTCCAATTTAGGTTGAGATATAATGTTAGCTGTCTGGATTACATAGCTCAAGCTAGCTAACTTGTAACCTATCACATTAGCTGACGTCGTATATCTACAGCTGATCGTTGTTTGTACAGAGATGGTTGGTATATATTAGCTACTTACCCGCAGATTGATAATGTTAGCCTTGAAAAAGAAGATTTTACTTTGTTAGAATGTTTACCTCCCCTGTTCAACATCCGCGCCAACAGGCAGCGGTGGGGAGGAGACCTGACCAATAGGGTGCAAGATACACCAAAGAGCGCGTGATTTATTATAGTGAAGTGCTTGAGTGGAAGGGGCTATACAGACATATTACCTATTGTCCATTAAATATGGGGCTGTGTGGTTATTACAGAATGTTTAACCTAAGTATTATATTAAATATCCATGTTTAAATCTGTAAATTATTAATTTGCCCTGCTCTTTGTAAGTGCACCGCCCTTCCGGGAGATCCCTTTGAGGTAAAAGTAGCGCCACCAAGGCGGGCTCATCCCCTGGTTCCTCCTAGAATGTCTGGAAAATTCTCTGACCTTTTTTAAGCGCTTGTCAGATGCCATACTGCGAGACAACGTGGACCTGAAGTAACGTAAACGAAAGCTCCTATTCTGCTCGGATACAAGTGTGACGGATGCAAAACAATACCAGTGCATCTAGCAGGAAGCTGTATCGTGCATTTTATTAACTGTAGCACTCACAAGTAAACAAGGCTAGAGATTTAAGCAACGTTAGTTAGCTAGCTAGCGTTTCAGTGAGTGAGGTTGTTTGTTGCTGCACTTAGCGTGGTTTGAGAAGTAGTTAGCTTAGCCGCTGCTACTATTAGCTAGTGTTAGTAGAAATTGTGGTGCGGGTCAAAGGACTAGGAGGGTTACATCTGCTTCATGACAATGACTGCAGAAGAGCAGACAAGTGAAGGACAGCAGACCATCCCAATGGAGGGAGAGGACATCACCCCTAAGAAAGACGGGGGTGTTTTCAAGGTAACGTTAAGTGATTGTGTTTTGATACTACATATTAATCCTGGCTGCTTGTTGTTTACTCATGCGGATAGGCTAACGTGAGCTAATGCTAGCTTATCTCGGGCACCGTGAATAAAAAAATCGTATGCAAGCTACACTGTTTATCCATTGTCCTACCATTGGTCTCCCAGCTAACGTATAGCCACGATGTCAATAACATGCGTAAAGATAATTAGCCATGTCCGCATCTTTAGAAAGATCTAGAACCACGGAGACATACTAAACGCTAAAACTATTAGTGGTGATGCGGGGCATTTAATATCCTCACACGCACACATTTACAACTCACGTTCATTCACATGGATTTTGGACCTGGCTTTAGATGTCCGTAGCTGAGATGACTTTCTAACTTTCAATCCCCTACTGTTTATATGATGAATTCTCATTTTGCTGTCTGTTTTCCAGCTGGTCAAAAGAGAAGGCACAGGCACAGAGCTGCCTATGACCGGTGACAAAGTGTTTGTTCATTATGTGGGCACGCTTTTGGATGGTTCCCCATTCGACTCAAGCAGAGACAGAGAAGACAAGTTTTCCTTTGAGTTGGGCAAAGGTTTGTTTCATATCTACCTTAGATGTGAACATTTAACTTTCATTGTTGCCCAGCCACTGTTGGTAATCCATCTTCTTTGTGTTTAGGTCAAGTAATAAAAGCATGGGACATCGGCGTGGCCACAATGAAAGTGGGGGAGTTGTGCCAGTTCATCTGTAAGCCAGAGTATGCTTATGGATCTGCAGGGAGTCCCCCAAAGATACCCCCCAATGCCACTCTGGTTTTTGAGGTAAGTGTCAGTAATATCAGGTTATTTTGTCTATATGTTACATTGCAAACCGTTTCCCCTGGTTTATGATTGAAATGCAGTATGCTACTATCCTTTTTAGGTGTGAAAATATATGATTTTACCCATGTATGCACACTTTTAGGTGGAGCTGTTTGAATTTCGAGGCGAGGACATTACAGAGGGAGAGGATGGAGGAATTATCCGTCGCATTATCACGAAAGGGGAGGGATATTCCAAGCCTAATGAAGGAGCTTCTGTTGACGGTAAATCATCCAGACACTGCTATTTCTTTGCTAACAATGAAAAGAGATTAGAGTACCTACTTACATTATTATTTCTTTGTTTTTGCTAATTTAAGACTTTTTAATGCACTTACTTCTTAATAGTTTAAATACTTTTTAAAGATTGATTAAAAAGCATGTTTATTCATATCAATTACTTATCTTTAGATGTATTAGGTCAATGCTAAGGTGGCTTTAAAGCATTTTAATTTTCATCCATTATTAAGAGTCAGCTTGAATTCATGAAGATAAAAATTGCAGCATATAGAGAAGACAATTAATTCAGGGCTCAACAAAAAAATGTCTCGCCATGAAACCCGGCACCTACTGTAACTTGTTTAATTAAAATCTACTTATAACTGCTGTTTTACAAACGTTGACAGCCTTATTTTATTTTTTAGTAGGGGGAGAGGGTTAGAGTCTATTTAATAATGCTAACTTTGCTTTGCTGTCACACATTTACAGGCATCCTCAACAAAGCAGAACATATTTATCGACTGTTAGTTGCAGCAATTATCCTCACTCGCAGCTTTTTGACATCTGTCAATCTACTGCAAGCTAACAATTGTGTAGCTAACTCACGTCTGGTTTGTGGCACAACCTAACCTAAGCTTTTTCCAACCCTTTCAGTGACTGTGGAGGGTTCCTATGAGGGACGTGTTTTTGACGAGAGAGAAATGAAGTTTGAGATTGGAGATGGAGAAGGTCTTGGCCTGCCAGTTGGAGTGGAGAAAGCTATCATAGCGATGGAGCAGGGAGAGGAGGCAATCTTCCATATTAAGCCTAAGTATGATCATATATATTAAGACATGTGTTTTGTAATAAGTGTTGTATACAGGTCTCTCTGATCATTCATGTGTCGATATACATCTCTGAAGCTGAACGGTTTGAGTTGAATCCAACTCGGCAATAAAGCAATCTTAGTGTTAAGACAAATGGATAACAGGAGTGACATTTTGCCAACCCAATCAAAGATAGAACATAAGACACTCATACTCCAGAGAACAGTATATTACACTGCAAAGCTGTTTTAACTCAAACTGCAACTGATACTACAGTATTTTTACACCACACCTGAGATTATTAATGATAAGTGTCTTTGATTTGCAGATATGGCTTTGGGAGTGCCGGAAATGCAAAGCATGAAATTCCTGGTGGAGCAACGCTGCAATACAAAATAAAGCTGGCAGCCTTTGAGAAGGTAAAAAGATCTTGCCGCTGAGTAGTAAACACAACTTGGCTTATAATGTTCACAAATTAAATGTCAGTTCTGACGTTGATGTTTCTCCTCTCAGAAGTGATTTATGTGTTTATGGTTTCTTCAGGCTAAAGAATCATGGGAGATGAACACGATAGAGAAGCTGGAACAGAGCATCATTGTCAAAGAGAAGGGAACACAGTATTTTAAGGTGAGCATTGGGATGTTTACAAATGTTATAATCACATATCCTATCTTAAAGACATAGACCTCATGTTTTCTATGTTTTGTTGCAGGAGGGGAAATACAAGCAGGCGTCAGTGCAGTACAAAAGGATTGTATCATGGCTGGAAAATGAATCTGGTTTGTCAGAGGAGGACGAGAAGAAAGCAAAAGCTTTGCAACTGGCGGCAAATCTGAATTTGGCCATGTGCTTCCTTAAACTACAGGAGCCAAACAAAGCCCTAGAAAACTGTGACAAGGTATTTATAATCGACTGTTTGCACATTATTCATTCTGTATATAGCACGTTGGAGACTTGTGAGCGTGAACATTAATAACATTTCACTGTACTCTGTTAATGATCATAGGCTCTGGAATTGAATCCATCCAATGAAAAGGCTTTGTTCCGAAGGGGAGAGGCACTTTTCGGTATGAAGGAGTTTGACCAGGCAAAAGATGTTTTCCAGCAGGTTCTTCAACTGTATCCTGCCAACAAAGCTGCCAAGAGCCAGGTACAAGCTATGTGTTAATTGATTTCCACCTGGGTCGTAATTACCTCAAATTTGCCCTGATGATACATTTGTTACAAATGGGGGGGAAAAAGGGTTCATAGGGTTAAATGTGTCTTTTTTTTAGAGTCGAGACTAGTTCTGCTTGGAGATCTGTCTTTATTTATTGTGCATCTACAATGAAACTGGTGAATGTTGCTCACATGTTTTGTTAGATTTTGCGATGAGAGTATTACCCTATCTGGCATGAGATTATTTGGCATATAAGCCGTTTCATTTCCTGTTTATTGAACAGTCTTAATCACTAAGTAGTTGGAAAAAAAACACATTTGTATTCGTAATGATCCTTTAGCTAATTTAAAAAGGCTCTTAGAACAATGGTATATTTGGTTGAACTGTTAAAATCTAAAGACATAAACTGTGTTGTATTGTATCTTACGGCTGTAACTGTGCTATATCTAAAAATATGGTTGCCTGACCCCTTCTTTAATATATTGCCAGGTGGTTCTTTGTCAGACACGTATCAAGGCACAGCACGAGAAGGACAAACGCATCTACGCCAATATGTTCCAGAAATTTGCAGAGAGAGATTCAAAGGTGAGGGATTGTGCTCTCTAAAACAGCCACAAGGGGGTGGGATAGTCACGCTTCAATATTGTTAGAGATGCCTACTCTAAAGTGAAATGCCATCCTGATTGTTTTGTTTTCTCTCTTTATAAACAGATAGAACAAGACGAGGATAAAACTGAGACTACCAACAACGGCAATGATGACATGGAAGTTGAAGATGGAGAAAAGGAAGTTGCGATTGAAACGAAGGCATAGATGAAAATGTGACTTAATTGTTCACATGCTCTTCAGTCTTTTGTAACTTCAGCCATTTGTGTTTAAGGTGTGTGTGTGTGTGTTGTTTGTGCGTACGGATGTGTCAACGAGAGCGCTGACTTTGGTAGTGTCTCTGTTGGCTTTCTTTGTGTCTGGGCTTTTTGCTGTGGCAGCTGATGGCACTGTGGGAACTAGTTTTAATAAATGATAAGAGTGCCACAACCCCACCCCTGAACCTTTTCAACTCACAGCTTTGAACTGTGCATGTGTTTTCACAGCATTTTGGGTAAAAAAAGCATCCAAGTGCTTCGTGCGGACTTTCACCCGTTAAGGGCTAGACCATTCACCTTGCACTACCCTCTTTCCTCTACCCCTTCTCACGTGTTATGCTTTCCATCTCGCACTCCTCATGGGCCTACTGATCAATCATGGAGTTGTGCTGGTGTTGTGCATAGTAACTTTTGTCCCAAATTACGTATGTAGCACTGGACAGTTTGAGTAATAAGACGTTAGCCTGGAATAACGTTGAGCTTCTCTCTCAACCGATAAATGGAGCTCCTTCGTTACCCCCAGGGTACAGGACTATTCACATTTTTTGGGGAAATATTTACTTTGTACTTTTTTTCTTTTCTTCCCAGTGTAGTGCTTGTGACTTATGTATTGTTCTCAAAATGGATGAATACAACCATTTACTTAACTGGAATATGTGCATTTTAAAGCAGCTAGAAAGGACATGAATTAGCTTCTCCTGGACACACTTAAGTAATAGAACGGTTAAGTGTTAGTCTTAATTTACTGTAAAAAGTACATGTATGATTGTGTGCATGTACAGCTCTTGAGATTGAGACTGTTAATGACTGTACACCAGAAGAAGATGTGAGCCCTGTTTTAACTTTGAGTGTAGCGTGGGGCAGAAACTGAACTCGGGGGCTCATTTGAAACCGGGCCATGGGTTGTGTGTTGAGTTTATCTTTGTCTTTTGGAAGGGTCACTGCTTGGTCTGCCCTGAAAGAAAGATGTAATAAAGAATAGCTTAAAAAAAAAACATGATTGTGTGTATTATTCTTGAATGTTACAATTGTTTCGTGGCAGTTAATTTCAATCAAACAATCCTTAGGTTAGTTATTTTCAGATTTTTAGATCAGAACGCCAAACCAGGGGAACAAACAAATTAGAAGCTTACACCACTGTGTACAAGGCTGCGATGTCCCAACCTAGGAATGCCTGATCAACTTTTATTAGCTATTTTCTTCATTTTACAAGCTTTTAATTAGCTTAGTTAAACCAACTAGCAGAGTGGTTAAATCTGACCTGAGGCAGCAGTATCATAACTGCAGGGCCGATTTGGGAGCAACAACTGGCTGAAAAGAAACCTCTCCCAGACCTAAAACCGTACACCTCCTCAGGACTGTTCCTCAGTTTTGTCTAACCACTGCTAAAGAAGTCTGGGTGTTCCCTCGGCATAAAATACATGAACAAAAATAATAGTATGGCTTAGAGACTCAATTTACAGAGATAAAAAACATTTGAATCAGGCCTGCAATTTATAACTTACTTTATCAATTCATTTGAGGATTATTCTCTAGGTTGAATATTGTTTGTTTTATAAAATGTCTGTCTAAAATGTGTACTTTGTAGACTTACACTGAATACATAAAAACTATAAAAGAACACATATGGAATTATCTAGTAAACAAAGTGTTAGAAAATCCAGAATATGATTTATATTTTGCTGGCTACTGCAGAATGCTGTGGTAGCCATGCTGGTTAAGTGTGCCTTGAATTCTGAATACATCTCCAACAGTGACACCAGAAAAGCCCCCCCACACCATCACACTTCCTCCATGCTTCACGATGGGAACCACACGTGCAGAAACCATCCGCTCACCTTCTCTGCGTCTCACAAAGACACAGCGGTTGGAACCAAAAATCTCAAATTTGGACTCATCAGACCAAAGTACAGAATTGAGATTTCCGCTGTCTAATGTCCAATCCTTGTGTTTCTTGGCCCAAACAATTATTTTCTTCTTGTTGTGCATCCTCAGTAGTGTCTTCTTTGCAGCAGTTGGACCATGAAGGCCTGATTCACACAGTCTCCTCTGAACGGTGGATGCTGAGATTTGTCTGCTACTTGAGCTCTGTGATCATTTATGTGGGCTCTAATCTGAGATGCTTTAATTTGCAGTTTCTGAGGCAGGTAACTCTTATGTATTTATTCTCTGCAGCATAGGTGTCTCTTGCTCTTCCTTTCCCGGGGGGGTCCTCATGAGAGCCAGTCTCATCATAGCGTTCGATGGTTTTTGAGACTGCACTTCATTTCTTAAAGTGATGATGGACGGTCGTTTCTCTTTACTGAGTTGAGTCGTTTTGGCCATAATATGGATTACAACAGTAGTCAAATAGGGCTTTCCACTGTGCACTAACCCTACCTCTGAACAACACAACTGATGGTCTCAAACACATTAAGAAGGCAAGTACAGTAATTCCACAAATTGACTCTTGACAAGACATACCTGTCAATTTAAAACCAATTCAGGTGACAACCTCATGAAGCTGACTGAGATAAGCCAAGAGTGTGCAAAGCTGTCATCAAGGCAAAAGGGGGCTACTCTGATGAAACTAAAATAAAAAATATTCTGAATTTTGTAACACTTTTTGTTAACTAGATAATTCCATGTGTTCTTTCATAGTTTTGATGTCTTCAGTATTAATCTACAAAGTAGAACAAATTAAAATAAACAAAAGCCATTGAATGAGAAAGTGTGTCCAAACGTTTGACTAGTACTGTATAGCTATATTAAAGAAGTTAGTTTACAGGCTCAAGGGCGTATGGCACTCTCAACTCTTTCCAGGACAAACCGGGGCCCTGCCTGCCAATAGCTTTGCCGATATCTATGTTGATAGGTAATAGATTAAGAGCGGTGAATCAGCTTAGACACAGGAAACCCTAACCCTAACCCTGTGTGAGTTTATCAAATTTAGAAGTGATTCCATGTCAGCCACAGCTTGCCACAAAAAACCTGACTGATAGTGTATTTAACAACTTAAACTCTAGCTTTATTAAATGTCAGGTCTTTGGCAGGTAAAACATTTTTAATCAATGATTTTATCACTGAGCACAATCTAGATTTTATGTTTTTAACGGAAACTTGGACTGAACAAAATAACAGTGCAGCTGTTCTTATCGAATCAACCCCTCCCAACTTTAGTTTTATGAGTCAGGAAAGAATGCAGGAAAGGAGGTGGAGTTGCTATTTTGTTCAATGATTCCCTTCAATGCAGGAAGACATCTTATGGGAACTTTGCTTCCTTTGAATATGTGGCCCTTCAGCTGAAATGCTCCTCTCCAGCTCTGTACATTTCTGATTTCCTGCTAAATTATTAACCATCCAGAACTCTCAGGTCTTCAGGGACTGGTCAGCTTTCTGTCCCCAGAGTCAGAACTAAACATGGTAAAGCAGCGTTCAGTTATTATGCTCCAAATATCTGGAACAAACTCCCAGAAATCAAATCAAATCAAATCAAGTTTTATTTATATAACACATTTTTAAAACGATTTTTGGTCGAGCCAAAGTGCTGTACATATAATAATTACCTTACAGTAAGGACACTTTACAGCAAATATAACAGCACAGTTTGTGCAGAATATCAGTATGAGAAAACGACACCCTCTGTCCTTAAAGAACAGAAACCTGCAGGTCCGCTGTCGCTCTTATTTGCAACTGTCTCACTTCTTGAACCATGACTGTCTACCTATCTATGCAATGAATACCATCATGAATTTCTCAGATCACACGACAACCATGAACCTCACCTCCAGACATGGTGAAGTATTTGTGAAGTGAGTTGACTGTGTTGCAACTGCAAGGCTTTCAAGGCAATGAAACCGGTTTGTCTTTGCAAAATCCCTTTCTCCTGTCATATCCCTGTTCAGGAACCACTGTGAGAACTACTGCAGACAGAGTAAATTACATATTATTCATACACATTTAGAATACTTTCTCATACAACCAAATGCCAGAAGAAGGATTTCCCCCAGACAAACAGGTTTAATTGCAGGAATAGGTGAGACTTCAAGACACTTACACCAAACTTATGTTTCTCAGTTTCCAGTTACAGTGCAGTACTGATTTCACCCCTGTCTGATTGAAAATCAAATTTAGTGAGGAAAAAAATTGTTTTGCCAGTTGAAAACTATGAGAAATGTGTCAATGTTTTAAGAAATCTTCTGAAAGTATTTAAAAGGAGCAAAAATTCAGCCAATCCTATACTCCATGATGTGTGGCATATTCATACAGTGTTAAAAGGTGCTTTACCACCACATCCGTTTATATTCAAGTTGACGTTTGAATAATCAGTTGGAGGTTTGATAATGAAATCATGAATTTTAATTTATTTTCATGAATTTTAATTTCTTTGGATTTTTAACTGCTGTTCAGATAAAGTAAATAACATTTTCTTATATCAGTGAATTGTGTAGAATAGTAATGGATCTTTTCTAATATTTGATTGAACACACAAGAAAAGAAAGACAGATTGACTGCAGGAGAACATATTTTATAGAGGCAGGCCTAAATATGTTTTCTGCAAAGGAGAAATACCAAAAACTATTTCCACTGTCCAAACAATATATTTAATTAAATGTCAACAACATGGAAGCATTTATATTTTGAAGGCTTTTGTGTATTTTGCAAATTATTCTAATATAAAATGTGTTTTTGCACAATGTATTAATTAGTATTTGTCAAAAGTGCAGCAGTCAAAAGGTCAGAGTCTTCTTTCCCGAGGTCAAACATGATCTGATCTGATCCTCCAGCTCTCTCACAGGGACACCGGTGTCAGTTTACGAATGGGATTCTGCGGTGTGATTACTGCCCAGCATCGCTTGTTCTCTACAGGTATACGATACAGTTAAAGAGCTATTCATTTTCCTTTTATTGTATTTGATGTATTGAAGGATAGATGTTTTTTGATAGGATTTTCTTTTGTGACAAAGATACTATTATCAGAGGTTGATAAAGGGAGGGTGGAATCACCTGGGAGGGTGTGTATGTTTTTCTCCCAGCAGCAGTAGCCATCTTCTTTTGTTCTTTGTATGCTTGCCTCGCAGTGGACAAATAAACCACCAAACAGGTTAAACAATGCATCCACATATAACTATTATGCACTTAGAGATTATATGTGGGCCAGCTGTAATTATATAATTGCTCTATTTACTATATTGCATATTTGATTAAACTGTATTTGTATTCACTTGTGTTCAGGTTAGTAGTATATTACAATAACCTGACACAAACTATACCTTTCTATAAACTCTCACTTGCAACACATGTGCATTAGTTCGTGTTTAATGTCCATTTTTACTAATATGGGTGTTTTGTTTATAGTTTCATAATTATTGTTTAGCTTTATTGTGAACTAATAAAATTAACTAACAGCCCAGTGGACAAAGTGCTGTGCAACGAATGGGTTCTTGAGAATAATTCTTATAAAATAATAACAATGTGAGGCTGCATATAGGTAGCTCCATCACTTTTTGTTGAAACACTGAAGGGAAAAACCTGTCCTACCTGTCACAGGTAAATCCCGAGGAGAAGGGTGATGGGTGGGTGCTGCCCATGTTCACTCCTCCCTTTAATCCCAGAGCGAGTAGTGTCAAACTAACTACAAGAAAAGTATTTCCGGTATGATCATATTTCAAAATAAACCACACAGTGACACTTATTTTGGCGTGAGAAACAGATAGCTAAAATGTGAATGAAATTATTAAATGTCACCGGTAATGTAAAGTATACTAAAGACAATAACTCGGCTATGAGCCCGTGCCAGCATCAATTCTTTATTTATCACTACTCTGTTTTAACAGTGCTTTTACTTTGAAGGCCACACTGTCTCTGTTCCGATCGGTTTTCGGGCATCTGCTGTCTGTCCTGTCATGAAGTTGTGTGGAGTAAAGGCTAGTGTGAGATTTCACTGCTCACTCCGTTGTTCGTGCGGCTTCGCGTGCACTGAAATGCTTGACTAGCCGGAGTTACTTTTCTGATGATAGAGAGTTCACAGTGGGGATTACCGGCTGCCTAAAGTCATGGTGGGAGTTTTCGCGGGATGAGAAGCACCAGGGGCCGCGCGCGCTGGGGACATCCAGGGCGCCGGTAGTGCGCACCCGCAGGAGCAGCGGTGGGTGGCGGGCAGGCGGACGGGCTTGCGGCGGGGTCGGTCCCCTCCTGATGACAAAGCGGGTGACCCCACCGATGAATAACTCGGGAGGAGCTTTCGCATGAGAGACAAGATGTTCGCAGCGTTTTTTCCCCTGAAGAAACTGCGGCGCAATGGCAAATATCTTCTGTTCGGGGCGATTCTGCTGGTCGGAGTTGTGGCAGTGTACCATGAGATGGTGGCTGCAAAAGCTTGGAGCAGTGATACCAGTAAGTCTGTGGTCGCCGGTTACGACAGGTCTGACTCAACAAGTGTTGTTGATTGTTTTTTTAAGTGATGCATCATTCACACTGGGCTTGGATCTAACAAACAACGTATTACTGATACAACAGCATAACAATGGAAAGTGAGCATGTGCATGAAAAAGTTTGCAGAAAGATCTGGCTGCAGGAAAAATGAAGGGGTCACGCAGCAATAGGTAAAACTGGTGCAACTTCTAAAGAAACGATGCAACAGTATTTTCTCACTTCCTTCCTTACTTCTTAAATCTGTTAAGTTACTTTGTTTTCATTCATTTCATTGTCTCACATTTGAAGCTGTACTTTTATAGTGATAGGACTGCAATTAAAACATATATATTTGAACCACCTAATTTCTAATTTTGGATATAGCACTAATCTTAAAAAAAAACCTACAGTAAACTGCAGTTCATCAACACGACAAAGTGCCGCTGGATAAATAACCACAGAGATTAATCATCACCTCTCTGACACATATTAAGCAACATATTTTAAATTATGTGTGGTGAAGCCAAAGACAAAACATGTTTCCATGATGTGCACTGTGCACAATAAAGTTTTAACTAACTAATTTACAAAAGGACTATGCATTGCAGTTGTATTGGATTACAATTGAAGACTTTTCATTTGTTGTAGGAGTCAATATGTGAGCATTAACAGGAATACACTTTACATATACTTTTACTTTTCTTGAATCATGCTGGATTTTTGCACAGGAAACACGAGCCTAGAGCAGGTGAGACAACAGGTCGATTTAAAGAGATGGAGCAGTGTGTGTGTTTTAAGAGCAGGGGAAAGAGCGAGGGGGGGGGGTAGGTCGGTCAGATTGCAGGTTTACACTCAGAAGGAAGTCTCGTCTCACACTTGGTAATCCAACTTCCTGCCCATTACCTTATTTACTCCTGGGTTTACCATCTGTTGCATTGTACTCACACCCAAGTATAACATAAGGGTGTCACCGCCATGGCATGATTGGAGATGAAAACAGTGAAAATAGTCAGGTTGGTGTCTGCCCACAAGAGAGAAGTAACAACACATGAAACACACACTTTGAACAAACGGCTGACGTGTAAACACATGCCTCAGACCTACATTACAGGGCTCGTCTATCTACACATTCCTGGGCTGTAGCCCCTTCAACACAGTGGGACTTCTGTTAAGGACCACATATAGCCTCCAAACAGAGCTGAAAGGCCAAAGTGAAGACCTAAAAGTGTAATGGAAAAATCACAGGAGATATTACAGCGTTTTTACAGGCGTCAAAAGCTGCAATCTAAAGTTTTTTTGTAAATCTTAAACATTAAAGATTTTTTTATGTTACATTCTTTTTTATGTACACTCAATAATCAGACATAGGCTCGTTTTTAAGTCATATTATTTGAAAAGGATGAGAGGAAATAGCATGTGTAATTTGTTGCTCCAGTTAAAAGAAAATGCCAGACACTCTATCTGACACTTAAAGGTAGGGTAGGTAAGTTTGAGAAACCGGCTCGAGATCGCTAGAATTTGAAAATACACAACCGGAGAAAATCTGCCACTTCCTTATAGAGCCCCTCCTCCAACACACACGAACGCGCACATGACCAATGAGGGCACGAGATAAATTTGTGCACAGATGGAAGGCTGACAGGCAGGTAGGCCATCCAGTTATTTTAGCCGGGCCGGCTAAAATGATTGGTCGTGCTTTTTACAGTATTACGGCTTCCACAGATGACATTTTTTAATGGATTTTTTGTCAAAGCACTTAAGATATTCATTGCTATCGGGATGTTAAGAGCATTCCATGGAATATAACAAAAAGTGTATCTCGAGCCGGTTTCTCAAATTTACCTACCCCACCTTTAAATGCAAATGTAATTGCTTATGATTTTTCAGTCCTCAGGCTTTTTTGAAGTTCAACAATCATAGTAAGACACAAGCACCGTCATAAAGACAAGAATGTCAGTAGGCCTCTGTAACAGCAGTTTTTGTCATGAAATATAGATTGCTATTTCAACTTGACACATGCTGGAAGCTGTCCCTAATCTGATCATGCAACTTCTGTTGCAGGGAGCTATACACCTTTTTGGTTAACACAGCTTGAAACTTTTGAGTATTCACCTTTATTCAAATTAAGCAGCAGTTTTTAAATATCTGTCACCCTTAAACAACACATGTAAAGAAGAAAAGGCTGTCTTGCTTCGATCAACATATTTTTCTCAAAATATCTAAAATTATTATGACATCTCTATACCAGATTAGATATTGTGCTTACAAAAAAATATATGTAGTGCATTAAGCATTACTGTTTATGTGTAATACGTCACTAAACACCTTAGTTCAATGCTACGCTACATTCTGCACACACACACCAATATGTTATAATCAGGAAATGAGGATCAAAGAGGTCGAAAGTACAGTTTCCGTCCATGTCGTCATTAAACTGCAGTATAGGGTCCCCTGACTGAAACTGAAAGGGTGAGACTGTCACTGCTATAGGTGTGATCTCAGGCTCAGCTCTGCAGATATAGGTCTTCAAGGGACGGCTTGTTTTTCCCACATGTAGGTCACATGGGCACTTAAGAACATAGATAACCTATGAAGTGCTGCAGTTAATAAATGTCCTGATGGAGAAAAGGCTGCCTGTGTGGGCGGGTGATTTTATTTCTATGGTGTCATCCTCTCTATGGGCAATCCTCCATCATTTCTAGATAATCGTTTTGGTAACAGCTGTATTTCAGTTAAAGCTGGGGTAGGTAATTTTGGAGAAACCAGCTCGAGTGCGCTAGAATTTGAAAATACACAGCCGGAACAAATCTGCCAATTCCTTACAGAGCCCCTCCTCCAACACACACGAACGCGCACATGACCAATGAGGGCACGAGATAAGTTTGTGCACAGATGGAAGGCTGACAGGCAGGTAGGCCATCCAGTTATTTTAGCCGGGCCGGCTCAGATGATTGGTCGTGCCTTTTACAGTACTACGGCTTCCACAGATGACATTTTTTAATGGATTTTTTGTCAAAGCACTTTAAGATATTCATTGCTATCGGGATGTTAGGAGCATTCCATGGAATATAACAAAAAGTGTATCTCGAGCCGGTTTCTCAAACTTACCTACCCCACCTTTAATGATACATACTTTAAACCAGCCGATCAAATGTGTCCTGGCAAAAAAACGCTTGGCATGACTCTGACTGCAATATGCTACTTATGCCATAACTGGTACCTTTACTATTTGTGAACTGCATATTTCACTGTCTTAACTGTGTGCTTTACATAGACTCCCACCAAGTGAAACAGTGTCTAAAATCCTTCTAACCCTAACAAATATTCCAGTAGAGAAAATGTTTGGGCTGCAACAGGAGGGTAGCTGTACCAAATGTAGAATATAGTCTACAAAATAGAGCGCACAGACCAAAATGTCATGATAATACAACAGCCACATGAAAATCCTCCAGTCTCTTTGTTTAGATGTAATTGATGTGTTCTGTATAAAGGCTGAAAGTCTGTCGCCCTGCACCAATTTTCTTTTATCAACTGTAACATGTCAGCTTTGAGTCATGAAGTCCACCAAACAAAGCCGTACAGCCAGTTTGAAATTATTTAATTTGATGATGGCATAAAAGAAAAATAATTCAACAAATGCATTATCCCTCCGAATATTGTGACAGAAAGGCAGCGGTATAAGGCTAAGTAAAAGGACTGACTGCAGCTGAAGATAAAAATATTCCTCACTTGCTTTTCCTAACCGCTACTCTAGAATTACGTGTGTTGCCAAAATTATCCCACATGTCTCAAGGGTGTGTGTGTTTGGAGATCTCCACCCTAGTGATAATGACAGACTGCAATTCACTCAATGACACCACAAGCTCATACAAAACCAAACACAGAGGTCCTTCTTTAAAATACACACCACCCTATAATTTGAAAGATGCCAGAAGAGGTTAAAAGGAATAATATTTCTGTATCTGTTTTACCAAAGTAAAACCATAGCAGCTCATGGAAGGCTGTGAGTAAGATGAGTTAAATTCACTGGTCATCTGCATTGAAATGGAACAGGGAGTGGATGGGTGGGACTCTGTTTGGGACACTGGTCTCCTTTGTTTGCCCATAATAAATGGATGAAAAAGGGAGAAAATCGAAATCTGGTAATACCTAAAATAGGCTACGTGTACCTGCTATCAGACATCCAGAGAGTTTATATTGGATGTGATGGGGGGGCCTTCATAGTTAGGTCATTTTAAGGCGTGGTTGTGCTATGCTATTTACAGAAGTACTTTGAAAGAGTTTTTCTTCCTACGTGTACATTCATGCTTTCTCCTCTCCACACTCCCTCTCTCTGTAAATAAACTGATTTTCCTGAACTAAAAAAGAAAAAGAAGCAGACAGAGAAACACAGTTTATAGATTAGAATACATTTGTTTGAATGTGAAGTGAAGGCATTATATGAATAACAACCTGCAAAATCCCACATTACATTTAAATCATCATAAGAGTTCTTAAGACAAATGGACCCATCTGTGGACAGTCGATGCATACTTGCCTGTTAGCTGATTGTTTTTAATAATTTCCTCAGGTATGAATCCTGACAGCAGCAGCTGGAGGAGATCCATGTTTGACGAAAGGGTAAGTCTAGTGGCGGGGGAAAAAATGATGATAGAAAATACGTTGGTACCAGGGTGTGTGTTTTTGTGCATGGAGAGGTAGAGGAAAAACAGGATCAGACTTTAACGTGTGTGTTTTTCAGGTCAGAAGGGACCATCAACCAGTCTCTGTGGAGAATTCAACTGCTTGGAGGGCCAGCTACACTCCACAAACCTGGAAACCAGAGGTGTGTGTGTTTGTGTGAGCGGGTCCAGAGTGCTGCATGCTTAAACGCTCTGTCTCACCTCTTTTGAACTCTGAATAACCTGCCCAGGCCTGCCCACTTCCCTCCCACCTCAGCTCTTTTGCTTTTGTGTACAGTATGTTTCCTCCAGTTGGGTGTTCTTCAGCAGCTTCCATTGCTCTGTCATCATGTTTCCACTATATTAAGCAGAGCTGTGCTTCGGCCAGTTGCTTGCACCTCATGTTTCATGTTTAGGGGAGGCTGTTGCTGTGTCTGGCTCCGCAGACCAGAGTAAGCAAACCTGCATTAGCATTGTAAAAGCCCCAGTGATCACCTATGCGTGGGTGCCAAGTCGCTGATGGGAAATTGTTCACTCCTCAAACCTGGTAATTCATTAACTATCAATGTTACAACCAAACTACAACTAAACGGGCTGATATGACAATATATTTGTGAACTGCCCTGGATTTGTATGATGTTTATTCTAGGGTAGTTATCCCAGTAATATCCATCAAAATTCTACTTTGTGTGAAAATTAATACAATTCAACTAAAAGCATTTTCTCACCAACTTGATAAAGTATTATTTAATTAATTGATTTTTGTTGTTGTTGTCAACATTGATTCATCTGCCGAAATGTTCTCAATTAACTGATAAATTGTTTGGACTATAAAAAGTGGGAAAAGTATTCTCTCAGTTTTCTATAGTCTAAGATAGCGTCTTCAATTGTAGTGTTTTGTCCAACTTACACTCTAAAACACAAAGCTATTCATTATTAAATCACAAAAGTAAAAGAAAAGCTGAAATTGCTCACAATTGTGAAGCTTTCACGAGAGTACACAGCAATACCAGTAAGGAAGTCCATTAAATGTCACACCCTTCACAGATTTAGAAGGGAAGGAAAGCTAAAAAGGTGCGGTAGACCCATGAATGAAATGAGTTTTAGCTTGAAAGCAAAGCCGCTCAGTGGCCTTTGATCACAGACATTAAAACACAACGAAACAACGTTGTTAAATTATTGAAAGCAGCTCTGAGCCTGGGTCACGCTAATATTTAACTTACTGTGCTGATGACAGCTTAACATTTAGCTGGACTGCTAATGAAATCTGATGAACTGCTATACTGAGGCTTTGGCTCCTACCTGCATTATTCTGCCTCTGTGCTGCCACCAGCACACACAGATCAGATAACATGGCCTCTTTGGCAGATGTCACACAGGTGTTTGTTTACAGGACATCCAGGCCCCTCCACTGCCTCTTTATTTGTATGCGTGTGTGCCATTGTTTCATGGCTTTGTTGGATTCGAGGCGGGGAAACGCTATTTGACAACGGTTTCCACTGTCACATAATTCCTGTAACCCCAGCCCACCTGTGTATAATACAACTTAATCAAACAGATAATCTCAAATAACAGATAAAACATTCCAACCCACTTTTGTTCCCAGATATGCAAATAGATTTGGTCTCATTATTTGAATAGATTTTGAGATATAGTGTATATATGAGATGTTTGCCTCCGTCATAATTAAATCTAGTATTATGTACACTGAAAAAGAACACAAAATAAATCTGAAATAATACATTTGTTTTTTTACATTATATAATGCTTTGAGCAGCACAGATCACATTCCATTGAATGTCATACAGTTGGGAAGACTCCAGAAATATAGGAGCCTTTATTTAAAAAAACACTAGCAAATAAATAAACTAAAACTGCACAGCTAGTTACCACTAGATAAATGCTTTATAATTTAGGTAAACCGACCCTTTAAACAAGGCTTGTCTGTACTCAGAAAGTGGGTTGGGTAGTTGGTATCAGGTGACTGTTGGAATCAGTAGTTACGTCATTGTATTGTTAAGTGGTATCCAAGGAAGTCTGTATTAGTATGTTTTAGTTTACCAAGTACTGAAGCCAGATGGTTAATTGTCCCACTGCTGACTGACTGCAGCACAAACACAAGTGGTCCCAACACTGTCCTCTGTCTTCCTTCCTGCAGTATAAGGGACAGGCCAATCTGCATGTTTTTGAGGACTGGTGTGGCAGTTCTACAGCTGACCTCCACAAGAACATACACTACCCACTGTATCCTCATGTGAGTAAATACCTTATCTTCATTTGACATGTGTTATGTTGAATTGATTGTTTTAACTGTTAGCCACACTAGCATGTTCAAGATTACATTTTCAAAGGCTTAATTGTCAGAAGGACAATTACTATATCTTAGTTTTATCATATTTAGTCCCAAGTTCATTCAACATTGCAACATACAATATACTTAAGACATAAAGAAGAAGACATAAACTAATGCAAAACATCAGTGCAATTTACACATATGTGCAAGCAGGAATAAGTATAGACATATAAAATAGATTAAGATAAAACAATGTAAACTATACTCAACAGTAGAAAATATACTGTAATAATATATTTTCATGTTGCAAAGTCACCATCTGCACTCACTCGGACTAAAGTGCTTTTAAACACACACACACGGTTTGTTTTCACTCAGAGGTGCATTCTACATCTACGTGCTAAATCCTCACGTCCCTGGACTCAAGATGTCGTCTCACTTTGAGTAAGCATCATGACTGACTCTTTGTGTTTCCCCTTCCTCCGCCTTTCAGTCCAGGACGACAGTTAAGAAGCTGGCCGTCTCTCCTCAGTGGACCAACTACGGGCTCAGAATATTTGGTTATCTACATCCTTACATTGACGGTACAACATGTACTTTTTCATCTAGTTTCGGTCTATTAGCATGTACATGTGTGCAATACGTATCACTCTATCTTTTACTTAATCAGTCACTTTATCTCCTTTTTTTTCTCTCCTTGTCTCTCAGGAGAGTTTGTGTTTGCTTTGAGCTCTGATGACAACTCAGAATTTTGGCTCAGCACAGATGACTCTCCCGATAACTTGCAGTCATTGGCATGGGTCGGAAAGGTATGCTAATCTATGAGCTTCTGAAGCAGCAGTTTATCCTTTCCTCAAACCTTACTGTCTGTAATATTTGTTTACATGTGGGCTTTTTTTCTCTAGACTGGAACAGAATGGACAGCCCCAGGTGAATTTGAGAAGTATGCCAGTCAGACCTCCAAACCAGTCTGGTGAGTTTTGACAATATATTTCACAGGCCTTTGTGTTAAAAAAACAGCAAACAGGAACAACTGTTATGACACAGACTTTTTGCGTGACTGCAAAACTCAATTGTTGGAGACCCTTAAGTAGTTCTACAAGACATGAATGCCATGCTTCATCAGGGTGTGTGCTGTGTGGGTGTGGTCTTATCAGATTGAACAGTGGCAACATAAAGAATAGAATTGTGATTGGTGCGCTGTTAAACGGGAATTAACATTTGTCCTTTGTCACTCTTCCTCTACAAAACATACATAAAACAACACAAGCTAAATAAAAAATCAACATTGCCAATCATTTTTAATTTTAATTTTGTAAGTCTTCTTTTTGTCAAAGTGTAGAACTTATGCCAGAACATCAAACCAATGCCGTAACGTAAGCAGTTTACATCAAAGAACCCATGCGTAAGCATTTCTGCTTAAAACGTATATGCACTTCTGAGAATTCAACCTACCGTTTTTTTTTCAGGCTGTGTGGGTGGGGTTAACTGGAACCAGGCAGGATATTTAGTAGGCTACATGATGATACTTTTGTTGGTTGACATCAACAAGAGCCTGTTCTGCCACAAGTGTCCGCTTCAATGAGATGAGCTTAAGATTGCAGAAATAATATATTCAGAGAAAACAAACTATGTACCCAAAATAAACCTAATTAAAAAATATATATATATCTGCTTGAAGAGGCTGCAGAGGAAAAGATACTGGTGAACTGATGTTTATCTGACCGTGGGAGCTGCAGCATTCCTTTATGTATCAAATCAACTTTATTTATATAGCTCAATATCACACATTTGCCCAAAGGAGCTCTGCAAAATGTACAGCATTTCCTTAGGCCATTGATTAGGTAAGGAATCCTTTAACAGTATCAAATCAAATAAACTACTTAGGAGCCCACACACACACTTAACTAAAAGCTAATTTATTGTGTTTCTATTTAGGAACAGTTTAGGTTGTGTCAGATGTGACTAATATACTGTATTTCTTAATATGACCCTTTACTGTCTGACAGGCTGTCTGCTCAAAGAAGGTACTTTTTTGAAGTCATCCACAAGCAAAACCACAGAGGGACTGACCATGTGGAGGTGGCAGTAAGTCATCGAAAATATCCCCTCCTTTCTTTATTTGTCTTATTTACTTGTTCCTAATAGCCATATTAGGTCTATGCTCATTTTCCTGTTCAATATGAGTCATAAATGGGAAGAAACATGCAGTTCTTTGTGTTGTTTTCACACAGTGGCAGCTCCTTGACCAAGGCTCTCGTTTCAAGGTTATTGAATCCCATCACATCTCCCTCTACGTTAGTAAGTACAAAGAAAACCCATACATCAATCCTGCTGTTTAAACAATGCATCACTCAGTAAATCTGTCTTAGTCTAGAGCTCAGGGGGGGGTCTCCATCTCACATTGTTTCAATCTAAAATCTGTTTGCCTTTATTTCTCTGCAAGGAAGCTCAAACCTGCTTGTCAAGTCAGTGGTTTTGTTGCAACGTAAGCAAAGCTCTTACCGTCATGTCATGTGATTTGTCCCACAGATGAGTCTGCCTTGTTAATGAGTGACGTAGCCCACATACCACAGACGGCTGCAAGCCACCAGCACACCCCCACAGAACAGCAGAAAGGTGCAGCAGACATGCTGAGGGAAGACCCGCGAGACTCTTTCTACCAAGGTGAGAGACGTCTCACTGTTGGCCTCTTTCTTTACCACACAGTAGATAAATTATCTCATCTTCCATTTCCTACTCTTCAATTACAAGTACTGTGCAGTTTATATCCTCCCACTCAATTCGAAGTAATCTTATCTCAAATGTGTTGTGTGTGTTTTGCAGTGCCTTTGCTAGACAACAAGTTCCTACAAGGTGTCCTTCCTGACTGCTCGTACAAGCCCAGCTACATAATAAAAGACTTTCCTCTCCTCCGCTATCAAGGACTGCAGTTTGTATGTATTTATAAAGTTTGTTAATTTACACCCACAATATTCTTCAGAGCTCAATATTCACACAAAAAAGTCCTGAATACAGATGAGGATTACATTGAAGACACAGTGTTTCTTGTTCCTGCTCCAGAGTTATACAGGACGTTTTTTCCATCTTTCATAGAACTCTTATTTTGTTTAAATATGTGTTCCTTCTAAGCAGGAATCTAAATGATGGCAGTATTTAATGCCCTCGAAGAACTAGTTTAAAGATGATGAAGACATGCTGCATCGATTGGAAAGCGTCTCACATAGTAGCATGGCCTCTGATTCCCTCAGTTGATCCTTTAACCTCAACCTGATTATTCGTCACTTTGGGCTGACTACCTGAAGTCTCTGCTGGTTGCCCAGCAACCTCCTAGTGACAACAAGACACAAGGATGTTACTGGCCAACAAAGAAATACTCCTGCGCATAACCCCTGATAGCCCACAATATGTTGATTTGACACTTTGGTATGATACATCGTGTAAACTAGTGACCTTTAATTTATTTTAAATGCTTTTGAAAAGAGCCAGGTCAGCAGTGTCATTCTGTTTTCCCTCAAGGCCGTTGTTCCCAGTACATTTGGGAATGCCATTTTAAAATGCAATACATTTTGGGATATGTTTGATCTTGAGCCATCCAGCCTTTGGATCCTTCTCATAAAAAAATCACACATTAAGGGAGCTTTTAAAGATGGGACAGACGCTGTAATGTATTCGGCATTAAAATGCATACTTTGAAGGATTTGGCTGTTGAATTGAGACGCAGCTTTTATGTTAAGCAGTTAGGACGTAGTAGCAGTTTTATATGAGAGTGATATTGACCTCCTCACCTCAACAAAACTATTTTAGTTTGGAGATTATTTGAATATGCACCTTACTTAACATATTTTCTGAAATCTGCTGAGAAAAAGAAACACATGCAGTTCTGTTATTGTCTAAACTCTGCACAAACCTGTTGCATCCCTCTGACATTCCTTAATACAAGATCTCCTGATTTATCAGCAAGCTCTCATAGCTTTAACAGTGTCATTTATTCTTCCCAGGTCCACATGTCCTACATCTTCCCCAATGACTACACCCGACTTACACACATGGAGACAGAGAACAGCTGCTTCTACCCCGAAAGTCCCTACTACATGAAGATGTAAGACTCCATGCATTAACATGATCCATATGTAGTAACACTTGTGTGTCATTCTGTACTAAATGAAATGCAAACTGTTGGACAGAGAATAATTAAAATAGGTTTACAGTATGATCAACAGAGGGTGCTGTTCAGTGTTCACATCACAACATGAAAGGGTTTTATTTATTATTTTTTTAAAGAGATTCAGTTCAAGCAATACAGTGATTTGTGATCTTAATCTAACATCAGGCCAATTCATTTATTATTAATCTCTGCCTGATTATGTGTGTTGTCTCTAGGTTTGGTTTCTCCAGATACATGAGACTAGACCGACCTGATACGCAGGAAACAGGAAACATAGGACAAGGTCTTTTTAATTTTTTAATAAAAAAAAAAATGTAAGTTATTTGTATTGTCAGTCTATAACAGTCTTGTTTTCTGTTTAGATTTTGGCTTCCAAAGAAGAAAATCGGAGCAAGTTGAGGAAGATGACTTTAACAATGAAACCTATCAAAGAGAAAAGGAAGCAGGGTGGGGCCAGGTTGATAACGCAATCTTTCCAGACTATGGTGATGATTTTGATGATTATGCTCAGAGACGCAGGCGCAAACTCTTCTCCTTAGTCGTGCAAGACACTAATAACAAGCTACGGAACACGTCTGACACAAGACGGCACACAGATGAGTTGCAAAGGAGGCAAGGGAAAGACATTGTCCCAGAGCCAGAGCAAAAGAAACCAGCCCAACCTCAGCAAACAACACCAGCCTCAAAACATCAACCGCCTCTGCAACACAACCGCTCACAGTTAAAGCTGGAGAGCCGGATTAAAAAAGTAGAAAAGATAAAACTGAAGGGAAAGTTAAAACCAGCAAAGAAACGAAAGCCTGAATCAGTAAAGACCGCTGTGAGACCAGGAAAGATAAATCCCATGAAGTCATTGGACAGAGAGCAGCTTAAACCAATGGAACAACCAGCAGTCCCCTCAGAGCAGCTAAATTCTAAACGGCTTAATATACAGAGGTCCCGTAAAATGAACAGTACCAAAAATGAGAGACGCAAAGACTCAAAGCTTCAACCCTTAGAGAAGGCTAAGGAGGATGCTCCTCCGCCTGAAAAACCCACAGTGGACCTTCAGCGGAAGTTAGTAAAGATTGATCTTCAGCCAACTGCCAATCACCAATTTGCGACTCCTAAGAAGGACATTGATTTAGCATTACTACAGAGCGCTCAGAGGGACACATATACCAAAAAAAAACGTAGGGATAGGGAGCGAAAGAAGAAAATGCCTCTGCAGGATCTAGAAAATAGCATTAACAGAGCAAAAATTATGGCTGAAGGCAAAATGGAGGAAAAACAGTCAGTTACGAGAGAAGTGGAGGACCAAGGAGGGGAAGAAGAGGAGGATCGTAACAGGGCAGTGAGACAGAGAGACTCTCTGTGGGGACCAGGGGAATACTTTGAAGGTACGGATGACGAGAATCTTACCCCAGCGCCGGTGTTTGACACTGAGGTCAACTGGAGCCAGACTTTCCAGGTCAACCACCTGGACCTTCAGGCTCAGCGGTCGGACTGGATCGACCTGCAATGCAACATCTCAGGCAACGTGCTCCTCCAGCCCCGTGACGCTTTGCCCATAGTCCAGGCTTTCATGAACCAACTCAACCAAAAGCACCATGGGTAACTACTTTTTTTGTATTTGCACCAGTGACTGCATCACCTGAATCTTGAGTTGCTTTCATGGCAGAAATCAGCCTCAATGTTTTTTTCAATAATTAGAGATATAAAATGGGTAAAAAGATAGAATGCAATTTGTTTTGGTTGCCTAACTTCTGCAAGATGAATACTGGTATCTCTGCGGGATGTGAAATGTTTTAATTTGAATACATATTTCAGTATAAAATAAAACCAAAAAGAAAAAACAGCCTTACAGTATTTGTGTAGCAGAAATACTTCATGTTTTTCTTAACTTCCTTCTTGTTTATTATGTAACAACCTTTCACATCTATTTTAGAACAGCTTGGTGAGCTTGACCCATAGTTTGAGACCCACTGACCTAAGTGAAAAAACAATTATAGTATATAATAAATGGAGAAAAAAAACGTTGTCACATTGTGAAATCAACCTTTCAATTAAATATAATAGCAAGTACAATCTGACCTTCTTCACGTATACAATTAAAAACCTGTATATATTAAAAGTGCATTTCACTATGTTTTTTTATATTCTTTCTGTCCTTGAAGGCAGTTCACGTTGGTGCGTGTGGTTAACGTTGTGAAGCGTGTGGACGGGATGCAGGGCAGCCGCTACCTTGTGGAGCTTGAGCTGAAAGATGCAAACGGCCAGCTGCTGCGCCTATCGCACTACATCTACACTCTGATCCGCCATAGCAGACAGCCCAGCAAGGACTTCCGTTTCCAACGACAGGAACCTCAGCTAGTGCTGTGTAACCCGGTGGGCTTCCGCTGGAACCCAGAGGCCACCGTTCACTTCATAGTACCAGGTACATCCACCCTTCACACGCCCCTTTTGTTCATTTGTTCATTTGTGATTTCATTTCACCATCTTTTTGAGTCACAAATACAACTAGAGAATGCAATTCCTGAAGAAATTGCTAGTGGGAATGCTTTATGCTGAAAAGCTGACGCTAAACTGCTATGCTGAAATGTAATGTGTAAGAAGAAAGTGAATAATTTAGATTGAAATGATACATGAACACTGGGGGCTAGAATGTTTGATGAAAGAATAAAAGAAAGTAAAAGGCTTGGAAAAGCAGCAGAATATTTTAACTGCAAACTTTTGAACTAACTTGATGGCGAATGATCTGTTGCCATGCCAACGGCATTTGATGACACCCCATAATACGCTTAGATGCGTTGATGGCTGCATCGTTACCAAACCTGTGAAGTTTTGGGCTGTTTGGAGTATTTTCACTGAAGTTATGAGAAAACCGTGTTTCAAGGCGAGCATTGTGTTGCCATGGCAACGGAATTTGAAGAAATCTCAAAACTGTCCCGCAGATGTCTTCACGGCTGGACTGTTAGCACACATGTGAAGTTTGAGCACTTTTTTAACATTTTCATAGGAGTTATACATTACATTAGGAGGTTACATTACTCTCTCTCTTCTCTTGATCGCCTTCTCTCTCTCTTCTCTTGATCTTCGGCATATGATGACACCCCATAATTGACGTAGAGCTGTTGAGGGCAGGACCATTAACCTTTATCTGAAGTCTGCTGCTCTGAGCATGTCAGTTGGAGTGATGACATCATCGTGTTCCATGACACAGGTGTTTATATTTGAGCTAACGAGGTGTGCAGAGATCAAAGGTTTCCATTGTTCTGAATGAGAGATAAACCTCTTACATGTGAACGTTTTGTCGAACAACCGTAACAGATATCTGTGAAATTTCAAAACGTGAAGCATGTCAAGGAAGTTGAGTATCTGAAGTGTAATTTTTGTGTACGTTCGGGTTAATAATGTGGCCTTTTTGGCAGTTTAACTAAAGGTGTGCGGCTGCTGCCGTGAGGAAATATCAGCCTGAAATTACAATGGGCTTTAATGGAGGCATGTTGAAAGTTTTTGTCACTTCATGCCCTCAAGAGGCATTTTGTTTAATTATTTTGCTTAATTATTTGTCATTTTTCAAGCTACGAGATGTTTTCCTACGTTTGTCATGAAAGATTATGTCTCAGGAATGTAGGGTTTGGGAATTATGGCAGTTTTAAAAAAAAAGATATGAAGGCAAATTTCAAGATTTCCTACCCTCTAGCTGTGACATCACGCACTCTAGTTAATGTTAAAATCTGAAGAAAACCTCTTTACCAAGGTCTGAACAATGTTTAATATCTCTAAAAGTAAGAATCTGATTTAAAAGTTGTGTTACACGAATAATGTCAGAAAGATGTGTAACATTTTAAAGTTGGAATGAGGTTTCTGAGTGAAAGTATGAATGAACAGTTAGCAGTTGAAGTCGCATGAAGATTTGTTGAAGTCTGAAGAATTTCTCCATTGACTTCCATGTTAAAAATGTGATGTATTATGGGATGTATCTCTGGAATTATGAAAGTTATGAATGAGAAAAGTAATAGCCATCGATTCCCGACCGAGCTGAACATTTTGATGTTTGAACGGAGTTTCTGCGATGTTCAATGCGGGAGGAGAAGAGGTGCTAAATTCCGGCGGAATAATAAACTTTTTGTCCGTAGAATAACATATAGTTGGAATGCTGTATCAGCATTCCCACTAAATAATCTAATAAAAGGTACTTGGGTGATAAACATTTCACTTTAATGGATAACAAACAACTCTCAATATGTCAGCACTTACTTCTTTGACCCAATTACCTGTAGAAGGTCTCATATTACTATTATTAGTCATGTCCCAACCACAGCATCCTAGTCATTATTTTGTTTCTCAAAGAAAAAAAGACCTCCATTATATTACCATCCATGGCGGATTCAGAGCTGAATAAAAACTCAGATCTCAGTGGACCTTTTGTAAAAGAGGAAACCACAGAAGCCAATCTTTTAAATGCACAGGAATAAGGACAGGCCTTACGGGATTAGATCCTAAAAATGAAATATCAAAGAGAAAAACCTTCTGGCACCCTGGAGATTGTGTCATGGCAAGACTGTTGAACTCGTCTTATACAATGAAATTGTTCAGTTTACACTGAGGCTAAATAATAGTGCCCAGAGGTCTTTATTCACTTCAGTAATCAAATATATGGTGTATTAATGTCAGTATTGTCTATTTTTTGAAGAATAATATAGTCAAGGGAGTTGACATTGAAATACTGATTGTAGATAACATTTTCAATAGTTCCTTTTCTTTAGTTAAAGATACATGTATGCTGTTTATCTTCTGTTGTTTTGTCTTCATCAGATGTATTATATGACAATAGTACCGTCAAAATGTCGTACTCAATTCATATTTTCTTTTTTTGAGTGTCTATTCAGTATGACAGTTAAATACTGATGATGTTTTTTTCACTTTTTGTCTATGCATGCATTACTGACCAATTGTCTATACAACTTTCAGTGAAAAACCAGGCTCGCTGGGTGCAGCAGCTGATTGCAGATATGGAACAACTTTTCAGAGAAACCAGAGACTCCAACTTCAACCTCATCATCGCCGACTACAACAGCACTGACATTGATGTGAGGAAGGCTCTGCAGAAGTCCTCACTCCCCAGGTATGTGTGTGTGTTTTCTTCACTTTGATGTTCAATCTTAATGTAATAAAACTATCACACAGAATATATTTGTTCTAAAATGTTGCCCGTTGAACATATCAGGTACCAGTATGTGAAGCTGAGCGGAAACTTTGAGCGCTCTGCGGGTCTGCAAGCAGGAATCGATCTTATAGATGTGAGTATTGCAACAGAGTTTTAAAATGAATAGACACGTGTAAATAAAAGTAAAACCATATTTGTATTGATTTTCTCTTCTCATTCTCCCTAAGGATGACCACAGCATTGTGTTTCTGTGCGACCTCCACATCCACTTCCCTCCCTCCATCATTGACACCATCAGGAAGCACTGTGTGGAGGGATACATGGCGTTTGCTCCAATAGTGCTGAGACTGTCCTGCGGGGCTACGCCATTAGATGCCAAAGGTAGATGCAGATTCTCCCATCTTCAGTTAAGTCAGTGAGATATTGTTAAATTAGTTAGTAGTCAGGAGTGAGGGTAGGAACCCTGTTAGATGTACAGCAAAGTTGGAGAGAGAAGGTAAACTTGAAGAGGGGACAGTGCTGGAAGCCTTTCGTTGCAGACAAAATTGGCTGGTTTGGTTTGACATGAAAAGCTGCCATTCCTAGACTTTTTGTGTTGTGCCTGTTCTATATATACAGATTACTGTACGCTTTTCTGTGTTCTGTGCTTGTTGTGTTACGACTGACCCATCATAGGAAGCCCACTTTTTCAATGCTCCTTTGTCGACTCAGGTAGTCAGTATTAAAACAAGCAAGTTGTCTGCATCCACAGATGGGAAGGAATCTACACCGAAACCTCAAAGCTCTTAATTCTTGCATTGACATGTAGGATTAACAGCTTAATCCCTACAGCCACACAATCAGACTTGCCAGGTTGTAACAAGGGGCAGGGGTAGATGAATAAAAAGTAATGTTTTGCTCACATTGATTTAATGTTCAAACATCAAAAGCAGCGCGCTGGGAAGTATTGCACTTTTAGGAGAATTGTGGATGTAGGCAATTTTACATTTATATGAACATGTGGACATACCACCTGTATTGCAGGTTACTGGGAGGTCAACGGCTTTGGCCTGCTGGGCATCTTTAAGTCAGATCTGGACGCAGTGGGAGGAATGAACACCAAGGAATTCAAAGAGCGCTGGGGAGGAGAAGACTGGGAGCTCCTCGACAGGTTTCTCCTTGTTTCTTCAGATTAATTTTTTTCTTGCTCATATTTTCTTTGTCTATTTCCTCTATTTGAAATTCATGTTTTTTGTTCCACTTTATTGTGAATAATATTTTTTTTAATAGGCCAATTTGAAATATGTGTTGCCACTCAGTGTTGCTGTTACCAACAGTAATAATGGTCTTTCCACTTACATACTCGACTTTAACAAGTTCATGCATGTCCCTTTAAAGTTGTTTAAAAGAACTCTTGGCTGAGTGTGTAAACACTGAGTGGAGCAGATGGATTACAAAATAACTGCTTTAATGCATTGAATAGGACAAACAGGTGATACACAACAGTGTAAGAGTGTCCTTGCGTAATTTTTTTTAATGTTCCTAAAGCAGTGGATATTACAGTGAGCAGGGACCTCATGCTGCATTATGTTGCAAGATTATTATTATTATTATTATTATTATTTTTAGGTTAGAAGCCATTTTTAATAATCAGATGAAAAAACAAGGCGGCATTTACCTTCACATGCCTTTTTATAATACAAAAATATATATCTCGAATAAATCAGTCGAAATCTAATGTTGAACAAAATAATGTAAATTAAACCAACTAGTATACGTATTTCTGTTAATAAGTAGTTTAAGTTTTGTATCTATATGGGAATCTGCGCCGCAAGAATAAACAGTTTGCGCCTGTTTTCATTGAGTGCTGGCCAATTATTAACCTTAATATAGATGTAAGTTACCAAACTCTCCCCTCCTTTCTTCTTCAGGATTCTCCAGGCAGGACTGGAGGTGGAGAGGTTCTACTTGAGGAAGTTCTTCCACCACTATCACTCCAAACGTGGCATGTGGAACCGCCGTGTGTCGCCTAGGCACAGTTGAGCCTGTCACCTGCTCACTGCACCATAACAATGATCGCCATGGTTACAACCACGGCAACCAGAGCACTTTAAGGCCAGAGCCTGATACATGCATAACCGTACATCCTGCTGTCCGACAGCCACGGTGTCCAAAGATCGGATACTGTCTTCATTATGTGAGCTGTGTGGAGAAAAAGCAATCCACAGCAGTGACAATCGTTGTTAAGGAAATACTACTGATAGAGTTTATTACACTGGATGTTCTGTTGACTACTGCTAGGTTACTGGTGGATGAGTGCCAACGACTGTGTGATATTACAAATGAAGATACACCATGTCACCTGACTGAGGCAAAGATCATCTGCACTACCTACTGCAAAGGAAGTTCTCTGATCCAAAGACAAAAACGTGAATTAAAAATGGAAGTTCAAGGATGTATACACACACAAGTGACCTATATCATCACAAGTCTTGCACATGAGTCTTAACTGTTTGTTTTGTTTATGACAAAAGGAAATATCTGTGTTTGACAGCAGATTGTCTTTATGGTAAACACAGCCTTATTTTTCATGTTGTAAATTATGGAAAACTTTATATTTATTTTGTCAATGTGTAGGATTTGAGTTTAAAGTTATTTTAAGTGTACCTCCGTTTACCTGTTAAGTGCCCCCACTTATTTGTTCCATTAGGCTACATACTTAATGTGCCTTCTTTTGTGAATGTGGCTATTCAGGTACTGGGGCCACAAAGTGCTGTTTTTACAGATTCAGGAAAAGCCTTAAACTGGAAAGAATTTAAATATTTAAGTTAATTTTACGAGTGTATCATCTAGTTTTGTCAGAGAAGGACTGTTAGTTATATTCTGACAGGTATGTTTGAGTTGCCCAACTTATCACAGACAGTGTTGGCATATGAATAAACAATCCAATATGAGAAAACTGAAACCAAAAACTGTTCTCAGAATAACTGCTTTTTTGCCTACACTGCCACCTACCAAAGATAATAGAAGTTGATTGGAATAACCTCTACCTTATAATATAAAGAAAATCAGGGTATGTTTTTTAACATGACAGACTATTGAAAATGTAAATATATAATTATGGGCCATTTTAGTCACAGATTAGTTTTACTGAAATGTTTGTCTGTACTGCCAGCTCACATTATTTGTATTACTCTATTTGCTAAACGTAATAGTTATTTTTTCAGAAAAATAATTGTAATTTCACAAATCACAAAATCTGTCTTGAATCTTGGGAAGAGTTATTTTTACTGTCAGCAGTAAATAGAGTAATACAGGAAATATTGTAGCTGAAAAATATTGTGTATTTTTTTCATACTGTTTATTGGCATTTAATACAGCATTTTCTCTGATTGTCCACATTCCAGTTAGATGTCTTGTGCCTTTCTTAGACTTTGAAATGTAATACATGTTGAATTGTTTTTCTTTTTATTAAGGGCAATCAAAAACACCAAATTCTGGTGTGATGCCAGACTGATGGTTTTGGTTTGTAACACTGCCAAGATGAGTGTGATTTCCCCTTGTTCATGTAGCAAAGCATTGAAACTTTTAAATGTGGTTTCTGTTTTGACCAGAATGTTTCATGCTTTCCTCTTTTACTACTCCTTCATCTCTTACATTGTTATTCTTAGATATACCTCATCCATCTCTTTGTGCTGGCAGACGAACTGCCTTGTTGTACGAGTCTCTTCTCTCAGGTAGAGTTTTTTCTTTTTTACCATGCTTTCACCAATCTGAGAAATAAATTACTTTTGCCTTAATTTCCATGCAGTATGTGTGCTTTTATTAATTTTCATATAAAATGCAATGCAAGTAGTGGACTGAGCAATCTCAACTGATATCACAAATCTGAGATATTCTGGCTGTTTACTGTCTTAAAACAAAAAAAATAGCTCTTTAGACACATTCTCAAATTTCTTTTCAGTTTTGAATAACAGGATGTATGCTATGTTGCTATGTCCCATGTTCCAAGCAAATACATTTAGTCAAAACCTGTAATTGTCCTCAGGCCGGGACTCTTATCAAGCACAACATGTTGAGCAGGTTGGAGATTGTATGCCCAAGTAACAACACATTTCAGTGGCATGGCAAGTGTCTCAAAATGGATGATTCACATGCCTGTTATTGTAAATCTAGGTGTAACGTACAGCAGGGGCTGCTTCGTAAAGTTTTTTAGGTGGCGCTATTGAGCCACCCTGCCACACCAAAACACACCATCCATATCCGTTAACTAAGTGAATCACATGGCCGACTTCCTGTTGGATTTAAGATATGCCTTTAAGAAGCTATTTTTGTGCGTCTCACCATGCTACATATGCCCACAACATTTCACATTTCCAGGTGAAACTTGATCGAGGGGCTGCCTTTTGGCAACTTTGTTCGGGGTGCTTTAGAGCTTTTTGCCCAGGCCCCAAGAACGCAATCAAGTCAAGTTTGGGGGGAAAAAATCAACAGTTTGCAAATGTTTAGGCCTTCAATATAGCAATTTATTATGCCAGTAAAAGCAATGGCACATCACAAGAGAGTAATACCATGAAATCACTTTAGAAAAGACATCAAAGCACAATCCGTTCTGTGTTTACTTGGGGGTATTAGATCAATGTCAATGTTAAATAAAGGTTTAGTATTGTAATGTGACATAAGACACACTGCTTGCCTGAAGGTTGTTAAGGATTAATAACCTTCACACCTTTAGCATACAGCCCTCAGCATTGTTAAAACAGCAAACAGACAGCCAATGTTAGAAAAATGGACACCTACAATATTTCTGTCTTAACAACACAGTTTAAGAGAAACACATGGGGAGCATTTTAAGCTTTTACAATGGTGATGAAAATGCCCTGGACAGCAGGAATAATAGTTTGAGTGTACACTGGCGTCTACACAGGCACATGCTGCATTTTCACAGATGCTCACAAGGACTCATAAATTCCTCGGGGGCTGCCGAACCATCTTGTCACCGCTCCATCATCCAAACTCCATTTGACTGACACTTTCTGAAGTCAGTCCAAGGACAGCTTCTGCATGTGTGACAGTGTTTACCCTTTATTATTGGAGAGGAATTCATTCCAGTTCAAAGAAAAGGCTAAGTATATCCCAGCTCTGACAGAAAATATCTTCGGTACTTTTGTCTGTAAGTCAATGACATAGCTAAGCAGTGACACCGTACATGATAAACGGTCACTATGCCCTTCTGATAACTTTGTTCAAGGACAATGCCAAGTCCACTGCAGTTATAAATAAAAACCTGAAGATAATGTTTAAAATATTTTTACAGTTTAAAAAAACAACTGGCTGTGAAAATGTACTGTGTTGCAGTATTAGAGCAGAGGCTACATTCAGTTTCTGTATAATACATATTTGTAAAATACACAAATATACATACATTATATCCATGTGGCAAAATTTAAGATTTCTTCTTCAATTTTGGTTGTCATATCATGGTGCAAGGGTTGTCTTTCCTTTTTTATAATGGCTCCATGGCTAAAAGGATGTTATTTTCTGAACTTATCAGACTGTTCTATTTGCCTTAACCCACTTAGTCGTTATATCAACACTACTGAAGAATACTTCAAGTATTTGGTCAAAATTAAATGTGTACACAAGTTTTTCAATACTTTCCATACCTATACTTTGAATCTATTGTGAATAAGTGTGATTGCAACAAAAGGAGAGGCAATATGTACATATTTATTGTTTTCTTTTACATAACAACTTTATCAGGCAGTACTGTGTATTCACAACTCTATTTAACATATGGTTTACTTGAGAATATATTAAAAACTACAGGCACATGAAAGTCATATTTTTGAACATACAGCAGCAGCAATTTTTTTTAACATTATGTATAAATATTTATTTATAGTAACAATTTCACTCGTTTTCTTTTTCTCATGCATCAAACATCTTCTTCCTGCCCTTCATATCAGACATGGCCTCCACGTTTTTACGCCAGTCACCCACCTCGTTGTTCAGCTCCTAAGGTATCAAAAAGCACAGAAACACATTAGGTTTTTTTTCAGTTTCAGATATATGTTCTCTCTCTGTGTCTGAGTAGCAGTACCTTCTCCTGTTTGATGTCCTCTTTCTTTACAGACTTGAGGTTTGCCCTCAGGTCCATGGAGCCCTTGGTTTTGGATCCGAAGAGAGCCTTTAGCATCTCGTCAGCAGACACTCTCACTTTTCTCAGAGCTGGCTTCTTGAACTTCCCTCCGAGGTCACGCACCTTTAGATTCAATTCGTGGATCTAGAAAAGGTGAAAGACTGAGTTGGTGACATTGTGCTTACAGAATAAATTTCTCTTGTGCTTCTATTTTGTTTTCCATTTAAATCTGGTGTGTCCTGGTGCATGAAATACATCTCTGTTGTTCTTGATGACTTTGGCCTCACAGTCGTACCGATCCTCGTCCACCTTATCAATCTTTTCATGAAGCTGCTTACAGATTTTCTAAGAAAAAAACAGCAAACAAATATCCACACTATATTTGAGTACATTAACGAAACACATGATTACTGTATTTACATAATCAATCTTGTATGGTTAGTCTTATTGTTCGTAACACATTTTACCTGCATTTCCTCCAATTGCAAACCGGAGAGCTGGAGCGGTGGGAGATTCTCTCCCAGGTACTGGACCTTATTTTCCTCTCTCGCTTCTTTCTCTGCCTCCAGTTGTTCTGATGCACGAGTCAGTAACAGGATCTGGATAATTATAATTATCATCAGAGCTCTTTTTTACATTTCATTTGGGTTTTAATATAAAAAAATGAATCCCTCACATTAACAGATCGATGTATAGTTTGTAAGGTAAAAAGTTAACACATGGGTAGTTTACCTTCAACGATAGCCTGCGGGAGGCTGAAATCTTGCTTTTGGGCTGAAAACATAACAAATATGACACATGACAACTGATTTTTTTACGATAACACACTCTTAATTTTAAAACATATATTATATTAAAATAGATCCCTATTTTCAAGCAGTTACCTCTTTGAAGCTGCCCACTAACTAATGTGACAATGTGAATTATTATGTAACTTACAAACACAATACATTAATGGTATTACAGTATTTTATTATATGTCCCTTAAAACCTGGCACGGTCAAAAATAAAAGCAATCATAATCATATATTAAAATGTATTGCGAATAGTATTGTTTTTTCTAGGAACGTTTTTACATTTATTACAAAGAGTCACTCACTCAGAGACACAGACTCATACTGACAAAAAAGCACAATGTCACTGTTATCATAAAGACATTGTCAGTTCAAATAAGTATTATTACCTTTGGCTCTCCCTTCGGGGCAATCGGGGGTGGCATGTACTGAGGAGAAAGGATAAAGACAATTAATTTAAGCAACGATAAACAACTTTTTGGAGAGTGTTACAGAGTGGTTCTGGGTGAAACTTACATCACTTTGATGGCCAAATGGATTTTTTGGGATAAAAGAAATCAGAAATACAATCAAACAAGAGACGATGTTATTATTCTGAAACTAAAATCTTTGATAGGCTAACAAACACTGTGGAAAACATAACTTTTAACCTGTGTGAAGACAGAACTTACTCATCAGACATTGTTGCACCTTTGAAAAAAACAATTAGATTGCGGATAGATCTGAAAAATAAATGAAATAGTCCGGTAAACAAAACAAAATCTGCAGTATCAGAACATGCCTCAATGTAAACAGTGAAAAATTTGAATGGCATTTAACAGCAGATAGCTTTTATATGTTGGATGTGTGCACCAAAGATCCTCTATTGAGACAATGAATCACTCCACTACATATAGCTAATGAAAGGTGAATGCTCCTTCCTTGCGAAGTAGGTTTCTTTTTATAAATGACTGACATCCAGCTGCTTTCTTTGTGTGAACCCAACATTAATATTCAGCTCTACTTTGGACTTTTCCCTCAAATTACATTTTTTTTTTTGTCAACTTCCTAACAAAGTAGGAGCACATTCAAATTATGTTAACATCAAAATCGGGTTTGATTTTTGCTAACATTTTCATAACATCCTGTCATTGGTGCCAGGTCTATATCGAAGTAAAGGAAGACAATTGTGGTACTTTGAAAAAAGGACGTAGTGAGACGTCTCCTGTGTTTCTAGCATCACTGTCTTGCCTTGTGACACCGCCCACCTCTCAGTCAGAAATTATTGGTCGGTCACCGGGATTAACGGGATACCACCGCTTGTTAACTCAACAGCTCTGTTGATTGACAGAATTATCGCCTCTGTCAAAAGGGATGATGTCCTTAGTCTGAAACTAAAAAATATATATTTGTTGTACTGGTCATTCAAATCCTGGAGGGGGTGAACAAAACGAGTCTCAATACAGGCACTTGTGTGCAGGGAAAGCCCAGAAACAACAAGATTGTTTTCTGCTCCTCAGCAGAGGTCACTTGTACCCAATAACCTTTCTGGTGCTATGTTTGTCATCCACTCTTTGGCATTCTGCACCCAACAAGTCACAATCAAACTTGGTGCCTCACCAGGAAACCTTTATGTCCTTCTAATTGTATTTAATTGGTTGGCTGTGATAATGGGAGGCAACTTTATGTTGTCATGAGTCTGAGTTTTTATTTCAAATTTAGCCTCAGCTTTTACCTTAAGTTTAAAATAAACTGGGTAGGTTTTGTGTAGGTTTCACCATTTGACATAAAAAAGCATCAAAATCAATGTTGTTGGTAATCTTTGCCATATCACAGATATCGCATAACAAGATAATCAACCTTTATGATTTTATTTTTACTTCATAACTACAACATTAGCATTATGGAAACAGTGGCTTTTTAAATAAATAGATGAATATTTTGTCAGGAATGATGGTGCTTATAAATGTAACTAAAGTGTAAAATAATATTATTAAATACGTTTTAATGGCAGTTGTTATATTTGGCACGGACATTGTTGTCCTCAAATTATATCAGAACACATTTTAAAAATGGGGCACAAAGGTTAAACACATGGTTAGATTAACCTCCGGAGCCCATATTGCAAAAAAGTCCCCATCATACACAGAGCACACAGCAAAAACTAAAGACACATTTCATTTGGATTATACACCATGTGAGCACAATACATGCTAAAATGCAATAGCATAGAGACAACAAGTGTTTGTTTTAAGGACTACTGCTTACATTTCCTCCATATAATTCCTGGGTCAAGTGCAGCAGGTCTGGGTTATTATGACTACAGCAGAGACTTAAACAACATGGGAAGTTTGCTCAATCTTCTCATAACATATATTGCATGTATTGTTTTTAAAGCCTCTTGGCCAGATTGGAGTCCCAGCATGTATTGAGCGATTGATGGCTATGCCCCAACTCAGCTGATTTATGTAAGTAACCAATATTTCTGTCATATCCGACAGGATGTTTACAGGTTTACAAGGAAACCATGGAAACCATGTCATGAGTGTGCTCACTTTAAAGATAGATACATTTAGTTTTTTTTTGTCTTTCTCTCTCTTGGGATTGCAGTGGAAGAAAAAAAACCTTCACATAACGCTGAATCACTTTGGGTCATATGAGTGTGTGCTGTGTGACATGACTCAAATGTGTATATAAAGTGTGTATTTCTTATTTATGGCACATACATTAGATGTTACTGTCCTTTAAAGGTTGCAAAGTGTTGACCTTGATGGTGTCGGCCTGCTCTGGCATGCCTCATTACTGTGGAAGTGCTGATATGTTTTGTGGGCCGACATGAACAAAAGCATGTAGTGTTTTAAATAGAAGCAGGTTCAGGGTAGTCCCTAAATGCACGTGACAGCATGCAACACATCTTTCACACAATATCTATTTTAGGGTTAAATAACTCCCTGATCATCATATCCCTCTGTTATTATTTTTACTTGTGTAATAAACAAGGGGCTGTAATGTAAAACAGCCAGCTAAGGAAAAATGTAACCTTTAAAATGGGTCCAGGTGAGACGAGTTTGCTACAATAGCACAGTTGGTCTTACATATGTAACCTAATCTTGAGCAATGACTCCCTGTTCTCAGTTCGAGGGACGGCGCAGACATTTTGTTTTCTAGATAGACACACAGATACATGCAGACCATAAATACCAACCTATGGTCGGACTTCCCCTCTAGACTGATGTGAGATGCTAGTTTGTGTTTTAATTCAGACAAATCCACCTGGGACATGGCTCAGTATTGGAGTATTTCATGACAAATAGGCCTCGGTTGGTCCTCTTCAAAGAGCACTGAGCAAAATAAAAAGATAATTCTGGGATTTCTTACGGAAACCCTGAGAGGCAAGTTGAAAAAAAACATTCTGGCTATCCATTGTCTCAGTTTTATCTAAATTGTTGTAATTTACTTTAGAAAGGTAAAACTAAAGTATTGCAGGATTTATTTTCTAAGTTCCTTGAATAATATGTTTCATCTGTGAAACAGGTGGCAAAAAATGGTTTCCCCAGGATAGTTACCTTTTGTGGCTAATGGATATTAAAACAAAAACACTGACAAATAAAACAGTTTCACCTGCCAAATCAGATTCCCAGCTGTTTCCCACATTACATATTATATTAAAAAGTCTAAAGAAAATTAGAAAGATGATCCTAGCAAAACCATAGACTATATAAGAAAACAAATCATGGTCATTAATGTCAACCATCGGTTGATGGACCACGGTTTTTAAGCATTGAGCATTTTGGACATTGCCGTCTTGGTGTTTTCCATCCCCATCTTACTATTTTTTTTTAATCAAAGTGACACTGACTTAACCCTGATAAAGATATCTTAAGGCATCTAAAAGGTTACACATACTTTTCTGGAACAGGAAACACATTGTGAGAGAGGTTGAACTTTTAAGACGAAATTACAGACAACTTGCAAACCAGACAACACAGGTAGTGTCCTGTCAATCACAAGGTAGCCCTGCTCTAAAGCATTCCCTGCTTTATTGTCTGTTTATTAATCAAAATGGATCATAACTTTTAGAAATAAGTATATGACATTACAGATTGAGACCATAAACTCGAAAACTTTCAGTGATAAAAAGTTTAATTTTCTCATTGACCTCTACACAACTGTATTCTCTTTACAACCAGTGTAGTTGCCCCCTTCTCCATATTAGAGAATTCGCTTGGTCAAGGCACTATCACATCGGCTTGATATAAAACATATAAAAAAGTCAAATGAAACTGCAGTAAACAACTGCGGTCAAGCCAGCCTTCACTTCGGAAAAGAAAGTCAAGCCAGCCCCCACGTTGTATTGCGGTGCACGAATATCCTATGTATGCATTACGGTAGAGGCCTGTAAAAACTGCCTTCAAAATAAAAGCGCTTACTCGGTCAATAACAAATATACCTAAAAAAACATACCAAACATATTCATATATACTGGAGCTTAAATTAAGAAATATGGACTATATAATGTGATCAATAATAATTTAAAACAAACTACGTATAATAACTGAGTGAATGTAAAACTTAAGGATACAGTTATGAAGACATATCTGACCATTAAATTCATTATTAAAATGTCCATTTCCACTGGGTGACTAATTTCAATTGATGTTGACACCATTTAACAACACTCCTAAAATAACATGACTATCTGAAGCACAATTTAAAATGTATGCTGTTTAAAATCTCAAATTAGATCTATTGTCCATCTATATTTTCATTATTATTGAATGGAAACTGTCCATAATCAAAGAGTCATTCGAAGTCAATCAAATACTAATATCACTCCAGGGTGATAGCAGGACACCCCATCTAGTCACTCAGAGAAAATCAGGACAATCTGATGTAGAGTTTCAAAATAAATACAAAATAGAACAAAAAAACGAAATAGAATAAATCTGAAAAATTATAGTAAAATACAGTAGAAGAGAAATAAAGGTTAAAGCAATAATATCCATATTCACTGTAAAATGAGAGTATCTAAATCTAAATGCACACTATAGAACAGACAAGAATACATTTGCAATTCTAAAAAGTATGCATGTAAGTACAATGTAGCAGACGGATCAAACAAAGTATGGTGCTGGGAGTTATCTGCTGGCCAGGGATGAAGAGTTGTAGGTTATTGCTTTAGAAATGTTTTTCTTTATAAAGAATTGCAAGTGCAACTCTGTCAAAACTGACAACGCATTTTCAAACAGCTAGGATATTGCAAGCAGTTATTTTGGCATCACTTTCAATCACTGGCGAGCTGTGCTTCAGCTGATCCACTTGTTCCCTCACCCTATTTGACTTGTGCGATGTCTCCGACGACCATCTCCGACACGAGGATCTGGATCACGTGCCCTGCTCGGACCACGGTGAACTTCTGCTCCTGATCGATGCGGCTCTGGAGCCCGCGGAACTGCTTCTCCTTACTCCAGTCGTTGAAGGCCGTCACCAGGGCGACCCAGACCACGGACAGGAGGATGGCTGCATCCTCGATCCATCCAGCCTCCGCCTCACTGTCTTCCACCACGCCGCCAGCCACTTTGCCACAGTGTGAACAGAACCCAAAGTGACATATATGCACAATTAGAAATATTATTATGATCTGCTCAGTTAATTTAGCTGATTCAATTATATTGAGTTGATATGTTCTTATTCTTCAATTCAAAGAATGTCCAACAAATCATCCTCATTAATAAGTTAAAAATACCATTAAAGCCCAATGTGACATATATGTCACATTTCAGATATTTGACACTAGGGGGGGTTTCTTGTCAGAAATGTGTTCTAGGGTCTATTTAGTCTAAATTATGTTCCCCTTAATTTCCCCAAAAGTAGAAATGGGTCCGGGTTATTATGGGTTAAATGATGATGATGATGATGATGATATTAAAACAGGTACAATTTAAATATGCAATGAAAATCAAGCTTTAGAGGCTCAATGCGGATCTTATACTGAGTAAAAGACTGTTTCAAAGCGGAGTGTGAGTGACCGGAGACGCACCCATCTGTCACTCAAAGCTGCCACCCCACTAACGATGTGTAGCATTAACCTTTAATTAAAACAGCCATTTTTTGTACCTGAAAATAAGCCAGTGAGGTGTCTACAAGCACAGGTTAAAAATAAAAGTTTTAAGAAAGATACTTATTTGAAGATGTAAAGGTTTCATTTGATTGTTTAAAAGCTAAATCAAAACTCACGCTGTCTTTCAGCACTGGATGGACTGTAGAAGGAAAGTGCTAGAGAAGTGAAGGCCACCACTTGCAGGATGATGAGTGTGACATCATTCAGGGATTTCCACACCAACTGCAGAAAGGTTTTTACCTTTTGAGCAGGGAGGATGTTTTGTCCATACTCCTCTTGCCTTCTGTTGATGTCCTCTATTGTTCCATCCAAACCTGCAGCAGGCAACACAAAGACAATATCAGAGACATGTACCCACTCAGTTTATTGAATATATTATTTTTGTTTTAGAGACCTTCTGGAATCTCTATTTTAAGAGACTCTTATAATTTGCCGTAATACTTCGCTAACAATATGCGTTTTTAAATTCAAGGTGGGGTCATGTCCGATTCCAAATCTGTTGGGTTGTATTATTGGCAAACAAGTCTAATATTATAAGAGCATACATATATTAGGTTGCAAGCCAGCATCCACTTGGGAAAACACAGTCAAACCAGCCCGCACGTTGTATTGCGGTGTGGGACACTCCATCTAGTCACTGAGAGAATCAGGACAATCTGATGTAGAGTTTCAAAATAAAATACTTTTTAAGTCTCATATATGAGCTATCATCCCTCTGTTTTTAGATGAGAATGAAACAAAAACTCTTCAGTATCAAATACTTATTTCACTTCAGGGTGATAACAGGACACCCCATCTAGTCACACAGAGAATATCAGGACAATCTGATGTACAGTTTCAAAATAAAAGACATTTGAAGTCTCATATATGAGCTATCATCCCTCTGATTTTAGATAAGAATAAAACAAAAACTAACCAGTATCAAATATTTATTTCACTTCAGGGTGATAACAGGACACCCCATCTAGTCACTCAGAGAGAATCAGGACATGGATGGAGATGGATGGATGGATGGATGGATGGATGGATGTCAAATACTTATTTCACTTCAGGGTGATAACAGGACACCCCATCTAGTCACACAGAGAATATCAGGACAATCTGATGTACAGTTTCAAAAATAAAAGACCTTTGAGGTCTCATATATGAGCTATCATCCCTCTGTTTTTAGATAAGAATAAAACAAATACATCAGATTGTCCTGATTCTCTCTGAGTGTCTAGATGGGGTGTCCTGCTATCACCCTGAAGTGAAATAAGTATTTGATACTGGAGAGTTTTTGTTTTATTCTTATCTAAAAACAGAGGGATGATAGCTCATATACGAGACTTCAAAGGTATTTTATTTTGAAACTCTACATCAGATTGTCCTGATTCTCTCTGAGTGTCTAGATGGGGTGTCCTGCCATCACCCTGAAGTGAAATAAGTATTTGATACTGGAGAGTTTTGGTTTTATTCTTATCTAAAAACAGAGGGATGATAGCTCATATACGAGACTTCAAAGGTATTTTATTTTGAAACTCTACATCAGATTGTCCTGATTCTCTCTGAGTGTCTAGATGGGGTGTCCTGACATCACCCTGAAGTGAAATAAGTATTTGATACTGGAGAGTTTTAGTTTTATTCTTATCTAAAAACAGAGGGATGATAGCTCATATACGAGACTTCAAAGGTATTTTATTTTGAAACTCTACATCAGATTGTCCTGATTCTCTCTGAGTGTCTAGATGGGGTGTCCTGCCATCACCCTGAAGTGAAATAAGTATTTGATACTGGAGAGTTTTAGTTTTATTCTTATCTAAAAACAGAGGGATGATAGCTCATATATGAGACTTCAAAGGTCTTTTATTTTGAAACTCTACATCAGATTGTCCTGATTTTCTCTGAGTGACTAGATGGGGTGTCCTGCTATCACCCTGGAGTGATATTAGTCTTTGATTGACTTCGAATGGCTCTTTGATTATGGACAGTTTCCATTAAATAATAATCAAAAATATAGATGGACAATAGATCTAATTTGAGATTTTAAACAGCATACATTTTAAATTGTGCTTCAGATAGTCATGTTATTTTAGGAGTGTTGTGAAATGGTGTCAACATCAATTGAAATTAGTCACCCAGTGGAAATGGACATTTTAATAATGAATTTAATGGTCAGATAAGTCTTCATAACTGTATCCTTAAGTTTTACATTCACTCAGTTATTATACGTAGTTTGTTTTAAATTATTATTGATCACATTATATAGTTAGTACATATTTCTTAATTTAAGCTCCAGCAGTATTTATGAATATGTTTCGTATGTTTTTTAGGTATATTTGTTATTGACCGAGTAAGCGCTTTTATTTTGAAGGCAGATTTTACAGGCCTCTACCGTAATGCATAGGATATTCGCGCACCGCAATACAACGTGGGGGCTGGCTTGATTGTGTTTTCCGAAGTGGAGGCTGGTTTGACCGCAGTGGCAAACATTGACATAACATAACAGAGATGTCATATTTATATCAAATGTTAGTACCAGCTTTCTTGGGAAAGTGTCTGTTCAGAGGAAGAGGACCTTCACTGCGCATGTCCAAGACGAACCCTAGTGATGCCTTTAGGTAACTTCGTTATATTGTCTTTTTGTGTGTACGTAGCTACTTAAGACACCACGAAAAGCCTAAATCTACTCACAGTGCTGCTAAGTGTATTCATTTGTCTATTGTATTCTTATTTGTGCTTACAGTGAACGTAATTGTTGTTTAGGCTAATTTCGTTTCTGTTTTTGTAGTGTTTTGAATGGAAGAACGAGTATACGCGGTGTACCTGAAGGCAGCACACAGTAACCCGTGGTGGAAACTCATTCATCATGAGCTGGACCCTCATGAAGCTAGCAGTTAGCTTTACACGCTAATCACTGATAGGTGTAATTAATTGATTAGTCGGTCCTTACGTGTACCGTACATTTATAAACTGTAATTTCACTTGAATATTATTCAAACGACACTCTCCTGCCTGGTGTACTAGCAACCGATTTAACGTGTCGTGTTATGGGAGATAAACGGAGGTCAGACGAGCGGTTGGCTGTCAAAAGTAATGACAACAATAAGGTCCACATTGACAGTTCATAGTCTAGCACCGGTAAGGATTATACTGTTTAAACTTGTATTAGCAAAGTCATATTATTAGTACATGGGCTTTGCAGTATTATTGTTGAAACATGGCCGATCCAGGTAGAGCTAAGCAGATTGACTGCAATGCAGTTACCCTAAGTGGATTTTCTTGCTAGCCTTGCTTTGCTAACACAATCTAGCTAACTGACAGTTGATGTCTTGTTTATAAACGTTAGTTCAATAGATATATTTGAAGCAAGTTGATAAAACCATTTGGAGTTAGACTAGGAGCGTTACATTTAGCTAAGTAAGCTAGCTTATTAGCTCATGGACATGTAAGTTAAATAAGGGGCTGTCCAAACTGTCAACAACAAATGGCTATGTTGTTAAGTGTTCCACTCTGTTCCCTGTTGATAGTGACAGCAGCGTTGATAACTGTTTGTCCAAAACACCATTGAAACACGAATTATTATTATTTTATTGTTTTGTTTACAGTTCAACTATAAAGTGAATCATGCCTGGGAAACTGAAGGCCAAAATTGTGGCAGGGCGCCACTTGCCTGTGATGGACAGAGCCAGTGACCTTACTGATGCTTTTGTAGAGGTGAGTGAAGCCTGCAGATCACGACTTTTAGTTTGCTTTACTGAAACCATTTACACCTGTGACAACATACATTTTACACTTGGGTTCAGTATGGTCTGTATCTCACTATTACTCAAAGAAGCTTCTTGTCTTTTGTCTTTCATTTCTCAGGTTAAGTTTGGAAACACAACTTTTAAAACCGATGTCTGTCCCAAATCCCTCAACCCACAGTGGAATTCAGAATGGTTCAAATTCGAGGTAAAAGGCCTATGAGCTTCTCTTTTACATTGCAGGAAGTGATAGTGTGCCTTTAATACACCACACAATATACATTCATTAAATGTTAGCATTTACTTACACTCTTATCTGCTCTTTTTTCTTCTTTCCCTCTCTTGATTTGCAGGTTGATGATGAGGACTTGCAGGATGAGCCATTGCAGGTCACAGTGTTGGACCACGATACTTACAGTGCTAATGATGCCATAGGGAAAGTTTACATTGACATTGACCCGCTGCTGTGCAGTGAGGCTGCCTCTGTCATCTCTGGCTGGTTCCCTATCTATGATACAATCCACGGTACAACAGGAAACTCATCTGACTATGATAATTGCAAAACTTTCAATATTTACCATTCTTTATTATAATTTCTATTTCTATTGTTTGTTATTAGGTATTCGAGGTGAGATTAATGTTCTCGTCAAAGTGGAGCTTTTCAATGATTTGAACCGCTTCAGACAGTCGTCCTGTGGGGTCAAGTTCTTCTGCAGTAAGTCTGACTTGACTTTCTGTTCACAATTGTTTGTTTACTGTTAAAATATCTTATAAAAAATAATTTGTGTGCTAGCAATGCAGATTGACAAAATGTAGTTTGGGTTTCATTTCGAATATGAACAAAAATACAGGTTTTATCACTGCCAATAGTGTACAGTTAAACCAGGAATGATCACTCGTTATGTGCTACAAGTGGAATTATAGCTATAGGATTATAGGAAAGTTTAGATAAACTATTCTCAATTTAAAATCCTTTCATTCTATGTGGTGTTTGTCTGATTGTGTATCGTAGCCTCATCCATTCCACGGTGCTACAAGGCAGCGATGGTACATGGGTTTGTGGAGGAACTTGTGGTGAATGAAGATCCGGAGTACCAGTGGATCGACCGTATCAGAACTCCTCGGGCCTCCAATGAGGCCCGTCAGAGGCTCATCTCTCTCATGTCCGGTAAGAACATTCCCAGTGATCCCTTTTTCATTTTGGCGTGGAGAAAGAAAAATGTGGTCGTTCCTGTTCTGCCTCTTGTTAATATGGCTGTGTTTTACTCCTTATTTAGGAGAGCTACAGAGGAAAATAGGGCTTAAGGTACTGGAGATGGGCGGAAATGCAGTGGTGGGCTATTTGCAGTGTTTTGACCTGGAGGGAGAGTCAGGCCTGGTGGTCCGGGCCATAGGTACCGCCTGCACACTGGACAAACTCAGCTCTGGAAGCGCCCCTAACTCCAACACACACATGCACCCTAACACAGCCCCGCCTTCCAATGCCTGCAATTCCCCTTCTAAGGATGGAAAGGAGTGAGTATGAACCATCAACACAAGCATGGACCCTGCCTCTTCTAATGTGCAAGTTTGTCTGCAAATCGAGTGTGTGAGAATGGGGAAAGAAGAATGGTGTGTGCATGAGAGGGAGAGCGTGTGGATAAAAGGTAGTGAATGCTAGTGTGTGTATAGCAGTTACTCCTGTGTGTGTCTCAGAATCTTTGATTCCTCTTTGTAGTTGTTTGTTTATTGTGTCATATGTATTGTACTATGAAAACTAACAGCACACAACATATCCTGAGACACACACATGTACAGTGTACACACATTCATCCTCCCTCAACGCCCCCGTCCTTGTCTGCTCGATAGACAGCTGTGGCATTACTTTCTGCTTCTGCATGTTTTAGTGCTGCGTCTTTTTGTGAGTATCTAGCTTTCAAATCAAGCTCCTTCACTTTGTTCTGTTGTCCTCATCCTGAGTATAGAGTGGTTAGCTTGTGATTTCATCCAATTACTGTAAGCTTATCTAGAGTTGAGTGCATGTTTACTTCTATTTTGTATGTATGAAATATATATCTTTGCCAGTGCACGTGGGATTGTGTATATTAGGCATGTAAACATCTTTTGGTGGTTTCTGCAAAGGTTTCTCCACTCCTCAACTTTCTGTCAGTTTCTTTTGGGATACATTTCTAAAAATGTCTCTAAAGGTTAGAGTTGTATCTATTTTAACACCTTTTCATGCAGGAAATGCAGAAAATGCAGTTTTCAGCCTTTTAAATACGAAAATGTCCTTCATTGGAAACCTATTGGCCAAACAAGGCATTTAATAACAGCACCTTGGACTCTGGGTATCAGGGATGAACATTTTTATTATTTTCTGAAAATTCATACAGCAAAAGATTAACAATACATTTAGTAAATATTATAAAGATTAAATATAATGAAAATGATCGTTAGTCACAGACCTTCTACTGCTGTCCCTGTGCCTGTTTTGGACTTGTTTTATTTTGTGTTTGCATCCCTGTTGCGCATGTTTGTGTGAGACTGATATCTTTAGCTGAGGGCTATTGAGTTCCTTGCTGCTTTCATGTGGCTTTAAATAGAATAACAGGGACATAGAGAGAGCGTGAAAACAAACGTTTTTTTCCTTTTCGTCTCCATTTACACTCTATTGCAATGTTGTGGTGTTGGTTCTTGTGTGCATCTCTTTCTCCCTCTCTGGCTCTCTGGCTACATTTGGATTGGGACGTTTCTCACTGCTTGTGTCCAAATCGCTCCTCTGTCTTCTCCCTCTGCGTGCTGATTGGCCCAGGTCTCCCCTTGCCCACGGATGCCGCTCCACCCACAACAGCCCAGTGCATTCGGCCTGCAGCTCCCAGAGACTGTCCCAGAACTTCTCTGTCTCTGTCCCCACACTCATCTTCACTGGTACGCAGAGGCAGGGAAGGAAATAATACAAAAGAAAGACACAAAGTTTTAAATACAAAGAGAAGTAATATGAAAGGAGAAAAGTGAATATATTTTTGCTGGAGTTTGGTAGGTTGACAGTCCAATAGTAGCGATATAGCCATTCTGTAGACTGAGATATCAAGACAAAGAAGGAAGACAGACCCTTTACCTTCTTTATAGCAAGACCAAACTTTCATACTAGGCTGAAAGCCCTCTTCCCCGTGTCATTTTCCCACGGTAGAGGGTGGGCAGGTTTCCCGTTGCATCCTTCTGCAAGGGCCTCTGATCTCTCCACAGTCACCTGACCTTTTCTTCCCTCCACTGGGACACATGCTTCAGCTCCTTATCCTCTATCCAATCTCACCTTCTTGTGTTTTGCCATGGTGCTTTCTTTAGTTTAATGTTTGTGTGTGTTTGTGTTTTTGCTTTCCATGCTTGCTTTTTTTTTTTCTTCTCCAACCATCTGTAGCACCTCAAACACGCCTCACCCAATACAAACAAATCATACATTAACACAGAAACCTCCCCAAAAAACAGCAACGATGACCCAGTCCTGTGTATACACACACCCACACACTCAGAGGGTGAGGTGGTGACTGACGTGTGTGTGTGTGTCATGTTCTCCTGGCAGGCCGGTATTTGCTGAGGACCTGACCCTGTCCTCCGGCCCGTCAACCCCTTTCAGAGCCCTCCCCACCACCACCACCACCTCCTCCTCCCCTCCCCCCTTCTCTCCCTCCAAGCCATGCAGCCGCCAGTCCTCATCATCAGACACAGACCTCAGTTTGACGCCCAAGACGGGTAAGGACACGTGGCCCCATCTTCTACTCCCATTCTAACCCCTCCATTCTCCCTCACCTCATTGTGGTGCTACTATGGTGGTATTTTTTTTTCAATGTTTTGTTTATTTATGTTTTACATTTTTCATGGTTCTGTTAAAATTATTTTATAATAAATCGTGTCCTAAATATTTGTACAACATGTCATGTCCCATCCTCTCCCTTCTCAGTGGCCTGGTGTGTCTTCTTTTTTCCCCACTATTGAACAAAAATAATCACGATTTCTTTCAAATGTGCTTAATTTTGTGAAGACACACCATATCCCCCCTTGTTGTTGTTGTTGTAGAAGCATTGTGTCCCATGAGGGGCTGTTTGCTGATCTAAGGTCACTTCTTCATTAGCAGCCATTATGGTTAATCATTGAAGAAAAGGTAAGTTTAGTGAAACCCTGCCCTCAAGGACATATTTCATTAACACAGTTCAGCTGTAATCGACTGTTTAGCCTGAAGATCCTTGTTACCAGAGCCGCTCCCCGGACCCCTCAGGTGGCGACCAGCAGTCCCCCAAGTCGACATCCCTCCTTATTGTTTCCTCTCCTCTCCTTTCCTTTCTTATCATATTTCGTCTGCTCTGTCATATAATTCTCATATTCTCTGCACCTGGCTAACGAGAATACTTCCTTTGTTGAGCATTGCGCTTAGCAAATGAAGTGAAACAAAATTATACATTTCATCTGATTGTCAGTTTATTCTTTCTCTACGCTACCGCCCTTTTCTCCCCATCACGTCCTTACCCCCCTCCTTGTTGTTGTGTTCTTGACTCCTCTCCTTTTTTGCTCTGCCTGTCTGCCATTCTGAATATATCTGTGTTTCTCTGTGCACCCTCCATCTGTTTTTCTGCTGGATAGTGAAGCCAGTGAGAAGCAGGCCTGGGATCTTCCTGTGCCCCAGCTCCCCCACCCTCTCCACAGACACTCTGTCCCTTTCTGGTTCTGGCTCAGTGATCTGTGGTCACAACTCTGCTCATAGAGCCAGCACCCCGCCCCCTCCCTTCAGCATCCACTCAGACACTGTCTTGCTGAGAAAAAGCGTGTCCTTCACAGAGGACCTGCTGCTGGCAGCCTCCGGTATAGTAGGACCGCTGTGTGTCACAAAGTAACGGAACCTCACGACAGTGTTGGCGCCTCTCTTGTATATTGGGTCAACAGCAGAACTGTTCAGATTGACTTGGTGTTATCCGAAACAAATGAACCATGCATGGTGCAACTGCCCAGAGCTTATTGTGACACCACACTACTGACTAACTTAGAGTCCTACTCCAGCATGTGGTTTGATGTATTTATCAGGCATACCTTATTCTAGGTTCAGTATTAATATATGAATAGGAAAACATTTTAAGAGTAGGGTAGTCTTAGCATGAGGGTAAAGCAGGTTTGTTTACTGTTTTCTGTCTAGGGTGTTGCTACTTCAGCTGTTGCTTTTACTTGGTTTGTCAGAATAACTTAATACTGCAATGTCAATAATCAACTGACAGTTTGGATTTTTAGTGCATTGATGTGTGTGTTTCAAGTAACAAAAACTGAAGCTGGACTCCTCTATGATCAGGAATGGGCAATGGAGGCAGCGCCGGGAAGGAGGCGGGGCCTCTGAAGACCCTGCTCAGACAGCAGACGCAGACGGCTCTTGAGCAGAGGGTACGATGACTCAACTCATCATATTCTCATACATGTATTTACCAACTAAATTGCAGACATTTGAGACTGAACTACCCTGCACGATTTAAGTTTCATGAATTTCACATACACTGTGTTTTGTTTCAGACTGGGCCTTGATTGACTAGCTACATCACTGCAATGAAACTCATAAGAAATAAACACTTCATAGTCAAAGTAGTGAGCTAGACTTTGCATTTATGAGATGCTTTGAAAACTAGTTTGCATTAAGTGTTTCAGTCTCAGATGTCTCACAGTGTCAAACACTTTTTTCACACCTGCATTTTTTGTGAAAGATCACTAATTGACATGTACGTGTTTAATGGGGAGTGGGTCTGTGTAAGGGCAAGTAATGTTCCCTTTCTTTGTCCTTTTGACCATTTGTGCTACTCAGGGAGCGTCCTCCTCTGGGTTATTGTTAAACGCCAGGGTATGTCCCATCAGTGTGGCACTTCCTCTCTCTCCACCTTTCCCCTAACACCCTGACCAACTGATGGCCACCACCACCACCACCACGTCTGATCAACTCCTAACCTGTCCCTCCTGTGCTGTCTGTAGATCTCAGAGTGGCAGGCTGGGCTGAGCAGCATGGCAGGTGGTCCTTGTGTGACCCCTGCTTTTGTATTTGCTCGGCCCCCATCGGCACACTCTAAAAGATTCACAGACATGTTTGCCGGAGGGCTCGGAGGCTAGGAGTTGTGTTCCCTTCAAGTTTGAAGGGTTGCGTGACTGTGCGTGTGTGTGCCTTCTGGATACTCATGTCAAACACCTCCCCTCCTTTCTGAATTATTTTCCTGAGTCTGATTTGGTTTTCCTGTATCAACAACGGAAATGAGCACGCTCACCTCATCCTCATTCTTGCCTCCTTGCTCCGAGTGGGAGGAGTTCTCAGTTAAAGTAGTAGCTATCTCCCTTGCTGGAGTACCGGACAAGAAACAAGCTTATCTGTGGTCCCACCTGATTATTCCCACCAAAGCCATTCATCACATCTACATGCATGTTTGGACGTCCCTCAGATTTTCTGTAAAGGTGGTCATTACTTCAAACTATACCAAGAGGCTAACGGGCGGTACAAGTATTTCCAGCTCCTTTCGTGAGTGCATGGATTAGAATTATTTGACTGGAAGCAAAGGACCAACTGTCATGTTAATGGACAGGATAGCATGTAAATACCTTCAGCCAGGACCTTGTGTGTGTGTGTGTGTTTGTCCTTCACTTTCAACTCCAAACCTAATTGATTCATTTGTATAGATTTGTAAGGATTGAATGGATCACTGAATCAGTGATACCAAATACAGTATGTAGGCTTTATAGTAAAAAAAATTAAATTCAATCACTTGCAGATCTATTTGAAATGTTTGTGTCTACAAGTGTAGCCTGGAATGGATCGAGTGGGGGACTTCTCAGGGGTAAACCTTGCATGGGGGGACACCATCACACTCAATCCTTGCTGCATGTTGGCACTATTCCTCACACAACAATAGTTTTAAGCCTACACACACCAGTCGAAGATACAGAGCCTAGAAAAACATGTTTCTTGTAATCAATACATTTTTACTTTATGCCTTGAGAGACAAATGTAAACATTTAAATATATGTATTCTTGCACCTTTAGCCCCAATACAAATATTAGATTAACAAATGTTTTCACTAAGATATATACTTCTGAATAACAATACAATCTGATTAACTTTTAGAACCAATGAGCAGTCACTGATGATTAGTAAAAAGATACTTTGGCAAGTCCAGAGTGTGTTCTCCCTTACTGTACTGTAAGTGACACAACTGTTTTCTATCTGCAGGAGTTCCCCTTTTTCACCTTGACGTCTTTCCCTCCTGGTTTTCTGGTTCATGTCGGTGGAGTGGTCAGCGCTCGCTCTGTCAAACTATTGGACCGTATACACAACCCTGGTAAGTGCAGCGCTCATAGGCACATCACTTTCTAATGTCCATTGTCGTCTGAGCGATACGAGTGAGCTCCTCCATTGACCTACATTATCTTGTGAGTGTGCTGTTTTGTTGCAACTGGCTGTTAATGCTTCCCATTACTATCTCTTTCTGTGTCCTAGTCCCAATCAGTTTGATTGTTTAGAACAATTATGTTGAAAGACTTCAGTTCTGTTCCAAAGCAGGTGAAAGCTGTTCCTGGTCACACTTTTAGGCTGTAGCATTTTGATGGAAATTAAGTTAGCACAGGCTCTTCATCAGTTGTGTCAAACCCGTTATATGGATAGGGGCAACTTTCACCTTGTGATTGACTGACTGGCTTTGTGGTATGTAAAGTCTGTTCTGGTCATGTGATGGCTGTGTGTGAGTGTGTCTGTGTGTGTGTCGCTGTGTTAATTGTGTGCTGAGGTGCTGCTCCCTGGAGGTGAGGTGCAGTAGTGTTGCATGGCTCCATTCTGTCGCCTGCTGCTTCTGTTGCCTGGTGTTGTTGGCTGCAGGTGGCGCTGTGGTGAGGTACTGTGGTGTTTATAAAATGTGCTCATCAATTATCAAATAAGATTCTTAACTCTATGTTGAAATCATCATTAAAATAAGACGGTTGCCCTTAGGCAAGTACCTGCCTGTTAAAGGTCTTAGTAGCTTCAGTAAATAATACCCTTGCTAGTTTAATGGTCTTTTACAACTTTGACTCTAGGATGTTTGAAAATGTAGGGACAGGGGAGCGCTCATTAATGTTGGCTGTGTTACAATAAGCCTTTTCTATTTAGAGCTGTTCAGGGAAACTAATATAAGATATCCAAAAAACACTGTACTGATAATCTTCAAGAAGGTCTATGCATATAATAACTTTGCCTACTGTATATCTCTTTAACTAACTAGTGTAAACAGAATAGCTTTCTTAAGGTTTTTGCTGATCCAAAATTGCAGGTTTAACAGCTCTGCTCAATGTCACTGACTTACTACAGAGCCTATAAGGCACCCTGTGGAGTTTTTGACCACAAGTAATCAAATCAAATCAAATCAAATCAAGTTTTATTTATAAAGCACATTTAAAAGCGATTTTTGGTCGAGCCAAAGTGCTGTACATGTAATAAAAACACATTACTACAAAACACAATAAACGACAATAAATTACAACAGATATAACTTAAAAAACAAAATAAGAATAAAACACAAGGAAAAGTCAGGAGTCGTGCTCCGCTCTAACTAGAAAGCCAGAGAGAAGAAGTGTGTTTTTAGTTTTGATTTAAAAACCCCTAGGGTCTGGGCCGACCTCACATGGAGGGGCAGAGTGTTCCAGAGCCTAGGGCCAGCTGCTGCGAAGGCTCGGTGCCCTCGGGTTTTTAGCCTGGTCTTGGGCACTACCAGCAGCAGCTGGTCAGCAGACCTTAAAGCTCTGGCTGGGGTGTAGCGCTGGAGCAGTTCAGTTATATAGGCCGGAGCCAGCCCATTTAGTGCTTTAAAAACAAATAAAAGGATTTTAAAATCAATTCTGAACCGAACTGGAAGCCAGTGTAGTGAGGCCAGAATAGGGGTGATGTGGTCGCGCTTTTTGTGACCAGTCAGCAAACGTGCAGCAGCGTTTTGGACTAGCTGTAAGCGTTTGATTGAGGCCTGGTCCATACCCACATACAGAGCGTTACAATAGTCCAGTCTCGAGGTTACAAAGGCGTTGATAACCCTTTCTAAGTCTTTAAAAGATAAATACGACTTGGTTTTGGCCAATAGTCTTATTTTAAAAAAGCAGGATTTTACTACGGTGCTGACCTGCTTGTCAAATTTAAAAGTGCTGGTGAATGTCACTCCAAGGTTCATGACCGAGGGGAGGATGTTTTTTTTGATAGAGCCCAGAATATCAACCGGAGAGGCTGGAGGTTGGGGTCCAAAAAAGATGACCTCGGTCTTGCTCTCGTTGAGGTTGAGGAAGTTTTTGCTCAGCCAGGATTTTATCTCTGCTAAGCAGTCCATCAGCTGCTGTAGTGAGTGTGTGACATTTGCTTTGAGAGGCAGATATATCTGTACATCGTCGGCGTAGCAGTGGAAGGGAATGTTATGTTTTGTGAGTATTGAACCTAGGGGCAGTATGTACAGTAGAAAAAGGATGGGGCCCAGAATCGAGCCTTGGGGAACCCCACAGGTAAGAGGGGCTTTGGCAGAGGAGAAGGCACCTAGCTGTACCGAGAAGCTACGGTCTGTCAGGTAGGACCTGAACCATGCAAGGGCAGAGCCTGTGATGCCAGCGGACTGTTCAAGCCGTGACAGTGTCAAAGGCAGCTGTCAGGTCTAACAGCACCAAGACAGCTGGGCTACCTGAGTCGGCGGCTAGGAGCAGATCATTAAAAACTCTTAAAAGGGCTGTTTCAGTGCTGTGCATGGGTTTGAAGCCAGACTGGAACTTTTTAAATCGTAAAAGTAGCTATAGTTTTACAAGTTGGGGCCTGTTTTTGTTTGTATCATGCACAAGGACGCACATGCACAAGCATGCAGATGATGCGAACCATCTACTAGTTTTGGCAATGACTGGCAACGATTTAAAAAGTTAAAACGTCAACTTTTCTAAGTTTGTTTCACCTCAAACATATATACAGAAACCCTGAATGTATACCAACTGTTAACTCCACAGGGAGTGGAGGTAAACCTGACTTAGACTGATGCTGCATGCTCCTTTTTTTTTAATTATAGCTTCTCTTCTCCAATTTTCTTTTTTTTGATTTTGCAGACTCATCCCTATTTTCAATTTCTTTTTTGTCAGTCATCTTCTTTCTAGATTGTATTAGAAGGCCATCATATAGGTTGTAGTACTTTTTCTAGTGACTGTGAGTTCTGTCTGTCTTTGCATAGTGATTGTGGAGTGCTGCTGTTGTGCTGTGCTTGTTTGTTGGACTGTCTCTCTTTTATTTTTCTCTCTTTTCTGTACTAACGGTGTGTTCTGGCCCAGCCTTGGGTAACACTCGCTCATACAAACTGCTAGACTGGAATAGTGTCACTGCAGGTATTTTCCCCCTTTTACTGCTCTCACCCACAGGAGTAATGGCAGCTCACTGGAGTGAGGCTTGTGCCCTCATAGCATGCACCCAACACTGACGTCTTGAGAACAGCTAGGCTTCATATTTATATCGACAAAGAAATTCAACAAAAGCCAGACCGACAGTGTTACACTGAACATTGATAAATTCAGTGAGCTGCCATTCTCCACTCTCTAAACTGTGTGAGTGTGTGCTGGGCTGAGTTGAGCATGCGCTGTGTCCCCACCCCACCCGATCAAACCTGGCCTGGCTCCCCCCCAGCTCATCCTGCTGCACAGAAGAGCTGCAGCTCTTCCCCTAACGTTGTCCCCGCGCTGTTCTAACGCTTCCTGAATCAGCATCGTGGTCAAACCTGTCTAGACCAGAGGAGGTTTAGGAGGTTTACTGTGTGACAGAGAGCCACTGACCGGGCATGTGCATCCCTAACTCACTGGGCCGTATTCATACTGAGAGAGAGAGAAGGAGGGATGGATGGATGCATGGAAGGAGGGGTGATTTTATGGGTGGCAGTTGAGGAAAATAAAAAAATGGATTTGGGATGAATGATTGGGATGGAAGGAAACATGAGCTTGGGTAATGGAGGAAGTATGCCATCACTCAGTATTATCTAACTCAAAAACTAGATTTAATGGACTGGTGAATGAATATGGCCCTTCTCTGCCCATGAGCATACACATGGTCATGAGCGTGCACGTTGGTGAGCCTGTGCCTGTGTGACATGCTGCTTCTGGTTTAAAGGGCCTGATGCCTGGCCATCAGTCATTATTCTTCATCTCTTCTCCACATCCTCCCCTCATTCATTCCTCCCCTGTCTCACCCAGAAGTCTCTCTCTCTCTTCTTTTCTTGGGGCTCTGTCAGCATGTGGCCCTCTCAGGGAGACATGGGGTGTGGCTCAATACTCTATGTATTGTAGCTCCTTTCATGTCTTCTTTGTTCAGTGATCCAGAATTGAGTGAGATCAAACTCACAACTGGCAACGATTAGGCTCTCACAAAGGATTTTGATCAGTGGTGGAGTTAAGCCTCATGAGATTATTGAAACCCACCCATGGTTTAGCCTAATTATGATGAAGGCTCAATCCCTTTGAATTTGAAACGTTTGTCAACAATGTAGAGACACTAATCACATCAGGCATTCTTTTGTAGTAACTCTTTTACTATCCAGGAGGATCTTCTTTCTATAGTCAGAAACCACAGCCACAACACGGCTCTGTATCTCTCACCAGTGTCCTTTTGTTCTGAAAGGAGACATAGAGAATTGAGTGACAAAACGATTTTAGATCATATGCATTTAAAGAACACACAAGTAACCTAACCGTTGACTCTGCCTTCATCATCATCCTTAAAACTCTCATTCCATCATTCATAATATCACTTTGTTTCACAAAATGATACTTGGTTTTGGCTTGCTTTGAAACATTGTTTAATTCATATTTCATCAGAAGAGTGTATTGTTATGATGTGTGTTTATTTTCTGGTTATTTTTCACGTTGGCAACAGATTAGATACAGGCTTGCCATATTTCCTGTTTGAGTGTGTGTACTGTCAGGAAGTATTCTTTTTTTAATTGAACAATGTCGACAGATAACTAGGTTAAGCTTTACTCTTGATAACAGTAGAAAGACTCCAGTGTTCAGTGAGGTTTTATTAGATAATTCAGCCACCTGGAATGGTTTGTAAAAACTGTCTGACTCTGAGTTTTGTGTTTTCCAGATGAGCCAGAGACTCGCGACGCCTGGTGGGAGGAGATACGCCAGGAGATCAAATCTCATGCCAAAGCTCTTGGTTGCCATGCTGTGGTGGGGTACAGTGAGAGCACTAGCATCTGGTATGTAGTAGTACAAAGATTTCCTTTTTCTGCCTGCTTTGCTTATTGTTGATGTTCATTTTATAACCCAGTTAGTTTTAAACAAGTTCCCGTTGTGTTCTCATCTTCTTCCCTTTCTTCCTCTATCTCCCCTTGACCCAGTGAGGAAGTGTGTATCCTGTCAGCATCAGGCACAGCAGCCATCCTGAATCCTCGATATATGCGTGAAGGCTGCCTCGACATCGTAATCGGCGACCACAGGTTGATATGATTTATGACTGACTGATTTTAATCTTTGTTTGTATACTCTTTACGTCAGCACAGTTTGAATTGAGTTTTGAGGATGATACCAGATGGTGTGTGTTTTTCTGCAGGTTTGAGGAGCCGTCTCCCCCGAGTTGTGGTTTCTGCCACATCCCCTATGATGAGCTCAACATGCCCTTTCCAGCCCAGCTCACTTTCTGCTACCAGTGCAGGCGACAAAAGGTGTCAAATATATTCATCTTGATTGCCGAAATCGTGTAAATCGTTGTCCCATTTATTAAAACCCAGTGTGGTGGGAAAAAGCATGAATTAGTAGTAATAATTGTTATGTGTCTTCAAGGTTCCTGATGTGCTCTTCACAACAATTGACCTGCCCCCAGAAGCAGCTGTCACAGGAAAGGGCTGCCTTATCCAGGCCAGGTAAAACATGTCACAGTTAAATGGCTTCAAGCCGTTTTAAACTGATTTCCAACGTAGAGAAGTAATATTTAGTGCAGTCAAATGTCGCATAGGGTAGATTTATTAAGAAAATGAATAATAAAAAAAACACCTTAATAATGTACAATGTTAATTCCCTCTAAATCAGTTTGATCACGTGATCTCCCAACATATGGTTCATGCTGTGGCAGCTTGAAGGCTGATCACACGAAGACGTTGAGAAAAGTGAGTTAATGCCAGTGTTTATTGTCTTCTAGGCTGTGTCGTTTAAAAAAGAAGGCCCAGGGTGAAGTGAATGCGACGGCCATCTCCAACCTGCTGCCGTTCATGGAGTACGAGCTGCACACCCAGCTGATGAACAAGCTGAAGCTGCGGAGCATGAACGCTCTGTTCGGCCTGCACATACAGATCAGTGTCGGAGAGAACATGCTGCTGGGTCTGGCTGTAGGTTGACATTTAAGGGTGAACAGCTTATTCAGCCATTTGTGTGTTGTCCTTAAAATGAGTGTGTGTTCAGTCTGCTACAGGAGTGTACCTGACAGCTCTGCCGGCTCCAGGGGCCATCCAGATCGCGGGGAAAACTCCTGGTGAGATGAGCAATGATCACCACATCCTCACCATTCAGAAAAGGATCAATGACACCATTGCCAAGAACAAGGAGCTCTATCAGATTAACCCTCCGGTGAGACCCGAAACACATGCAGCCACAGTAAATGAATCTATGGAAGACTGTGATTAGGTCTGCAAGGCCTACCCTATCATGCCGCTGCTAAGTAGGTCTCTACAATGTCTTTTTCAACACTACAGTATTCAGAGTACCAAGTGGGTACCCACAAATAAATAAATAAATAAATAATATGCTGTTAACAGAAAGCTTGTGGAAACAAAAATGTTACGTTTTTGTGTATTTTAGGGCTTTAATGTCAGAATTGTACCTGCAGTTAATGGCTAGTTAATTGTGCCTGTCACATACATTTTGAGGCTTAAGCCTTTCCATTGTTTTGGGTATAATTATCTCTTTGTTCAAAATCATGTATCATACATTATATAGTCTGTTCTTTGTAAATCGTGATAAACTTACCCCTCTTGTCTCTCTCTGGTTATTAAAGAAATTATTTGCCCTGGACCCTGAGGTGTTCTGCGGCATAAACATGGTACTGAGCACGGCGACTTTTAGCTGTGAGACGCAGCAAAGCATGACAAAATTCACTGTATTAATCACAATACTACACTGCTTTTACTATACCTGTATAACCACTGGGGTCATTTGGGAGCAGGTAGATGTGTAAGTGACTCCAGAGTCACTTCTCAAGGGCAAACCACTGTAGACCCATGTATCTGTGTTGATGTACTTGTATTATGACCATCTACCCTGCCCATTCAAACTCTCACCTGTATATTTTTGGGTGGTGTTTGTGTGTGTGTGTGTGTATGTGCCACTCCTTACTGTGTGTGTGTGTGTGTGTGTGTGTGTGTGTGTGTGTGTGTGTGTGTGTGTGTGTGTGTGTGTGTGTGTGTGTGTGTGTGTGTGTGTGTGTGTGTGTGTGTGTGTGTGTGTGTGTGTGTGTGTGTGTGTGTGTGTGTGTGTGTGTGGTGTGTGTGTGTGTGTGTGTGTGTGTTGTGTGTGTGTAGTGTGTGTGTGTGTGTGTGTGTGTGTGTGTGTGTGTGTGTGTGTGTGTGTGTGTGTGTGTGTGTGTGTGTGTGTGTGTGTGTGTGTGTGTGTGTGTGTTGTGTGTGTGTGTGTGTGTGTGTGATGGTGTGTGTGTGTGTGTGTGTGTGTGTGTGTCGTGTGTGTGTGTGTGTGTGTGTGTGTGTGTCGTGTGTGTGTGTGTGTGTGTGTGTGTGGTGTGTGTGTGTGTGTGTGTGTGTGTGTGTGTGTGTGTGTGTGTGTGTGTGTGTGTGGGTGTGTGTGTGTGTGTGTGTGTGTAGTGTGTGTGTGTGTGTGTGTGTGTGTGTGTGTGTGTGTGGTGTGGTGTGGTATGGTATTAACATAGACTTCTAGATTTACATGTGAGATGCAGACGTGCGCTGCTGCTGTATTCTGCTGTTCACTTAGACAGCCAGTCTGCTCAGGTTTTGTTTCCCTTTGCTTTGCAGGAGCCGACAGAGGAGGTTGTTGGTTCTCCGATTCCTGAGCCCAGGCAACGATCCAGACTTTTCCGCTCCCACTCAGAAAGCTCAGATGAACAGTCAGAACTGGACCTCTCCCATGGCAAGAAGGATGCCTTTGTCCTGGAGGTGTGTATCAATACAACAACATGTGTAAATCCAATTATTTCAATGGACAAGTTTAAGAATTTGCTGTCATTTCCATAGATTGATGACACTGACGCTGTGGAGGACATCCACTCTCTCCTCATGGATGCTTCTACCCCCGCAGGTACTGTATACTCTCATTTATTGAATTTAACAAGAAATGTGTTATATTTTAGTATACTGAAAGCAGCAATATGGTATGCCTATACTTGTTTTCACACATTATCCTCACATCCTGCCGCCTTAAAGTGAATCATTATGCACTCACTGCACTCAGGTATCTCCCTATTGGGTCGAGGATCTAACAAATGTCAAATCTCTTTGCCTCTTCATCTTTTGCCATTCCACTTTTAGGTTTCTACAGCTGCAACACTGAGACCATGCCTGGGATTTTCAACTGGACTTCAGGGGTTCAGGTTAGTGTTCATAATACAGCGTTACATCCTTCACAGTTCACAGCAAACCTTCTATTATCTTAACTAAAAACTATTTTGGAGGGGCTTTTTTATTTCAATTATATTGTGCCATTGATGTGTACATTTAATGTTTTTCAACCGCTGCAATTTGAACATAATTAAGCAAATCTACATCTACAGGAAAGGCAAAACTATTATAATTTAGGAAATGTATTGCTTTAATCGTATATTTCATGCTATGTGTTTCTGCTACTGTCTTGCAGATGTTTACATCAGTGAGGGTCTTTAGGTTGAGTAATGCCAATCTTACTAACCAAGGCTTGAACAAGATCTTCACTGACCTTTGTGAGAATCTGCTAAAGGTAAGAAGGCCTCTATTGATCAGTTGGTAACTACGTCCTTTTTGGTGCAATACTTATCCTTTGTAATGGGCATCTGTAAGACTGTTAAACTCTTACAATGGTCCTTGTATTTCTTGTGTTTTGAATAAAGAGTTTCATGTAATTTCAATGTGTTTATTTCAGAGTTTTTACTTCAAGTTGCGCTCAATGATCCCCTGCTGTCTGTGTAAGCTCAACTTCACTGTAGCAGTACCAGAAGAAGAACTCATACAGGTGAGAGGCTTCAGGCCATCTCTGATTTGTGAAATAGCAACAAAACTGAATTTATGAGTCAAATCCAATAAAAAAAGTTTCTCATATCTATTAATGTGCCTCTGCCTTGCAGGTTGCAGTTACAGCTGTTGCCATGACATTTGACAAAGACCAGAATCAGGAGAAGCCGGCAGACAAGCCCCCCACCAAAGGTACAGTATATCTGGTTAAAGGGAGTTATTGATTGTTTTAGGGGATGTTTTTAACATTTTATTCTCACACAAAGTCAGACAATACCTTGAGGTTTTATATAATGCAGGGTTAGTCTTGTGTTAAAAGCTTTATTTAAAAAAACATTTCCATTGCAACATACTGTGAAACTACAAATAGTTATTCATATTTAACCACTGTAAGTTTGAGATATGTTTCCTGTGTTGCTTTTCTAATAAATGATTTATAAATTAGAACATTTTGATTAGGAATGCCATCTACTGTATCTTTAAAACCTTTAACGCTGTATCTCTGAGCTGTGATAGGCTAGTGTTAGTATTCAACAAACCTTCAAACTACTTGCACAAAACCAGGTTGTTTCAGTAGTAGTGAAGTAAGAAAACAGAACAGAACCACAAAAGAAAAAACATCTCTTTGGTTGTGTTTGAAATCTAGAGCACCGGAGTGATTCTATGTGCTTCTTTCCAGGAGGAGGTGAGACTGAAGAGCAGCTGCAGTTCCCCATGGAGTTATGTGCAGACGCAGCAGCAGGCAACACTCAGCAAGCATCCAAAACCTCAGGTAGCCTTTTTTAAAAAATGGTTTTAATTTCTTCCTGACCACCTCCTCCATCCTGCTTGAATAACAGGCACTGCCCATCTCCTCCACTAACAACTATAGGTACAGTCTCTTTACTCACCCCATCCGCAAAGCTCTGCCACAATCAGCTGGTTCTGGCTCGTTTACCAGGTAAATAAACAGTCGTTGGTCATAGCCCAGTGTGTTCAGTTTGAAGTGAACTTAGATGGTGTTGTCTAGATGAGACCGTGTGGTGTTGTCTAGATGAGATGTCATGCTCGAAAAGCAGCATGGCTTACTTTTCATTCACTTGAATTTAACAATGAGCAAGCAGCTGGTCCCGGCTATAGTACTGACTATAAAAGGAGCATTTGGATGTGCAAAAGATGTATGAGAAGGTGAAAGCTAAGTAACACATGCTGTGTAGGCCTTGTGGCAAGGGACTGTTGAAGCCTGTTCGCTCCCTGCCAAGTGCAAAGTTAGATTTTGATGTGTGTGTGTGTGTGTGTGGGTGTGTGGGTGTGTGTGTGTGACAGGTGTCGCAGAGAGCATCAACGTCTCATCCAGAGGTGAGCCTCTTTCCCCCCCACCCTCTCTCCCTGCTACCTCAACTACTACACTTCTGTTTTGGACTTTCATCCTATTTACCTCAGACAGAGTTATCCTGCATCACTCCCAAACCTCATCCACTTTTGTTTCTTTTCTGTTTGTTGTATTTGTCCTGTTTTCTTTCTTCTTTTGTTCTCTTGTTGTCGTTGTTGTTGCGTTTGTGTATGTTTGGTTGTGGGCTGTGTTTGTGTGTGTGTGTTTGTGTTTGTGTGTCTGTGTTCTCTCCAGCTGCCTCCGTTGATTACGGTTCCTTTGCAGACAGATGCAGCACCTGGCTAGAGCTGCTTAGGCTGAAAGCTCACACCATAAGACGAGGATCAGTTAAGACAAGTAGGAGGACACAGTCTCTAGCACACTCCGGTGATGATACCCACAAATACAGAACACCGTTTCACGAGCAACCACACACACAAACACACAAACACACACACACACACACACACAATCACAAACCCCTCCATGCATGCCGCTGGGGGGCGGAGCAACGTAAATGAAACACCAGCTTTTAGCTTGAGTTTGAACGTTGAAGCCCCGCCCCTCAGAAGGATCCACAAGCAGCTGCTTGGCTTTGAAATGCCTGTAGCCATGGCAAATATGATGACAAATTATCTGTAAGGGTTAAATGGATCAATTTGATGACAATAACTGGATTCCAGTGACTTGATTTCTTTCTCAGCACTTGCATGAGTGAATGTACCTAAGCTGAGATGCCATGTTTTAAGGATAAACTGTACAAAAACTAATTGGGACACATACAATGTGGTAGAGATCAAGGTGGGGTGGGCAGGGGGCATTGCTTTTCTGCAAGATCTTGTTGGATTTTCAGTCCTGTGCACACAAGTGAACTACAATCTAACGTGTGGCTCTGAAGGTTCCTGGTTTGATGGATGTAAGCCACGTCAGGTAAATCTGCAGTAAGATGATGGAGCATCTTTCACACTCTGGCTCGTGTACATGTGCCCAGCTCAGCTCATAGCAGTCTATGTCCGTCTCCATTTCTCAAGCTTCTTTCACAAATGAAAAATAATCTAAACATGTTCTCATGTACTTCACTGTACAGCAAAAACTGTATTCACACTTGTAAGCATACACAGCTGTGTCCAGGTCTGTCTGTCTGTCTGCAGACACTGTTTAACTGTCTTGTCTGTTTGCTTCAACTGCACGGTATGCATGGCAGCGCACGCTTTCCAAGTGATTGTCTTGGCACCACACATCCTCACCACTGCATGTCAAGTCACACACTCACAACTGACATACTCACGGATAGGTGCACACATGTTAGTCCAGCCGTGAAAAAGCGAACAGGACTTTTGCACGAACATTTCACATTCACATTTCTTTCTGCTTTAAAGTTCATATATGTTTTTATTTTCCCACAATTTTTGAGTATTTTCTGGTTTCTCCATTCCTTTTCGTCTTTTTTCCTCTTCCTCTCCTCTTGTTTTCTTTTCACATGTCCCTGTTTTGGACCTCTGCCTGCTCTGTCTGAACTTACAGTCTCATCTTTGGAGCGCTGCAGTCCGCTGCCCGAGGGACGCTCTCGCTCGCTGCGCTCCACACGCTCGTTCGGGAGCAGTTCGGTCGCCGTGGTGAAGATGACGCCGCTCTCTTTCCTCCCTGGGACACGCATCATCAAATACCTTGGGATCATCAATATGTTTTTCATAAGAGAGACAACATCGTTACGGGAGGTATGACTGCAAAGACGAGCAACACATTCAAAGGCCCCCAGATCTTTGTTCAAAGTTTAGACATCCCTGATATGTGTGTGTTTGTCCTCTGCAGGAAGGTGGTGTCAGTGGCTTCCTCCATTCATTCATAGGAGAGGTGTTTGCGATGGTTCGAGCCCATGTAGCAGCTCTGGGTGGGAATGCAGTGGTGTCCTACAGCATGAAGGAGTGTATGTTGATGGAAAATCCAAACAAGAACCAGGTACTCTCCCACACGCACAGACGTATTTACCTATTACATTCCATCTATACATTAGTGTAGGCCTGTAGTGTATGACTACTTATTAATTATTCCAACAAGACAATGTCATTTTAAAACCTGACTATAATAATAATGAAAAAGTTAAATCATGCAAATACACCGTTTTACAACCACTTAACTCTTGAGAATATTCAGTCATTGGAATTGGATTGTGAAAAAGATATTAAAATATCCAAAATAAATAAATATAATTTTAAAACACACAATCAGAACAATAAATAATATGGACTCTCAAGCTCTGTCAACAAGATTTCAACTGACATTCATATAAAACATTTCACATATGGAATTAAAGAATCATTAAGTCCTTAGGTCATACAGTACACTACAGGTCAAACACGACCATTCCAGTTTTTAAATGGTTAGAACCTTTTTTCTTTTTACAAATGTGCAAATGATGAACATATTAGCATATTAGTAACAACACGAACATTTCTCTCTAATTCTACTTAATCCCAAAATGTTCCTACACCAGAGCCGTGGACAAAAGTCACAAAAGTAATTACCGTAACAGGCCTACATGTGAGCACAATGACTAACTCTCTGCATCCTCAGGTCTCACAGTTCTTCTTATAGATTAATCTGCCTGTCTTTTTTCTTCCTCAAGGCTCAGTGCCTCATTAATGTGAGTGGGGATGCCGTCATCTGTGTCAGGGAGACGGACCCGGAGCCAACTCCCTCAACCACAAATATCGGACAGATCTGCCCTAGTGGAACAGATGTGACTACATGACAGTGAAACACTGAGCCTCACCTTGTTTGCAGGACACACAATCTGAGTGGAAACGCCCTCTGAGTCTAGCCGTCCAAATATGAGTAATTTATGTCTGCCTTAAAACTCTGTAAAAGATCCAAAGGTTTGGACGCAGGCAACAAAGAAGTACTCACACACTCCAAAAAATGCAGTCTGGATTAATATGGGAGTGCAGGGTGTCTGTGTTTTTCTCTGTGTCAAGCATGAGAGCATTTGCAGGTACTGATGTATCTCTTTGGGAATGAAGTAATGTGAGGGTTTTTTAACAGAAGTCTAAGGATGCCTCTGTATTTTGCCTATGCATTACATCCGTCCATATTGGTGAGACCCAAAGCGAGTCTGTCTGCATTTACTTTGAGTTTGGGCAGAAGTAACGTGTGAGGCAGCTATGACTAATGTGTCCATCCACAGCTCACAGGGAAAGTCATGGCCTTGCGAAGAAATACACTGTTGTAAACCATCAATTCATTTGATTGATTTAATTTGTGTTGGGCTCTGTTTTAGAGCAACTTGCAAATTGAAAGGCCAATCTATTTATTTCAGAGCAGCCACATAATGACCTTCAAACAAGGCAAGTGTTTCAACTTCAACAAAGCTGGTGCTATTCCTCAAAATATAAATTGCTCACTAGAATGAAAATTTGAAGTGAAAAACAATACAGACAACAATTTGATGCCATTTTATTAAAATTATCTACGTGTTCATTGGTGTCCAGTTCTCATGTCCAAATTAGGTTTTGTACGAATTGTGTTGATAGATAATCTTCTTAATCAGTTACAGTATTGCTCACAGGCAGCATCCTACAGATAATTACATTTCTTCAGAAAGTGTCAAGTAATGATGTCATCTATAATAAATAAACAAAAACAGGCCAGTGTTTCTGGTGTATGCACATATTTTTGAAGGGCAATCATTTCCCTTTAGAACAGCCATTACTGTGTATTCCAGTGACTATTTTATAGATAAAAACTATTAGATTTTTGTATTGCTTCATTTTGAAATCGTCAAATCAAGTGGCATGTGTATGCCTTTTTATTTACTCGCATCAGGAGTGGGAGAGTTAATGGTTAAGGGAATAATGTCGCACTTTGGGTCTGAGCAGCAGGGATGTTTCATATGGGAAAGCTTTTGAGATCGTTTTGATTAATTAAAACGTTAGTAATCTGACTGAAGCAACTCTTCCATCACTTGTAGCTCTGGTATAACTAACTCTTCTTGATGCATCATGCGATCACTGTCAGATTTCACATACCTTTGTCAATCTTTATTACTTTTGCTCATGTTCTATATATAATCCTGATCTGTCTGGATTTTATATTTATGTCTAATGCTGGAAACAAGCATCTCATGGTGTAGGTGCAACATAAAAAAACTGTAAATGTTCTCTAAAATCAGATTTTAGTATTTTTGTAACATAACATGTATGAAACCTACAGCTCATGTTGCCTGTACAATGAATTTATGATGTGTTTGGACTCAGTGACAGAAATTAATGGTACTCTAAACTGTCGGTGATGAGTTTCAGATATCTGTGTCTAAAACTTGAATGTACATATTAAAATACTTTTGCTTCCTGACTAGCAGCATGCAGATTAATTTTTTAGTGCCATGCTTGCCTGGTAAGTATTGCACAATAAACTCAGTCAAACCAAGATGCATCTGTTTGATCATTATTTTTGAAAAGTGAATAAAATATGTATACCAATTACATTTGTGTTGGCTGTATATAGTGGGCCATTCTTATAGCCTACCTATGCATTCAATTTACCCAATAATGTTTGACAGTAGGAATGTAAAACAAGAACCCAGAAAACTACGGAATGCCGTTTAAGCCAGAATTAAATAAATACATAAATATGCCTAGGAAATAAATTCTGAAATAAATAAATAAGGCAATAAATATATATATATATATATATGTACATTTAAATACACATTTATTTATTTCATGGGACTTTTATTTCATAATGCCACATTTATTTATTTCAAGAGACTTTTATTTCACAATGCCACATTTATTTATTTCAGGGGACGCCCTACAGTGCAACGCCCAAAAAAGATACAAAAATAAATACTAAATAACTTCCCTTTCACAATGTAAAGTCCTAACAAAATCACAAAATCCCATACTGGTTTTACCTTTACAGACTATGGTAATCCGTGTATCTACCGTCCAATTGTTTTTCTTTATTAAACACGTAAACGGAAGAGCGTCTGAGAGGCGTTTTGGCTTTTTGCTTTTTACCTTACTAAATGGTCAAATGGTCCTTGGAGCGAGGGGCGGGGCGAAACTCACGGAAGTGATTTCAAAACAAAAGCACTCGTTTGCTAAAATCACACTTTGAATCACTACAGTATCCTGCTGAAGGAACGGTGATTATTATAAACAAGGGGAATTTAGCGATCACAACGAAAACGGCCAAGACACATATTGAGCCCAGAAAATGGATGTTATTAAGGGCTGTAAATATAATAAACCTATGTCTAAAATGGACAACATTGTTAGGAGATTTAAACTACAGCGATTCTGCACTGCGGTCACCTCAGCCGCCTCTCGAGTTTGCTTTTTCAAATCAGCTGCTCTTCATTATTCCTGCTATATTTGACGAGTGATACAAATATTTTTTTACCTCAAGTTCTTAAGGAAACTGACACTCTTGGACTCGGATCTAGTTTGACTTCTACCAGAAATAAAATGAAGTACTGTGTACTTTGTGAGTAATCCTCTGTCAAAGTCCCCTCCATAATGCATATTTTTCTGCTATCTTTGATGAATGATAAAAATATAATTTTACCATTAGTTCTTAATGAAATTGATACTGTTTGACTTTGTATTAGTTAGCCTACTACTAACAATACATTGAAGTACTTTTACTGTGTATTCTTTGAGAAATACTCTGTCAAAGTCCCCTGCTGAGAACAAAATCAAGCCACTTCTGCTAAGTTTGATGAGGGAATTCTTTTTTGTTGCCATATTAGTTCTTCGTGAGATTGATCCTGTTGGACTCAGTACTAGTGAAACCCCCACAAGTACTATGAAGTACTTACTGTGTACTTTTCCGGTACTCCTCTGTCAATGTCCCCTCCTGAGAACAAGAATGCATGTTTTTCTGCTATTTTGAATGAGCGTTAAAAAAGACTTTCTTCATGAGACTTATATTAAGTAGAGTATTTTAAGAGGATATGGTGATATCAGCAATACTTCCAGTCAGTACTCCGGCAGCAGCATTATACACCTTGGAAAGTCTTTGGAGACTGGCCTGGATAGCTGGTCTATCCTTTAACACACTGACACACTCTGTCACTCTGGTTGGCCTCTTATGATGCTGCTGTCTTTTAATATATGATTATTTCTCAGCCGCTAGTTCGTTCCTCGCAGACTCTTCAGTCTCATCAGCCTCACCCTTCCATCAGTCCCCTGCAGTCAACGCATCAGCCTCCAGCACACTTCCAGTGTCTGACTCCATATGATATTGTCCTGATGCTGTAAGGGTGATGCCCCATGATCACAAAATGACCCCTCTAGAGTCTGAGTGCCAAGGACCTCATATTATGTCTGTCATTACCCCCATTATAACAATTTGCTTTCCTTTTTTCTCTTCTCTTAACTGAATAGCCCTGTCTTTAAGTATAACACAATGTAAAGTCCTTTTCCTGCACCATTTTAAGGCTTCAAAACAGGCATTTTTACTGTATGTGTTTGGAGAAATGACACAATAAATGGCCAAGAATTGTACTTTATAAACTCTGAATCTTGTGGTGCTTGAAGAAATACAGACTGGCTAAGCCGGCCAGGTTATATATATGCCTTTTTTGGAGCCCTTTTTTGCAATATTTATTCAAATGTCACTAGTTATTTAAACAAACCACTATCTGAGGATTATACAAGCAACCATAAAACACCCTTTATCTAGAGAGCCATTGAAGCACTATTTTTTTTTAAAGTGTTCAGAAAGACTGCATCAATGATATGTTATATATCTATATATCTATATAATATCAATATTGTTAACTTCAACCAAAGTCAATTTAAATAGCGGGCAAAAATGGGTTAATTGCCATGCATGTGGTGTTTGATATAGTTTACGTAATGTTCAATTTAAACTATTTTAGGCAGAAAAACGTATATTGACTAAAACCTTTTTTTACAATTTACTATAATTTAGAAAGGTTTTTGTGAGAAATCATTTCAAAAGTAAACTTCTTTTTCATTTTATATTTAAATTTGAAATGTTTGCACACAACATTATTAATTTATACATTTTTATCAATATTCTTTTCATTATGAATCCATTTATTTTATTGTATTTCCTTGAGGCTGGGGAAGATATCCAGCAGTTCAACATGCAAATGTTGTAATACAAGTAAGTATAAGTACAACATGGAAAGGGAAATAAAATACGTTTCATAGGAGGATGTGGAATCTTTTTCTCTCACAATCAAACAATCTATAATTTAGCTCTGGCCTTCACTCACAAAAAAACATTTTGTTGGAATTGGACACATTTTTCCAATCTCTATTGACTGACATGCAATGACTGGGACTGATGGAAGAATCTGAGAGGAACGAACTAGGAGTAGAGAAATAGTCCTATTTAAAAGACAGCATTGTCATAAGAGGCCAACAAGAGTCACAAGGGTTTGTCACTTTGCTGAAGGCCAGTCTCTAAAGACTTTCCAAGGTGTAAAAATGCTGCTGCCGGAGTACTGACTGGAAGTATTGCTGATAACATGTCTACCTATCCTCTTAAAATACTCTGTCCAACAATAAGTCTCATGAAGAAAGGTGTTTTAACGCTGATTCAAAATAGCAGAGAAACATGCATTCTTGTACTCAGGAGGGGACATTGACAGAGGATTAATCCAAAAGTACACAGTAAAAGTACTTCATAGTACTTGTGGGAGTAGTTTCACTAGTACTGAGCCCAACAGTGTCAATCTCACGAAGAACTAATGGCAAAAATCATTTTTTTCCCTCATCAAACTTAGCAGAAGTGGCTTGATTTTGTTCTCAGGAGGGGACATTGACAGAGGATTTTATTTTTAAACAACACACTAGAAGTACTTCATTGTATTGTGGTAGTAGGTGTAAGACTACTGAGTCCAGCAGTATCAATATAATTAAGAACTAATGGCAAAATTGTCTTTTTATCATTCATCAAAGATAGCAGAAAACATGCATTATGTACTATGGAGGGGACTTTGACAGAGGATTACTCAAAAAATACACAGTTAAAGTACTTCAATGTATTTCTGGTAGCAGTCAAACTAGTACCGAGTCCAACAGTATCAGTTTTATTAAGAACTTATGGTAACACATATTTCGTATCGATCATCAAATATAGCAGGACCATAGAGCAGGACAGGCTGATTTGAAAAAACAACGCGAGAGACGGCTGAGGTGACTGCAGTGCAGAATCACTGTAGCCTATAGTTTAAATCTCCTAACAATGTTGTCCATTTTAGACATAGGCTTATTATATTTACAGCCCTCAATACGTGTCTTGGCCGTTTTCGTTGTGATCGCTAAATTCACCTTGTTTCCCTTTGTTTATAATATTATCACCGTTCCTAGCACACGAGTGCTTTTGTTTTGAAATCACTTCCGTGAGTTTCGCCCCGCCCCTCGCTCCAACGACCATTAGACCATTTAGGCCCAATCCCAAACCACTCCCTCGACCCTACCCCTCCGTGGCGGAGTGAACTCCGTCTGTAGCCACACTCGCAGCTCAACGAGGGTTCCTCCTGTCAGATGGAGGGAGTAAATACAGCGGCAAGCTTTGGGACAAACTCCCCTCTCTCCGGCAGAAACAGGAAATGCCGTAACTGTATGTAACAACGGTTTCAAATCAGCATCTCTTAGACAAAAAATGTAAATTAAGAACTCAAATAAAACTCCAAACATCTTTCATTGTGTTACTTTTTTGTAAAGCTCTTTTAGTTTTAAACCTGATGTTTATAAGCTTCTTAGTTTTTGCAACAGTCTGTAAATATACACAACTTTATAATAAAATGCACACATTTACCTTTTTCTAGACTAAACACAGGTATGATCCTAAATTAAAAAAATATGAGGTTATCATGAGGTTGTTAACATCGCAATTTATCAGTGGATGTTTGCTGGAACTACTTGTAAACAGCGTGTTTCCTGACGGACACACACAGCGTGACTCCGGTCAGGTAGAGACCGGTCTCAAGTCAGCACCGATGCAGACTCGCTGTTTGAGGGCTTGATAGCCCACTCCCCCTCCACACTCGTTGGTTTGGAACAGCACTTAATGTGGCGGACCCTCCGCGCGAACGCGCAAACGGAGGGGTAGTGTGTAGGGGTAGGGTGTAGGGCGTGGTTTGGGATTGGGCCTCAGTAAGGTAAAAAGCAAAAAGCAAAAAGGCCTCTCAAACGCTCTTCCGTTTACGTGTTTAATAAAGAAAAACAATTGGACGGTAGATACACGGATTTATGGTTGTACTACATACAACACATCTCTTTGGAGGTTTAAATGCTTTTAAATGAACTAGGTTTACATATTTTTTTTGCATTTGCTGATAAATATTGTATATGAACAAAAACAAGAATAATTCCATAATCAAATACAAAACTGAAATGTAGAGGGTATGACCTGGAATGTTCCACCTGTTCAGTCCAGCGCGTATACAAAAATATGCACAAAAGCAAATTGCTATGAAATAATAAACCATCCCTGACACAAGATTAAACTGCACATCTTTTATCCGATGCTCATGAACGCAGCATATAGTTGTTGAAAGCAGCGGTAGCGACATCCTCAGGCTGTGTGTGTGAATCGCTCCCCGCTACGTGTCCCTGTCCCCGGGCTACATTAATAAATCCTGCTGCCTGCACCCCTCCTGCTCCAGGAGCAGACAGCGGTAACTCGGCCCTGAAGCAGCGGCTCTCCTCCTCCAGCAGCCCGGCCTAGACATGGGGGAAATCATCCAGCCACGGCGCATGTTCCTATGGAGCATGGCGGTCATCTATCTGGCTGCCTTTGTATCCCTCTACGTGCAACTACCAGGTGAGACCCACTACTCTGCAGCCTGTGTGGAAGCTAGCTCTCCTAACTTACTACTACTGTCTGTGTTAGCCTGTTAGCTCAGCTGGCAACTTGTATTCTCTTGGAGAGGAGGACGTTTCAGTGGGCTGTAGTCAGAAAGCGTTTCCTACTCCTGGCTAACTTTACGAGCTAACATCTGCAGAGAGACTGCAAAACGGATGTGAATACGCACACACGCACTAATGTAAAGTTTTACAGTAACCCGCTGTTTTATGACGCCCTTATGACGCCCTTATCAGTAGCCCAGCAGAAGTCCAGAAGACCTCGCCCTCGCCCCTGTGTTGAGACCATAGGTTGAGACCACACATACACCTGCAATAAGTCACAGTGTCAACATCATTTTCCGGTGCATAATTTTTAAATTAATTCATAACAATTACAGGAATAAATATATATTAATAAAAAAAAATGTACATTTTATTTTTTGTAATTTTATTTGGGTTGTAAACACACTTGCATGTAGAAAGCAGTCTATTGTTTATAAATACATTAAATGCTTTTATGCTGTCTGTTTTATAATAATTTTTCTATAATTCTTTAACATGGGAAGCACTAATTCTGAAGCTTGAAAAGTGGTATGTAAATAAAACTGTTAATATTATCTACTATACATTACTAGCTTGTCTGTACCGTGCAGGCATTGATCATGATTATATTTCTAAAAGATACAAGAAGGTTTATTTAACAAATACAAAAACAAATTAGCATCAACACATATTATTATTGTGAAATGGACCCACTGCAGAATGAGTACTTTTGCTTTTGGTACTTTAAGTATATTTTGATGCTAATACTTTTCTACTTTTACTTGAGTAACCTTTTGAATGCAGGACTTTTACTTGTAACAGAGTATTCCTACACTATGGTACTTTTACAATATCTGAGTATTTCTCCCACCTCTGCAAATGAATGAGTGAAAAAATGCAGTTCCTCCTTAAAAAGCAAAAGGGATCACAATGGTTTAAATTCCTAAGCTGTATATGTTGATTTAATTGTTGCTTCCCATGTTTATTGCTAGGTCTCTATGGTAATGAAGGGCTGCTGCCTGCGCGCTGGCAGCTAAAATACAGTGGTAAGTCTCTCTGGGAGCAGCTGCTGTCTTCCCCCAGCCTGCTGTGGTTTGGCCCTCAGCTCGGCGTGGACACTCACACCGCCATGGAGCTGCTGTGTCTTCTGGGGGCCGCACTGAGCTTCGCTGCAACGCTGGTGGAGTCTCTGCGAGACAGCGTGGTGTTTTTCTGCCTTTGGGCCCTGTACCTGTCCATGTACCAGGTGAGTTTACAGCGTTAACTGCACCCAGTCTTCTTTCACATGCATCTGTCAAGGTGTTCTCTCTTTCATCTGTCACTTCTGTTTCTCATTTCAGGTGGGCCAGGTTTTTCTCTACTTTCAATGGTGAGTGATGATTTATAGACAGTTTGGATAGATTACTTAGAAATGTAGTCATTTCAGAATACATATTACAAGTCATTTTGTTTTATTAGAAGCATTATTTAATACAAAACAAAAAAGGAATGATATCTCAATACTTCTGGATTTATTTTCGGATTACTTAAATTCAATCTTTGAAAAAATTGATGCAGCCACAAAAAGTTTTTCAATGAGAATAAAGTAAATGTTGCACATTCAGCATCCAATAAAAAAACCACATAGAAGACTTTGCTCTTGTAACTGACTTTTTTTATTTATTTGCAGAATCAAGACATAATCCAAAATGTTATAAAGTTATCCTTAATGTTATAACTATTATCTTATTACACACTTTTTCAGGTCTGTTTCTAGTTACATTTTTGCCTGCAATCTGTTAAAGATATCCCGATTTAGTAACTTGATTTACTTACCTCAATATTTATTTTTTGGTTATTAACACAATAGTGTTCTGAGTAGCAGCTGGCTAAAGAGATCCCAAGAAAGATTTAGCGGTTTACCGTTAAGTGTACGCCATCCTCAGTCCACTGTTAACATGCTTCTGCTGCTGTTCAGCAATACTGTATACAAACTAGAATGACAACAACTATTGCCTCTATATCTCCAATAATATAATAATTTATCCTTCCCACTGTCCAGGGACAACTTGCTCCTGGAGACAGGGTTCCTCTGTATCCTTGTGGCTCCACTGACGTTACTCAGAGGGTCGCGAGGGGTCAGAGAGCACGACCGCCTGACCTTCTGGCTGACCCGCTGGCTGCTCTTCAGGCTCATGTTTGCCTCTGGTGTGGTGAAGCTCATGTCCCGCTGCCCAACATGGTGGGGCCTTACCGGTATGTATAAGAGTCTGATGGAGTGAGGGTCTGTTTTTTGTTGTACTTGCATTGTAGCGAGTATGTGTAGAGCAGGGGTAGCCAACACGGTGCCCGCGGGCACTTGGTCGCCCGCAGAGGCAACGTGAGTCGCCCGCGGGGCATGTTCTAAAAATAGCTCGCCAAGCAAATCCAAAATGTATAAAATACACAAAACAAAAAAGGAAATGTAATTAAAAGAATCTACCCTATGCATAAACGAAACCTAAATCATAGCGAACTCTATCTACTTACTACAACTCTATATCTATCTAACACCCCTCCTGCCCCCACCCCCAAAATTAATATCTACCAATCACGTTCTTGCTTGATTTGCGGGACCAGCGTTGCAGTCTGGAAGAAAAGCAATGTGGCACCTCCCCGCTGATTTCCCTTCTGGCAGAATCTACACAACACATCAGCCCCATTGAACAGCCTATCATGCCAGCCTATACAACACATGGGGGGCAGAGTTTTACTCTGTGTGTTGCAACTTGCATATCTTTATTGCACTTGACGCACACACGCATGACGTAATTTCCACCTGGGACAGGGGGGAAATGTCCCCGCTCTTTTCGAAATCCCGTTTGTGCCCCCCACTTTAAAAATATGTTTATTATTATTTTTTAACGCAAGCCGTCGATCGCCACGGAGGAGCTCACAGCCTCTGTGAGCGAGCGAGAGAGAGAGAGAGCGAGAGAGCGAGAGAGCTAGGGAGGGAGAGGGGGAGGGAGCGAGAGAGCTGGGGGGGAGGGAGGGAGGGAGAGAGAGAGAGCTAGGGAGTGCATACCTTTATCTATTTAATATAGATAAAGTAAGAAATCATTCCAATGTGTACTATAGGACAGTAACAAAAATCAAAAAACAGTTTGAAAGGGGAGTGATCAGTAAAATAAGCATACATAAAAAGAAAAAATGCTAGGTAACATAAGATAAGAATAAACCAGTTTAAATTATTTGTTATTGGTTGTGATCATATTCTAAAGATGTTTGGATTATTGAAAAGTATACAGCTCTCTTTCATCTGAGTGTTGAGAGCTGTATCCATCAATTCATCTGGTGCTCAAAGTGCTCCAGATTGATGCATTTCACTTCAACATTAAAAAATAATCTTCCTGGGGGTGCATGCCCCCCGACCCCCCTAGAGGAGGTGAGGACCCCCCTGGAGGAGGTGAGGCCCGTCCACCCCCAAATAAAGCAGGTTAAAATAATTAGATTGCATACATGTTCTTTTAGTAAACACTGACCCAAACAGCAAACAAAGGTTAAAGGTCAGCATATCATAATGTTAAAATGTGCTAAATATATACACTGCAAAAAAAGAAAAGAAAAGAGGAGTAAAAGTAGCCCCCGACTTGTTTTATTTTTTAAAAGTAGCCCTCACCCTAAAAAAGGTTGGTGACCCCTGGTGTAGAGGGTATTGGAACTGCGACAAACGATTAATTGATGAATAATCTGGTCTAAACAATGACAACAAATTGTGATAAACGTTCATAAAAGTTTTCCAACTCTAAGGATATAAATGTTTTGTTTTTCCAGTACTAAACCCAAAGATTTTCAGTTTAATATGAAAAAGATTGAGATTAATAAGGAAATCTTCATCTTTGATTGGGTGAAAACAGCATTTTATGCATAATAATCAAATATCCTAATATCTGGCGATATATTTTTCTGTCAATCTGTCTGTCTTGTCAGTTTTTTGACTAATCATTGCATCTCCAGACGATATTACGACAATTTGAAAACTATATTTGGACTTTTTCCGATTTAAAACTGACTACAGCGCGTTCAAATGATACAGCATTGTTTTTTTCTCAGGTAAAGAGTTTTTGTTTGTGTGTGTTGAGCAGCTCTGACGTATCACTACGAGACGCAGTGTCTCCCCACCTCGCTGGCCTGGTTTGCCCACCAGCTGCCAGTGTGGTGGCAGAAGCTGAGTGTGGTGGGGACCTTCGTCATAGAGATCGTTGTACCGCTGCTCTTCTTCAGTCCTCAGCGCAGACTCCGGATCGGGGCTTTTTACTTGCAGGTAGGTAAAAAAGGGTGTGCTATCACAAACTGAAATCTGAAATGAGCGTCGGTTTGCCTCTAAAGCATTGTGCTTTATTAAAAGATATTGTACTCCTCTCAAGTAGCTGCTTGGTTTGTGCTGCAGAATAAATTATTCATTGATCTGGATTTATTTTTTCTTTTGAAGGTGTTTCTCCAAGTGCTCATAATTTTGACCGGCAACTACAATTTCTTCAACCTGCTGACTTTGGCTCTCTGTCTGTCGCTGCTGGACGACCAGCATGTAAACTTCTGGCTACGCAAGGCAGACAAGATCAGCAACAATGGTATGATAAACATAACAGCTCATATAATTTCATTAGTTGTTTATCCATTCTGCCAAAGTTCTCTCACCACAGCTTCCTCACGCTCTCTCTTTGATCTGCTCAGACTCCAGGCTGTGTTCCTGGCTGTGTTACCTGCTGGAGCTGGCAGTCTGGTCTCTCATGATCTTCGGAGCAGTTGTATGCTTTGACCTGAAGTTGGACTCAACAAAGAAGGGCATCACCTCCAAGACAGGTAGGTGTCATTTTCAATAGGAGTAATTCATTTAATTCTGCTGTCCTTTGTTAACACTTTTGTCCTTGCAGCTTTCACATACCACCAGTTTAACCAGTTTCTGCAAACGGTCACCATCCCCTTTATCTGGATCGGTGTCCTCTCTCTCACCTGGGAGATGGTCACAGCCATGTTCAGGTAGGACTCTGTGTGTGTGTATATATTCTTGATTTATATCGCGTATTGACCAAATATAACATAGGCAATTCATTTGTTTTTCCAGGTGTGCATGTGTCTCCGGTTTCCTGAAGAGGTTTTGGGGAACTCTGCAGTGGTCTGTGTTTGCTGCTGCCACTGCAGCTATGTTCACCGTCAGTCTGGTAGGTGTTGTTGGAAACTCATCAATAGGCGCTTTCACACCGGAGTACTTTTCCCAGTATAGTTCCGATAGTTCTTGAAATTTTGCGTTCACACCAAAAAAATCCGGAACTAGAACTTAGTTAATGAGAACCTTTTCACCCCCTTTTTAGTCCCTGCTAGAGAGCAGGTACTTTCATGGGAGAAAAAGGTTCCCATTTCTGATTGGCGGGGCGAATTGCAAACCACGCCCCGTAAAACTCGGAAAAGTTTTGTGAAGCCGCCATTGTATTTGCTGGCATTAGCATTATTAGCATTAGCATTAGCCCAGCGCACCAACGAAGAGAGACTAACTTATGGCAACACAAAAAAAAACATTGGAGCGGTGGAGATGAGGAGGTGTCGGCCAGTCCCCAACTCCGGGGACTTCCGGCCGGGGACTTCGGGTGGCAGTATACGCCGTGAAGTTGTTTGCGGCCTGCCAGTAAACCCAAAGCAGCAGAAGAAGAAGAAGTGACGTCAGCGGCTTCATTTGCCTAATCCTCCCTCAGGGACTTATTCCGTTGTGAACGCGATTTGCTCTTTAGTTCATCAGAGTTGTGATGAACTAAGTACTGGGAACTAAGTACGGCAAAGTACTTGGTGGGAAAGCGCCTAATGGTGGAAATTCATATCATAAGAAAATGAAAAAAAATCAATCAAAATTGTATTTAATCAGAAAATGTTGTGCTTCCTGGCATTTGATTATCGCACTTGTCCATATTACAATTTATTGTGCAGCCCTTATTCCTTCCAACCTGGTTGCTGTCACTACTTATGTTGACTTTTTTTCTCGGTCCCAGGTGCCATACAGCTATATAGAGTACGACTCTCACGGCAAGCTGTGGCCCGGGGTGCGTCGGGCCTACGACCTGGTGGATCGCTTCCAGCTGGTCAACTCTTACGGCCTTTTCAGAAGGATGACCGGGGTCAGCGGGCGGCCGGAGGTCGTCATCGAGGGAAGCAACGACGCAGTCTCCTGGACGGTGAGAGGAAGAAATTCTCATTGGCGATGGTTTTAATAGGATCTAAATATGGCTGTTAAGGATGTCCAGAGTTGATCGACAACGAATCAATTGGGCAATTAAAAGTAAAATAATCATCATAAAAAACAATTTTTAAAATTATTTAAATAACTTATTTTAAAAGTATTTTTTTTTCATGCAAAAATGGCAGGAATGCTGTTTTCAGCTTCTCAAATATGGAGACTTCCTGCTTTCCTTTTGTTTAATTCGTATATAGGTAAATATCTTTGGGTTTTGGATTGAAATGTTGGACTTCAAGAAGCTGCAATGGACATTTTTCTCTATTTTATGAAAACATTTTTAGACCATACCATTCATTGAGATAATAGTTTGCCTAATGATGACAGGCCTGCTCTGCTTTTTTCTTTTATTTAACGAGTATGAGAGGTCCCCAGTTTTCACAATCTGTAACTGTATAGTATAACCATTGAGGCAGTACTGGACAGCAAGAGTTATTCCTATCAGTATGTTCCTTTTCTTTTCAGGAGATTGAGTTTATGTACAAGCCAGGCAACCTAAGTGCCCCCCCGGCTGTGGTGACTCCTCACCAGCCGCGGTTGGACTGGCAGATGTGGTTTGCTGCCCTCGGGGATCAAACACAGGCTCCATGGTTCACCAGCCTCATGTACCGCTTGCTGCAGGGCAAGAGAGATGGTATGCTGTTATTCTCTGTTTCCTATCATTCTTTGATTTCATTAAAGGGAAATACAACTGATTGGGTGATGGACAAAAAACAACACAGCTTGCATGGCTTTTTTTGGGTTAAAACTTGTGCGAATGCTTACATTTTTGTACAACACATAATAGGAGATCACATCACTGTTGTGATAAGAAATGAATCCAGCCCTGGATCTTTGCATCGCTGTGCTCACACTAATGCCTTGCCAGGGTTCATTCAAAAAGATGTTTCTTACGATTTGTAAAAATGTTTGAAACATCTCTTTGCACCCAAGTTGTGCTAACAAGAAAGACTGCAGACAGAAATACACACACTTCTGCGGCATCTTTACTTTGATGACATCTGAATAAAAGTCAACGGTAACTATTTTTCATAAAATGACAGTACATCTTAGAGTTGTTATTGTGGGACACAGCCCAACTTTGTTACAATGTTGTTGGACCAGGACTACATGTACGCTGTGCACAGTGTAGAAAATGTTCTCTACTCTAAATGATTCAATGTTAAATTAGCAATACAATGAAGGCAGTGTTTGTTGGTTTTCAGGAACAAGCTGATCTCAAAGCTTTGTTTTCTGTTGTGCAGTGATAGAGTTGATCCAGACGGACGTATCACAGTATCCGTTCCACCAGGAGCCCCCCGCCTACCTCCGAGCGCACCGCTACAGATACTGGTTTACTGAACCCAAGGCTGACGGGTCAGTGCTCTCTCTCTCTCTCTCGCTCTCTCTTGCTCTCTGAAGAAATCTTGATTGTTTTCAGCTCTGAAATGACATGCTGAAAGCGCACATTAAAAACGTTACTGCCAAACTCAAAGTCAATAAACATTGTTTAATAAATTCTTCATCCACAACATTTTTTATTATGTAGGCAATTTTAGTTATTTATTATTTTTACTGTGCGAATACTTCCTGAAAACCTCAGGATATTTACTTTCTTTGGCTGCTCTTTGTTGGCAGATCCTACCCAGAGCGTTGGTGGAGGCGGGTCTATGATGAGGAATTCTATCCCACGGTGCACTTGGGCAACACCTTCCTGGAAACCATGCTCACTCAGTATGGACTCAAGGTAAATGTATCTCAAAAACATATTTTTAGTAATATGGAAAACAAAAATGTTTGTCAGTTGTAGGGTTGCACATTTTAGCAAATAATTACTAATAGCATTTATTTAGACTGATATTGCAATTAAGATATGATTCAAAATAATGGAGTAATTGATCATATTTCTCATTATCATGGAATATATATATTAAAATATTATGGAGTGACTTTGTAATGGAGATCTGTGCCAAACAAATACGTTTGTTAAGTTTGTTTAATATGATTTGTAGGCTTGGATTACATAAAACTTAATTTAAAATGGTATTTTTACACATGTTCTACGTTTTACCAAACATTGTGCTTTCTGCCATTTGATTATTTTAATGGTCCATATTGCGATTGAATTTAAATTGGAATTAAATGTGCAGCCCTAGTGGGCAGTGCATGTTACATTCCCAGTCTTAAATCTTTTGAACTCTTATTAATATTCTTCTCTTTTGTCTGTAGGACAAATCTCCTCCGCGTCGGTTGCCTAACACCCCTGTGGCCAAGGCGGTGCGGTGGGTGCGCTCTCAGGTCAGAGGAGTTCCTGCCCCCGTGCTCATCTGGACCCTCATCGCCTGCAGCGCCGCCACCCTCTGTCTGCTCCACGGACTGAAGAGCAGGAACAAACACACGGAAAGAACAGCTGGCACTCAGAAGGAAGCTACGACCGATCTGACAGCAAATGCACCGGACGGCGCTCCAGACACGGGTGGGAAGTCAGATGAAGAGCAGGAAGCAGAAGAGGAGGAGGAGGAGGAGGAGGAGGAGGAAGAGGAAGAGGAAGATGGAGGGGACTGTGAAGATGAGGTGGAGGACTGCGAAGGAGAGGAGAAAGACCGTGTTTGGGGACGACAAAGAGGAGGAAGACGGGATGGAAACAGAGGAGATCCTTGAAAAGAGGAAGTTTTAAAAAGAAGATGCTTATCCCATGATGAACTTTTATCACCGTCTGCCTTTTATAAATGTTACGAAAATGACCAAAGAAGGTATATGTGTATATTTGTAATTCCTGATCAGCCATTTATGGAACAAATCTCCCATCTACACCTTACTGATTTTCATGTTCCTTATATCAGTCTGTTCACAATCACTTAATTCAGCAGATCAAGATGTTTATATTTTTGAAAGAAAAGAGAACAATTTAAATATAAGCCGTCTTCTGTTCCACTCATTAAGAGAGTAGTGGTTGCTCGTGTTGCTCTTTGTGTGTGTTGTTGCACTTGTATGTTAATTCAGGTGTGTGTTTGCAGGTGTTATTTTTGTTTGTCACTGTGATCTTTTGCTCTATCAACTACACTCCACTTTTATTCCCCTGACATAAATTCCTCAAATGTATCAATGTACGAAATGAATCTCCAGACAAATTGATGTAGTTTGTTTTTAAATGTTTTTTTATTGCATATTAAAGAATAATTAAAAAAAGGAATTCTGTACATATTTATCTGAAAAATGCAAACATCAGTTTTATAAATATACTTATGTGTATAATTTGAATGCCACTATAAAATCTATATCATAAATTGTATAGGGTACAGGTGATTAATCCAGCTTCAGTGTTGTTAAAAGCAGTGATAGGACAAATCATTCTGAATTTCTCAAGTGTTCACTTTCTGTTTTTATATAGTGCTGCTGTTTAATTCTGTCTGTTTCACCACTTCAGTATTCCAGGGCAGTACTTGTCGATCAGAGACTGGTAGTACGGCTTCAGCTTGTCGACGTCGGGCAGCTCCGTGGTCTTTGTGTAAAGGTCAAATTGACTGTGGAGAGGATAGAAGATGCCGCTTCAGGTCGGACCAATGAGCAGGATAACATGCACAGGATAAAGGAAGATGCTCACTTGAACTCTTGGACCCAGGGCAGCATGCGCAGGTCTTTCTCGTTGCACAGGTGCATGTAGTCTCCGTGGGAGTGCCAGGGGTAGAATGAATGGAAGCGAATCATGTACAACCCCTGCAGGAAGACAGAAAAACAGTATCACTGCTGATGAGGTGAGAAAATATTTGCACCCTTTCTGTCTGCTTTAATTGTTTAATTCCCCAAAACATAACTTAAAGGTCGGGTAGGTAAGTTTGAGAAACCGGCTCGAGATACACTTTTTGTTATATTCCATGGAATGCTCTTAACATCCCGATAGCAATGAATATCTTAAGTGCTTTGACAAAAAATCCATAAAAAAATGTCATCTGTGGAAGCCATGGTACTGTAAAAAGTACGACCAATCATTTTAGCCGGCCCGGCTAAAATAACTGGATGGCCTACCTGCCTGTCAGCCTTCCATCTGTGCACAAACTTATCTCGTGCCCTCATTGGTCATGTGCGCGTTCGTGTGTGTTGGAGGAGGGGCTCTGTAAGGAAGTGGCAGATTTTTTCCGGCTGTGTATTTTCAAATTCTAGCGCACTCGAGCTGGTTTCTACAAAATTACCTACCCCACCTTTAAACAATCATTTCATGTTATAATATACTGACCTCCTCTGGGATGGAGCAGTTATTGAACTTCAAAACTCTGTAGAGATATTCTGAAGACAACAATGCAAGAGATCATAAACATTATTGAAGAAAAACAAGAACTTCAATGACTTCTGTTAAATGTTCTAGTAGATGTTTGTTTTGTGTGTTAGAGTGTCTCTAACCATCATGGCCCCAGGACATGTGGACTTTGTCGAGGCCACAGTTTGGCTCATAGATCCCGAACTCAGTACTAAATAGTTTTAAAAAAAAAGTAATTACTTAACAGAAAAATTCCCATTACTTCCAACAACAAGTCTTTAGGTGACGTCAATAATTGTAGAACTACAAGTTGTATTGATTTTGGTCGTTATTGCAGATAAATACAAAACATCATTGTGTTTTGGAAGGACTATGGACTACACATAAGGTTTAAAGGCAACCAAACAGAGGTCTCAAAAACCTGGCACAGAAAGTGTTGCAAAAGTATGGGAAACTTAAAATACACATCCTTGGCTTCAGGGGTAGACAATGTGCAGACTGATGATGTGAGATGACAATACTAACTTGTAGCGAGAATTCTTCTCATCCGGGTTATCCATGAAGCTGTTGTCCCTGAACACAATGGAGTTTTGATACTGGCAGCCCACTGGGAAGGTGTCGCCTACTACCGCCCACTGGAGAACACGCACACGCAAAGTATGAAATTAGGATTCATTAGGTTCGATGTATATTTTATAAAACATGTAGATAAGGTCAAGGGATTTCGTAATAATGACAATGGCTGCTTTGTGGTGAAGAAAAATATTGAAGACCCGTCACAGAAATAATTTGAGTTTTTGGGAAGACAGAACATTTCTTGGAAAAATGACATCACTTAAAAGATGACATTAAGGTACGAGATGAACTCTGGTTTAGCAGTGCGGTTGTTCAGAGTTGGAAATGATATACCAGACCATGTGTCTACCTGAGGAACATCCCAAAGAGCCATTGTCTTCCCAACATCATGGATCAGACCCACCAACTGGAACCAGTCTGGGGAGAGACAGTGAATACAGTTATCAAGTATGTTTTTGTACACAGTCTGTGTATTTTTGCTTCTCTCTCAGTATGGTACCGTTGTCTGGGTGTGCCTGACGGATGCCCTCAGCAGTCTGGAAGGCGTGGAAGGAGTTGGGGAAATCCACATCAGGATCAGACTCGTCCACCAGCTGGTCCAGAGACATGATGGCGTCCACCATCCCCAGCTTAGTGTGGCTGCAGCCCGTCCACACAGAGTTCTGCAAAGAGGTACGAGTCATAATAGTGCTGCAGAGGTTCAGTTTCTCCAACTACTACTAGAGCACCTAAAATAAACATTTTGAAAAAGCTTTATATTTATTTAGTTTTATTTGAGTATTATCCCAATGAATTTTCAAATGATATGTTATAAAAAGCTTCTGTAGATGGTTTACGTTTATTAAAACAGCTAGTGTCCATGTGCAACCAGAGAATACAATACAATACAATACAGCTTTATTTATAGAGCACTTTAAACCTCCAGACCAAAGTGCTGTACAGGCAGCAGTAACACAGCTCAGCTCACACACCATAAAACAAGTACAAGTAAAAACAATAGACAATTTAAAAGCAATAAAAGCAACGCTCTAAAAGATGTTAATACGCTAAGGAGAAGAGGTGGGTTTTAAGAAGCGATTTAAAAGCAGGCAGTGTGGCGGCCTGTCTGATGTGCAGGGGCAGATCGTTCCACAGTGTGGGAGCCGCTACAGAGAAGCAACGGCCCCCTCTGAGCTTTGACTTGGTTCTGGGCACATTCAGGAGCAGTTGATCCGCTGACCTGAGAGGGCGGTTGGGCGTGTAAGGGTGTAGCAGCTCAGAAAGATATGGTGGGGTCATGCCATTTAGGGATTTAAAAGTAAATAAAAGGATTTTGAAATTAATCCTAAAATGTATTGGCAGCCAGTGGAGCGAAGCCAAAATGGGGGAAATGTGGTCATATTTCCGTGTGCCAGTTAAAAGCCTTGCTGCGGCATTTTGCACCCGCTGCAGACGAGCGAGGGAGGACCCACTGACCCCCATGTAGAGAGAGTTACAGTAATCCAGCCGAGTGGTGACAAAGGCGTGGATTACTGTCTCAAACTGCTGTCTGGAGAGAAAAGGTTTTACTTTGGCTAGCTGCCTCAGGTGATAAAAGCTTGTTTTTACCACAGATTTAATCTGACTCTCAAGTTTTAGTTCACGGTCCATTTGAATGCCAAGGTTCGTAATGGTGGGCTTGGTGTACTGAGCCAGGGAACCCAGGTCTACAGAAGTGGTGCCAGTGGTGCTACCAAAAACCATTACTTCTGTTTTTCCTTCATTTAGTTTTAGGAAATTGCACGCCATCCAGGCCTTTATGTCCTCTAGTCTAGACACTTTAGCAGTGGGCTAATTGAGTAACCCTCCTTCTTTTTTAGTGGGACATACATCTGGCTATCATCGGCATTTATTAACAACTTTATTAATCCCGCAAGGGGCAATTGGTTATGAGCAGCAGTTTATGTCATGTACACAGGCAGGAACATACAGGAAGAAAACACACAGATACACCCGGGAGCACAGATGTGGATCATTCCAATTTACACTATAAATAGTTCATAGCATCACAATAATAAATAAATAAATAATCAATGCGATGCCGTGCTTTCTAAATATGGACCCAAGAGGGAGCAAATAGAGGGAGAATAGCAGGGGGCCTAATACTGAGCCCTGTGGGACCCCATACAGGAGTGGAGCAGAGGATGACTCGGAGTCACCAAGGCTGACAGAGAAAGTTCTGTCCTTCAGATATGACCTGAACCATTCCAGGGCTTTCCCCTCAATGCCCACCCACTTCTCCAAGCGAGAGATCAGGATCTCATGGTCGACTGTATCGAAGGCAGCAGTTAAATCAATAAGTAGAAGCACAGCGCAGTCCCCAGAGTCTCTGAGACCTTCACCTCAGAGAACAGGGTGACCTTTATTTGCTTAGTCTGATAAGATCAATCAGTCATAACAGAATTGCACAAAATACAAAATCAGTACATTTCTGATTTTTGACAGAGAAAAAAATAAATTGCGGCAACGTTACAACTTCTGTTTTTGCTCCTGATTTACTCACCATTTGATTAACAAACTCCACCGTCTGTTGAGTGTGCATCAGCTTATATGTGTTGAACACACGATCAATTAGATCTCCACTCTGAAACACAGACAGACACACAGACAGACACACAGACACACACACACACACACACACACACACACACACACACACACACACACACACACACACACACACACACACACACACACACACACACACACACACACACACACACACACACACACACACAATTACATTTTCACTATCTCGGTTTATTAAACAGTTTTTCGGTACATTTACATACAATTATTTGTTTGGTTGGCAATTTCTGCATTACTTCATTAATGGAGATTCAGCTCTTTTAAAAAAACACTTAGTGATTTTGTGGATCAATGTTCAACATTTAGTTCTTCAAACTTCTGGCCAACAGAGCAAATTAGGGATTATGCTCTGCTAATACAAACAGACTCAACTGAATATCTCTGTCTCTTTTTAGCCTCTTGTTTTATTAACCCATTTCGTGCATGTCAAAATAATTAATTCGATCATTTGACCATAAATGAATGCAGTATTGAATAACTATCATGTTCTCAAGGGGAGATATAGATGCTTACCTCAAAGTTTCTGTAGCCTTCCTTCTCTTTGGTTTCATTTGTCTTCAAATTCGGCCGATATGCCAGGGACGGATCTGGACCCTGAGAGCAGAGAAACAGAGAGCAGGAAACATTTTTAGGTTTTACAAAAATAGAAAAACACATATGCTTTCAACATAATATGAAGTAGTAAATGAGTAAAAGTAAGAAGAGGGTCATTAAATATATTCTAAAAAGTAGTGATAAAATGGAAAGCATATCCTCTGTGTGTATTCAGCCAAACATACCATGTTGATGACCCTCATGGCTGACAGATGATGTGTTGTGGTGTGTTGTTCCTCCTGCCTGTATATATCCTGCCGCTTTAAACGCTAATAGCATAAAGTGTACACTAGGGTCTGGTCACACTTTAACTAAGGCTATCTTAATGGGGTACACCCTGCTGAACCTTGGCCCTGAGGACGTGTGTGTGTGTGTGTGTGTGTGTGTGTGTGTGTGTGTGTGTGTGTGTGTGTGTGTGTGTGTGTATTACCTGTTTGTACTGATCTAGGATGACTCAGTAATTTTTTCTTCTTTTTTTCATAACCTTCACATTTGTTCAAACAGTACATGTATCATGTTTACCTGTATTAACACACATAACAAGAAACTCACACACATATACATAACAACAACAAAGCTTTCTTGGTTTTAGTTTTAGTGCTGGGTATTGACCCCATTACATAACACATACTGTACAACAGGATTGTACTGGAGTTCATTTCAAATGCCCAGGTTCATTGCCTAAATTGATTAGGAGGAAATCTGTTCTGTTTGTCTGACCAGAGGTTAAATTGACCAAAGTGTTGAAACAAGCCACAGTTGACAGCAAGTAAGGAACATTTGTTGACACCTGCCAATTGTAGCCATATTAGAACATTTAAAGTTACACACATTAGCTATCTAGTGGACGAAGTTTGTCCCAACTCTCAAATCTGATTGGCCACAACAAACCATCACATGTTTTACTTAAAAGGGCGCAGATTTTACAATTTAAAAATATGTTTGATATCTAGATTTGGAGAGTACTACTGTAAAAAGCCTTTTTGTGACTCACTTGAAAATAAAAATAAATGAAAGAATCCCACTTTGAGTTTGGAGACCACAGATCTATAACAAAGCATGTGCATACTGGAGGTGTCGAGTTTGAAAGATGTGCAACAATTACATTAAACCCTAATCTCTATGAACAGGTTGATTAAAATGCAGAGCAGCAAGCAACCTGTATAGTATAACCACCTCTTACTCAAAGCGGCAACGGCCTAAATGATGTATAACCTTAAACCTAAATATAGTTATAACTGATGAGTTTTTTTTTAGCAGTTTTAGGATCCCCAGCTCTGGTTATGTATGTATGTGGTTGTGATTGTGTGTGTGATTGTGTGTGTGTGTGTGTGTGTGTGTGTGTGTGTGTGTGTGTGTGTGTGTGTGTGTGTGTGTGTGTGTGTGTGTGTGTGTGTGTGTGACAGATACGACATGTGAAAGTTTGACTGGAGTTTAATTCAACATTGCTACTAATATAAAAACAAAGTATTAGCTGAAAGCCAAACATAAGGTGCACAAAAAGACACTTGTACCTTATCAGGCTGCTCACATGAACATGAAGTTAGTGGAATATTTACAGCAAAAATGATCTCATTAAGTTAAGCTTAAATAACATATTTTGAAAAATTCAAGTCATACTGAATGTAAAGGAGAAAAAAGTGCTTTCATGCATTCCTATTAGCATTTAACTATTGACACTGTTATGCTTAACTTACGCACAAAGAAAAGACTATAAGGTTTAAATAACACTTAGATTCACAGTGATAATTAATGTGGATAGTTTGAAGGCACAACATTGCAAGGCCTAACACATGATTGAAAAATTTAAGGCGGAAGAAAATACTTTGAAGTGGCAAAAATCATAATGATGCACCATACAGATAATGCTTTTACACGCTAAGAGACAATCTATCTTCTAAGAAGCGCCCGACGATAATGGATTAGGGTTAGTGGTTATTTTGGCTAATTGTCTGCTCTGTGGGGTTTTGGGTGAAGGGTTAACAGTGTTTGATTGGAGGTTATTCTGGGTTTATGTTTGCACTACAGTACATCTACTTGTTAGCAGAAGCAGATGAAGGTGCTTTTGAGAGGCAGGGTGGATTAGCTCTGAGCTCAAGTAGCTTCAGATCAGCAGGATCACCAATGATGACGATAGTAGCCATTAGTCATGTAGGCCAGTTTGAAAGAGGCTTCTGTCATTCACAGTTGTCCTTGTTAACATATAAAGTGTCCAAATCAATGGTCTGTCATCAATACTAAAACTCCTAGGACTAGTTTCAATACATTTAGGCCCCGTCCACACGGAGACGAAAACGAACCGAGGTCGATATCAAAAAAGTATTCCGTCCACGCGGAATCGGCACAAGAAACGTGTTCGTCCACACGAGACCGCTCGACCCGCTGGAGACGCTGTAGTACATATGCCGGGCCTGTAAGTGGCGCTGTACTTCCGCCACAAAATACACCAAAAGCAGCGAATAAGACCCCCGAGCATGGTTGCCATGGTTGCCTGGTTGCCCTTCTGGTTATTCTCCGCGGTGGATTTAGCTGCTCAATCCATCACGGAGAACTACATTTGAGCAACATGTATTTCATGTAGTTCTCCATGTCCACTTGTTGCTGATGGTTGTGGTAGAGGAGCTGTAGATTTTGCACTAACATCTGTAGCATGGTCAGTAGCGTCTGGAGCACGAACGCAACCCTGTGATCCGCCATTTGGTTGGTTGTTGTTGTTGGCGAAACGCATCAGCAACGACGCGGGTGGCGCGAGGGTGAGCGGGAGAGGCGGGGCTATGATCGTTTAGGGCGTACATACGGTGCCGCAAGCGCTATGTTACCAGACCTTCCCACTTTGGGATTCGTTATCGTTTGAGGGCTCCGTTTCTGCGGTTCCGTTACGGCCTCGTGTGGACGAACCGTCCATACGATAAAGAACTATAGTGGATAACACCTGTTTCCGTGTGGAAGGGGCCTTAATTTGCGATATTGACTGATAACGCTGTGAAAATCTCCCAATCACACTGGCTCACACCTCCATGACACAAGAGGTCGTCATGTTAGACAAAAGAGATAATGTATCTCCTGAATCAAACTAACGTGCCAGAACTCTTACTGGATTATCGAAACATGTTTTTATCTTATCTTTATATGACCAATGCTCCTATTGCATATTGGGACTGGTGCGTTTTATCGATAATCTGACCTATTCTCTCATACACCAAATACATGTCACTGACCCTATTTTAACCGACATTCATAAATTGAATCTGAAAACTGTAAACTGTGGGGATACTCTTGAGAGTCTACAACCTGCAAGTTTCACTGAGAGAGTTATGTTGTCTTAATATTAATAACCACAAAAAAAACATAATATACTTTTGCTACTAAGCAGCCAACATATTCCTTTTGCTTTCTACCATTATCTTGAAGGCAACGACTTTTTGTTACTCAACACAAATAACATAAACCAGCCAGCAATTATGTTCACAGCACAATTAAGAAAACAATTGCTGAATTACATTTCTAGGAGGCAGGGTTGAAAGAACTCAAATGAAATATGTATTTGCAGCCAGGCTATAATAGCCAATGTTTAACGATAAAGTTGTGAGTACATTGGAGGAGTGGTGTTAGCCGTAGCTGTGAGGACTGCGAGGGTTAATGGGGGAGGAGTCTTCCCTCCCGCTCTGTCCAATCAGCTGGTAGAGACGGTGGCTGAGGTTCTGAACCTGACAGGTGCCCAGGACGCACCCCACCCTCATCAGATGGCCGTGGCTTTTCGAGCCACCACTGTTGGCGTGGCGACGACCCCGTGACCCTCGCTGCCAGGCCGGCGCTTCCCATGGCACACTGTCTCTTTGGTCAAGCAACGGGTCGGACCACCTCGGCGGGGGGTCTTTGTGCAGCAGGGCCCTCCAGATGAAATGCCTGTCTCCCTCGGTGATGTGGTTGTCAACGGCAGCAGAAATATCAGACGTAGTCGGCACGATGGCGGAGCCGGAGGACTTTTGGTATTTAGAGGTTCTCGATAAACTCAACCTGAAATACAGAGAAAGAGAGAGAGAATGTTTAGATGCAATCCAATAAAAGTACTTTGTATACACACACACACACACACACACACACACACACACACACACACACACACACACACACACACACACACACACACACACACACACACACACACACACACACACACACACACACACACACACACACACACACACACACACACACACACACACACACACACACACACACACACACACACACACACACACACACACACACACACACACACACACACACACACACACAGCAGTCAACTGAAATGCCTCACAGGAAGTCAGGCTTGTACTGCAACAATGTCCACTGTCGACTAACGAGAGGATTGAGTAAGGTTTCTGAAAAGTTTAAAGTGTACTTCTACAGCTCACTTTTCCAGCCTTTGGTGGTCTTATTTCCCATTTGTGATCATTTTATTTATGTCTCCTATATGGTATATTTGAAACACTTCAAAATAGCTGAAACATTTTTTTTTACGTGAACATCTGATCACATACTGTATAGGGTAATTCCAGCAACATGACAGATGTCAGGAGTTGGTGAATACCAAAAACAAGAGAGTCAATATTGGACTTGCCAGGTAACCAGAAACACAACGATAACAGAGTGATAGTGTTGTTCAATGTGAAAAACAGTTTGAAGGTAAGGGCACTGGACTTTGGGTACAAAAGTAAACAAGTGTATTTCCTTCCTTAGTTTTCTATTAACACTTGAGACAACTAAGTACTGCTTACTCATCTTCACTTGCAAATATAGTTAAAGAGTGATGAGCTGATTCTTTTGCGTCTTTTAGTCAATAATTGACATTTTAAGCAGTCTAAATTTGCCACTAAAATGGTTTTATTTACAGTTAATCAACAACAGTAATCAGTAACAGCAGACACATCTTACAACAGGGGAGGGTGAGGGCATGAAAGAAACACAGAGCACAGTGGATGGTGGTGGGAGGCTCCACCCCTCCTCCTGAGTGTTTGAAGTATTTTCTTTTCTACCTCCCTGCTGTCTAGTCTTTTTTTCACACGCACGCACGCACGCAGACAGACAGACAGACAGACAGACAGACAGACAGACAGACACACACGGTACAATGTTGGTTGGTGGGGCATTAGGGGGGCACACGTGCAAGGGACATGTGACTGCCTGTGAACAAACGAGATTTACTTTTGAGACATGCTCAGTACACTTGTCTAGAACATGCATCTCCCACATGTGAATGCTCAGTTTTCCACTATCTGTATCTCTCTCCTACACTCAAAATGGTGACAGATGAGTTTTACAGTTTTTTTATACTTTGTATCTAGCAATACAAAATGCACTTTCTCAAAACTCTTTAAAAAAGGTATACATTACTCACATTCCCAAGCAGTGAATCTCACTTCTCCATTCTTAAAAAATGTTATGAAACACAAATGCAGAGATGTGATCCAGAAGTATTGTGTGTGTGTGTGTGTGTGTGTGTGTGGTGTGTGTGTGTGTGTGTGTGTGTGTGTGTGTGTGTGTGTGTGTGTGTGTGTGTGTGTGTGTGTGTGTGTGTGTGTGTGTGTGTGTGTGTGTGTGTGTGTGTGTGTGTGTGTGTGTGTGGTGGTCCAGGTCCAACCTGTGGGGAGTTTGAGGGCAAAAGGAGCTTCTCCAACATTCCTCCCAAGTTGGAGCACAGCATGGGGTTCTTCAGAGGGGAACTACACACACACACACACACACACACACACACACACACACACACACACACACACACACACACACACACACACACACACACACACACACACACACACACACACACACACACACACACACACACACACACACACACACACACACACACACACACACACACACACACACACACACACACACTTTCCTGTCGTAACTCTTAAAAACTACTTTGCGCATAGAAAACGTTTTGTCCCATCAGATCCCCTGATGTTTCACTCAACGTTAGTGTTCCTGGGTCTACTCATTATTTTCTCCTTCTCCTTTTCTCTCTATCTTTTCTAAATTAAAACAGGATCCTTTCACTTTTTTTCTCTCTGTCCTTTCATTTTTGTTTTCTCATGGCATTTTGCGAAGTGCAACAGCAGTATTATGTTACATCCATCAGTGTTGTATCACACTGAGATCCTACTCTTTCTCTTTGGCCAGCGACGTTTTGTCAATACCACCACTAAAATCTTCATACAGCTTTTTCTCAGGTATTGCAAAAAATAAAAAGTACTCTCTACTTTTGTTTGAGTTGTATGACATCTGTATGAGTTGTATGCAGATATGAACGCTTTCCGCTAAATCTCCCTCACCTCTTTCTGCCCTCCTGCTGATGAGAGGAATCGTCTCATTTGGCTTTTGGACCTTTCTCTCACATTAATGCCTGCCAGAAGGCAAGAGAAACACCTTTAATGTTCAACAGCTGCAGCCCTTCATCACAGGAGATGATTTGTATAATTGATGAAACTGCTCCTTATTTTTACTAGATTAGTCGATTGATTTTGTTCTTAAAAGGTTACAAATGCCAATAGTAAACTCCCATAGATCATGTCTCTTGTTTTGTTTGACCAAAAGACCAAAAACAAACAATATTCAATTTACAAAAACACAAAAAGAAAAAACAGCAAATCAATAAATAATGGATTTGTGATTAAGTGGACTTTTTCCATTACATTTAGCTTGATTTGAAACTTTGACAGCATCTCACATTTGTTTGTCACAAGTTTAGAACCTAAATATGCATAAAGTTAAATAAAGCAATAGTAATTATATGCTTTCTGAAATGTGACCCATTCATTACATGGAATAACACTGACTGAGGATAAACGTGTTTCAGTTTCATTTCTGTTTCACTGTAAAAACATCCCACTTCTCAATGTAAAAATGAATTACACTTTGCCAAAGCAAGCAACATTAACCTTCAACTAAAACAGCATTCACGCTTCAGTGTGTAAGTGGGCAGTGAGGAGTGGTACCTCTGTCTCTGATCCAGGGTCTGCAGAGTCAAAGCGCGGGTCTGGACCTCCAGAGGCAGGAGGCCGAGCAGCATCCACAGCCACGCCGGCTGCAGCCTACACATGGCGGCGCAGTGGAGACGCACCTTCCGGGAGGAGGCGGATCTCAGAAGACCAAGATGTTTTGTTTTTTTTAAGAGAAGAAATCCAGTGAAACCTCTATCGGAGTTGTCGAAGTTATTGCAAAGAAGTCAATGGTCCAGTTTGTATGAGTGACAGCATCACCATCTGGATTTTTTGCATCCTGTCTGCACACTTTCCTTCTCGCTTTAATGAAGAAACTCCGCTTTAACGGCGTGAAACCTCAGGAGCTCATTACGGCTCACATTGGGAGTCCTGAGTTCTCTCAATTATAAAGCCTGAGGGAGGAGTGGGAGGAGGGGGAGGAGTAGGAGCTGGCAAGCTTATTGTCTGTCCTCAACTCTACCTTAGCAAGAACTCACATCTCGGTTATAGAGGTAAAGTTTTCTACATTTCGCCATATATTCTTATCGTAAGGTCCTGGTGACCTTAAAGATGTCTTTATAGATTAGTTTATTAGATTTTGTTTTGGACCTTTATTGTGGCCGGAGTCATCTTGACACCAAATATTGCTGAATTAACACATTGAGTTCACATAAAAAAAACATCTGAGCCCCTCTGTTTTTCTTCACAATGGGGCTTTTCAAGGTCACATAATTTTTTTTATAAATCAGTTGGAAATTCTAAAACTTATTATTTTTAAAATAGCCTTTATATAAAAAGTGTGAAATATTGCTTACTTTTGTGTATAAATTACATAAATATGTAAGGCATACATACTCAAAACCAAGTTATATGTTAAAATAGACAGTATACCATTGTCATTCTTACATTTCCCTGCCATAGCCTATTTATTGGTAAAATTAATGAAAATCAAGGTAACCTTCAAGCTACAGAGGTTAAAATGATAGCCTGAAGGAACTTATTGAGACATTTAAGTGTGAGTGTGACCAGGACAACTGATTGGGAGCTAATAAATACAATTATCCATCAATAATTAGCTCACCGTAGAGCTTTGCAGACTGGAGATAAAAGAAGTGCCTTTCTTTATGGCTCCTGGTTCTGGCATTAAAGACTCCTGCCCAGCAGAAATCACATGTTCCATCTGAACAGTAACAGCTTTGTAAACTCTAGATATGCCCATTTGCCCTTTTTAAAAGAAATGCCCATTGAACAGAAAATGTTCTTGTGACATTTAAAAAGTTAACTGCTAAAACTGACATTTATCTTTACAACCTAACACAAGATCCAATATCAATAAAACTATAAATAAGGGATCCCTTCCAGGCACTCTTGTAGTTTATGAATGGATGTGGAGTGCCCTCTACATTACAGCTAGTTATTGAGGTGTGGATCACAGCGGTGTCACTGTACAAACGAATATCAAGTCTGCTTGATATTCTAATCAAACAGTACAAATCTTTGCTTGAAAGACTCACAGCATATATCATTATGTAACCTTAAGGTAAAGGTGTGCAAAGCTTCTTTTATGAGGGTCACATGCATGGCAAAATTGCAGGAACCCATGGCATACTTTTTGATATGGAGAGAGATCTCATATTAGACATTAATGTATGTGTGTGTGCAGAGGAATTAATCTAGTTGTGAAGCCGGGTTCAGGTCAGGTAACCCAGCTACTATCAAACGTCCATAGAAGTAAAGGAAGCAATGCCAAGATGTAATCTGGCTCCGCTTAGGTTGCAGCGATCCTGTTCTCCTCATTTTCCCTGTATAACCAGGACTATTCTTTTTTGTAAAGAAGGACACAGATGAGAAGCTCAGAGCCTGCACCTGATTAAAGGAATGTTCTGTATGTGGAGGTGACTTCAGGCCTTAATTAAAGGGCTGAGTGTGTGTGCGTGTGTCTGTGACTCAGCAGTTTGCAGTAATACCTTGTAAGCTCAGTTTCCAACACTGTGAGCCCCAACTCAGTCCAACATGTGCATTAACACTTTTCCTAAGAACAAACGTCTGTGTGTGTGTGTGTGTGTGTGTGTGTGTGTGTGTGTGTGTGTGTGTGTGTGTGTGTGTGTGTGTGTGTGTGTGTGTCCACGCTTTCCTGACTCATCACCACCTCGCCAGACTTCTTAGCAGACAAGATGCTTTGGCTCTCGATGGTAAGGCTGAGTTTCAGTCTTCAGACTTAACTTTGACAAACCTGGCGGTCACCTTGGACTGAAATCAGACGTCTGGCCACTTTCACAACCTGTAAGTATAATCTGAACAACTCCAGCTTTACTGGACACACATATTTTGCCATTCAAGTTGCTTTTGTTTTTTTGTCATTTGAGCAATTAACCAGACAAGCAGCAAGGGTTTTTTGTGAAAAGTGACTTCAAACTTTGCCATTAATAATAATCACAGAAGCATCATATGAGATAGTGTGTTTATACTATGTAATTATGGCAATTTTTTTATTATCTTCCCACTAAATAAAGTAAAAGTCCAGAAGTATAGCTGGTTTATTCCTAATCAAATATTGCCATTTTAATACAGTTATTTCATCTCTTCTGGTTCGAGATGTTCTAATATTACAACACTGAAAAATCCATTCAAATGTTTTATAAACCAGTTTTTTCAGACATCTATCCATAACAATGTGATGGTATCTAATTCCTCTGTGTGGTGAATTATAGGATGACATGCTCATAAAATAAATTGAATTATAATTAAAACTATATCTAAAACACAATACTGAGCAATATTTTTATATTGGCACTATTATACAGAAAGAAACGTAATAACGTGCTGATTCTCAGGATGATTCTGGGAATAAGGATTTTTTTCTGTTATTTGTTTTGGAAATGTATTTATGATGTATTTATGATATGATATCAGGTACAATATTAACCTTGGCCATGTGTAACCCAGTGAATCTTAAACTATGAGTTGACCTGCAAGCCTGTCTCTGTGTGCTTCGATTTATTTAATTTTTTCAATTCTGTCCTTTCATTTGGCCTCATATTATAATGGAGAGTGGATCTGTCAGGTGAGAGAGTTTTTCTAATCTTATCACCACCCATCACAATTAAAAGGAGGAATTGAGGCGTGAACCTTAATACTGTGCAGTCCAAAAGTAATTCGCACAGTGGCACATTTTCATTTCTCTTGACTTTACTGCAAGATTTGAATCCAAACGATGACAAAGGGATACAGTGAGTGCTGACTTTTCAGCTTTATGGGTCAGTGGTCGTTCATATCTGTAAAAGATGCAGTGCAGCATTCACAGCCATTTGATACATAGACCTATAATTATTAAATACAGTTACCACACCGGTTATTCTGGTTATAAACACCCTCAGAGCAGCTTAAAATCAAATTTCACTCTCAGTTTCTTTTCATTCTTCATTTAAAATTGAATATGCTGCAGCCAACAAAACAAGCCGTCACAGTATGTTCTGTAGTTGTCAGACAGTGAATGTTAAAGGAAAAACAATGCATGCTGGGTTTCTGTGCTGGCAGCAGGTGGGGCTATTTTCTAACCAAACACCTGGAGACAGAGAAGAACAGGATCAGGATAAAGCACAAGAAGTTGCAAGTTACTGAACTGAATGTATAGAATTTACATTGTTAGAATTAAATCAATAAAATGTCCTCCTTTTCAACAATCCCCTTGCATTCTCAATTGTTTTCTACCATATACAGAAAATGCTCTTTCAAAGATGTTTATTTTGGTGTACAGAATCATACATAATGCAGATGCAAAAATAAGCTGTGAGTGTCATTCCACTCAGATGCAGTCACAACAGTGTGGTCACAAGTTCAAACTCTATAATGATGGCACATGTTGTTTATATTGATTGTGAACTGAATGATTAAACGTTTTCTTTATTTCTGTGTTAAGCCTATGAGGAAGACATTTTTGACTTTGAAGATATTGACCATAACAAAATATAATGCACCATTATGTTAAAATACACTGACATGCAAAATTACTGTTTCACACAGTATCACAATACCTGGTTATAAATATATACAAAAAGAACAAGACACCTTTTCTGGTCTGATGTACTGCTTTTTGGAGCAGAACAGACTCATTATTTCTCCCAAATACTGTATTAACAGTATTTTTTAAGTTACAACTTCAAGACCTTTAAAAAAATTCCATACTTCAAAGAAAGTGACATATAACCCAAAGGGATGAAAGACGCTATATAGCTTTATAAAATGTTATAATAAGATGTTAATAAGTGTGATGGAATTGTGTAAATGTGAAATCAGTGTGCAATATGTGTGTTTGCTCTTTAGGTTCAGCATTGCTGTCCCAGAGCTGTGATGAGATCCTGCAGCGGCTCCGTGTCCTCCGGCTCCAGCAGGGCGTGCTGCCGGCAAAAGAGTGTGAGGTGTGTGAAGAGTGTGTTGAGTTGTGGGTGCAGGCCCAGTGCCAGGGTCTCTCTGTAGTGAGACCAGTAAATGTGAGCCAGAGTCCTGAAGAACAGCAAAAACACCTTCTGGACCAGAAAGATGAAGCCTGTTGGAAACACTGAACCTGGAAAGGAGGGAAGAGATAATGGCTTTCAGGAATTTAAAATATGATGCAGACCAATGCATAATATAGCACATAAATATCCCTTTTACCTGCTTTTGTGGGGAACACATCTTCATCAGTCAGTAGCTCCTGAACGTATGACATGGCATAGTCAAAGTAAAGCGGGGCGGAGCACTTCAGCTTCCTGCCGTGGTCATCGGTCCACACATACACCCTGCCAAACATCAACACACACAGTCAGTGGGATATAACATGCTGTGTTTTCAGTTTTTTCAAGAAAAATCTGGAAATGTTTTCATGGTCAAAAAGGATTTCGCCTCCATGGACTCACTTCTTTCTAACCCCACAACCCACATAATTTTCTTCAGTTTCAACTTGTAAACATCCCTTGAGGAAATGTCAATCTGATACCACCATATCACAAAGCTCTCTCTGGAGTAACCAAAGGCTTTATACAACGTTTTGTTTATACATGCAGCACTACTACTACCCAAGACCCTACAGACTTTGATAAGAATGGAGGGTTATGCTGTAAAATGTAATAGTGCTCCCAAAAGCATTGCAAACTGAGTTCAACAGCTTTCATCTGGCTAGACACAAACTCGCTATTAATCCTCAAACTGCACTGTCAACAGCGTTTGTGGTTTTGTGCAATCACTTTAGTAGAAAAAAGTTAATATATAAGGGTTCACTTTGGATATCTCAAAATCTCTGCAAATTAAAAAAAAGTAGACACATCAGGCTCATTTTAAGGTGCATACTTTAATTCTGGATTACCACTCAAACATCTTTGAATGTATTACTATGAGTAAACAAACATTAATTTTCTCATACTGTAAAAGTACTTTAATTTATCCTCCTGAAAGCTGAGTCTGAATTCAAGAAAGATATGATGCACCTTTGCAATGGTAGCTTTCAAGCCTCTGGAATATTCTAATGAGCCTATGTGACAAAAGAAGAAGAGCCAAATCTGAATTGTTTGTTGAATCACGTTTTCTGACGCAAAGGAACCTAGGCTGTCTTATTTACAGTTTGTGTGTTGGTAGGCGCTCCATACACCTACCAGCATGTGCACAAGCATTACAAATGTGACGTTTTCACAATAGGTCCCCTTTAAAGTATACGATGAAGACAAAGTGATAAAATATGAGCAGCATTATGCTCAGTACTTACGTGTTGCCTGGTCCACAGGCAGTGGGGCAGGTGGTGGGGGTGCAGAACTCAGACAGTGCACTAGAGAACAGGTTTATATGCTTGAAAAAAGCCACAGCTGAAAGAAATCAATAAGAAGAAAATCACACCTTGGACAGATATATCTCTGTTTAGTTGCAAAGTGTGGGGAAGACTTAGAAGCAGGAGAAAAGGGAGGAGAAACAGTCCAAACTCAGCTCTGTTTAACAGGGTCTACTCACTATTGCTGGCAAGCCACTCTGCCTTGTCGACGCCAGGCGGCAGCGCGTTGAGGGCCAACATGTCTGTGTGTGTGATCAGCTGGCACACGTACTGCTGCTGCAGATACGGTCGCTCCTCCAGATTATTGTTATTAATTCCCCTTGGGAGGAGACAGTGCAGAGTTAATGAGGCAGAGACAGAAATGGGAAGACAGAGAGACAGAAAACACTGCTGTGTTAAACAATCGATAGGTCAGTGGATTAACTACTCCTGCTGCAGTCAGTAGATAACCACATTTTAGGCTTTCTCATCTTTCTTTTCCTGTGTGTGGCACACAAACACAAATGAACAGTGCTGTTACTGCAGAGACAAAAGTCCAATAAACCTGTAGTTAATGTAATGAAGGCAGTAAGAGCCAGAGTGATTACTGTTAATAGAGCTGAATGCTGCACAGGTCAGGGCTACAAAGCAACTAAGTAAAAGGACTAACATTGTGCATGAAAATGAGCTGAGGCCTGCTGGCTTTTCTGCATCACTTCATGTAACTAGCCTACTGGTAATAACCTACAGGTAGTGCTGTGTAATCAGTAACACAGGACTAGCATATTAGGAATTTGTGATAGAGCGTGTGTGCAGGAAGTGAATGATGTTGTTTGCGAATACCATAGTGTACTGGAAAGTTAAACTTGCATGATTTGACTTTATGCAAACAGACAGGTGACGCAGGTAGTTTGCTGTGATGACAATCATTGCTCCGGTCTTCCCTTTTGATAGCTGGGATGTTTTTAAGGTGGGAATGGCTTTCGATTACAGGGAATATTTCAAAGTGTACTGGAATCCAGCAGCTGCCACACGCAGTTTTTAGATGTCCACACAGCAGCTGAGAGTTTACTCAGTGTGACCTTGCCTAATGTGATAAGGGAAACACAGTGCTCACTATGGGGTTTCACTCCCTATTGAGTGTATGTGTGTGTATGTGTATGTGTATGTGTATGTGTGTGTGTGTGTGTGTGTGTGTGTGTGTGTGTGTGTGTGTGTGTGTGTGTGCGCGTGCAGGAAGAGTTAGTGCAATGGTCTAAACAGGTCTTTGTCCAAACTAAAGGTCAGAGGAGGTAGAGAGGGAAGAATAGTGACAGCTTCACTTCTCTAATGTACACAGGAACTTGTTTTGTTAACATCCTGTTCTGTTCAAGCTTCATGGTGTTAACTCAACCACCGCCTCTTGGCTACCAGTTGTCAGCACACAAACACAAGCTACCCGGAGCTACTTGTAATGGTCTGTTTGTGTGTAAACAGCACACTCCTCTGTGACCCTGCTCTCCAGCTCCTGGCCATCTGTTTACCTTTACCTCTGCCGTGAGGGGTGAAATCGACTGTTCTCTCCAACGCAGCCAGCTAGCTCAAAAAGATTCATCCTGGAGCAAAGATTTGCTTAGAAACTGTACTAAAAACACATAAAAGTTGACCTCATCTTCATATAAACTGGTCCTAAACATGTGTTCCAGCTGTTAAAAGGAACCCACCTTCACTGATGACATCAGACAAATATGTAACTCTCTCACACAAAAAACACACACACGCACGCACACACACACACACACACACACACACACACACACACACACACACACACACACACACACACACACACACACACACACACACACACACACACACACACACACACACACACACACACACACACACACACACACACACACACACACACACACACACACACACACCAACCACACACTTATCTGGAGAACATTCCTGAGTAAACCATGTGCGGCCAGCTTTCCAGTCATGTTTCCTCCACACTATCAATTACTATAAAAAGATCTTCCCTCTCTGTACGTTGATTTTTGGACTGAAAGAGTGACTTTAGATAGATGGAACAAAAAAAATGCAAGGCTTTTTTTTCCAGACAGGAAGCTGAAACCTGAGTATAAGTGCAAGGCTGATGAAGAGAGTGAAGAGTAAAGAACTTTAACTCACAGTTTTTCACTGCTGAAGTCAGGAGGCTGAAGACTCTTCTTGTCTGCCTTCGTAGCCGAGGGGTAACTATGACAACCCCCCATGGCGTAAAGCTAAGAGCAGAGCTGTTTGTCGTGCAAGCCCCACTTTTCCATCCCAAACATACTAACCCACACACTTCTTCTACACACTACAGGCAGCATATGGGAACAGCTGCTCCAGCACAAACATCTCTCAGCTCAGGGAATCCATACAGCTGACTAACACATTACACTAAGATCTCCAACAACACAAAAAAAAAGTAGTCCAGGAGTTGAGGATTGTCTCCTATGTAGAAAGTGAAGATCTCTTCCTTTCCTTTTGACTCCAGTGATCCAGTGTCAGTGAGTATATGTCTCCTTTGTCTGGAGTCCCACACCCCACAGGCTCCTCCTCTCCGAGCTCCGAGCGGACAGGCAGGTTTCTCCACAACCCATTAAAGTACAAACACAACTCCGCCTTCTTCCCCTTTTCCACCAACTGCATGCACAATCTCTCCTCCACATTTGTGCTCTCCCTACAGAGAGAGCAGGCCGGTGCAGATGACAAACTGAAGGTGTGTTTCCCTCTGTGGAGGTGGAAAGAGATGAAAAAAAGAAGGCAGGGAGAGGAGTAGAAAGAGGAGCCGGAGCAGCAGCAGGTGTGTTCAGTTTCTGTGCTCCACTTGTAAACTAGAGAGGAATGTGAGGACATACATGATGTATCTGAGCCAAGGAATGATAACACACACCCTATGTGAGAGGCCAATGATATATAGATAGGACTCTAAGCTGAAAAGTGAACATGAGAAGTGTGTGAGGCAATAAAGAAGGGTCTTCAGCTCCTCCCCCCACTGTTACAGGAGCTGTTTTCAACTCACAGCACAGTAAGATTTATGTGACAGGCAGGGTTATGTTTGCGGGGAGGGAGGTGGTATAGCATTATTTGTGTGGCTCACATGTGTAGAAGTGGGAGGCAACATCCACCAACTCACCTGCCCCTAAGGTAAACATATGTGCGCTTCTATAAACAAAGTCCTGCTCTATCTCTCTCCTTGTGTTTGGACTGTGTGTGTTTGTGTTACTGCAGGGAGACAAAAACAGGCTCATGCTTCTTCTTGGTCTGACATATTTATTAGGTTCATATCTGAATGTACAAGCTAAATTGACAACAGGACACAGACACAATACTCCCTAAAAAAAGAAAAGAAAAAAGAAAACACCAGCATCAGTCCACTTTACAAAGAAAAGTAATTTACAACACGGCTGCCTTTCGCACCATCCTCCCCATACCACACAGATGTAATCGGCTTTAATGTGAGAAAGACTTTACATTTCACCTCAGGCTAAATGACAGACAATGCAATGAAGTAACAATTTAACACCCATTGTCTCCTTAAGTTTTGGGCCTCCACTGTAATACCCAATGTATGAATGAATGTGCAAACTAAACGGCATTTAAAGATGACTGTGTTGTACCTAATGCCATTATGCATAACATAACACCACACCCGTAGCTACACTGCACACACACCACACTCACACAGCGAAACACACAAAGGTAAGGGTCAGACGCAGTGCTAGGTTGGGAGAAGACGGGATGGCATATTCTGACCCTGTACACACCCTGACCAAAAACAGCCCTGTTTCTCTCCTCTAACCCTGACGTAAAGAAATGCTTGCTCTCAGTGCAGCTCCACTCAAACAGCTCACAGTGCTGAATGGATAAAAGCATAATAACTAAGATAAATCTTCAAAGTCTTTCTGCGGCATGTGGAATCCTCTCCTAACCGCCTAAAATCTTCATCACATGAGTAAAACAGCATGAGAGAGGGATGAAACAAAGACGGCTTCAGATAAATCTAGAACTGTGACACCATTGCAAGAAAGGAGGCTACTTCACAGATATTAAACCCAGCTGTTCCACTGGTGGGAAGACACACTTTGGCAGAAAGCATTGAAGAAAAACTACTGAAGTATCTACAGAATTCACTCGTCAAGTCAAACATTCCCACCTCCTTTAAGTGGGGAATAATGTGCACCACCAAACCAAAAGTGCTTCTTGAAAAAAGTGCTTTTTAAAATAAATACAACAATCTATGCAAATAGTTTCAGGCATATATGCAATTAAATTCAACTCCTGCCCTGAGAAAGAGAGAGACGAGGAGAAAGATAAAGCATGACTGTCTGGCACACTTAAAGAAAAAAGTTTATTACAACTTGGGTTCTGTTTGTGTCGTATTTCGCCATGATGTTTATCTGTTATGATATACATTGCACTCAACAAATGTGAATAACATGATCAAACTGACTTTAAACAAGCCTACAGTAAAGTCAGATTACCTGAACAACTTTATTTTGAGGCAAACACGCATATTTGCTCATGTTGGTATGGCCATTATTTTCATATTGATTAATCTGACAAGTATTTTATTGTTTACTTTCACATTTGTTCAGCTATGGTTGATAACAATCCCTCATTACATAGGAAATGTTATACACACACACACATTATGTGATAAATGGTGAAGCAGTGGTTATGGCATTATTTTAAATGTAACCACTGTTCTTTGTTCTCATCACGATTGCTCAACTGATGAATGAAAAGAAGCCCAAGTTCTAATAAACCGGAAATATCCTTTAAGTCAATAATACATACTGTACAGCAGAGTACCGACACACATTCACACACACTCCCAAACCTCCATGTAGGAAGCATTTATCAGAGGAACAGGAACTGATGCTGGGGCTTCAACCGAAACACAGACATCATTATTGCCTCATTTCAACAGTACAACATACACACATACTATACATACGTTGCAACCTGCAAATCAATCGCCTTCCCATACATTGGATTTATTCCAAAAATAGATATAATGTTTATATATACTGTTTACATTAATATTACGTTAACATATTACCAAGAATAGCCACAACCTAATACAGGTTCAAATTTCACAATATTACATTTAAACAGCTCTGAGGGTGATATGAATTGGTATGTGCACGTCATTGAGTTTCTTTTTTTGCACGTGTGTATAGATCTGGTAATACATGTGTGTGTGTGTGTTACAGAGGTGTGCTATCTTTGAATCTGCATACCTCTCCTTTGACCTGAGAATGCACTCTGTACCACAACTGTAACACACATACACACACATCTACACACATGAATACAACAGCACACACACCTCTAATCTATACGAGTCCGTCAGAGGTTCGGGGAGGAAGTGACATGTGAGGCGCCCAAATCTGATGCTCCAAATTAACAAAGAGAGAGCATTTATATTACACTTGATCAAAGCACATGTTACTTTGGATTGAGAAATGATTTAGATAGCAGTTGTGAAAAAATGTCATCACTCACACATCTGCACTAATGAAATATCTGCCTGGCATTTATGTTATAATGCTGAAGAAAGAAAATGAAAGCTAAGTAAGCATCTTGGCTTTTGTAATCTTGGCTGATTATTTGTATACAGTTTTCCTTACTAAAGTGTAAACAGTCAAATGTTCTAATAGAACACATCTCTGAACTGTGATTTGGTGTCCAGAGAGCAGACATGCTAAAACATTCTGAAATTTGATGCTGAATTTAATATAGGTGACATTTCAGACGACAGCCTCTCAACACTACTAAAGGAAAGAGTCTCTCTCCCCCAACTTCAAGGGGAAAATCAAATGTTGTTAAATATTCCAGAATTTGTCTTTCAAGGTCATGTATGATGAGATGTTCTTAAAAATGCGTTCCATTTTGAAGTGGTTCAGGTAAAATGATATCATGAAGGTACAGGATAGATCAATGTTCTTTTTGAGGGAATATGTGTTATATGAGCATACACACTGTAAGGGCTGTTTGACCTCCACACTGAGCGTCTACCACTCTCCAGACACAAAAAGGGCCATTGGAAGGCTGCTAACAGGAAGCAAAGGTGGCATTGCTGAGTGTTGAATGGACAGTTATGAAGCATGTGTGTGTGTAAGTGATTGTGTGTGTGTGTGTGTGTGTGTTGAATAGTTAGGCCGGTCCATTAGCAGAGGGCTGCGTCTCTCTGTAAAGTAAATAAACACACAAAGTTATGATGAGTATGATATACAGAAGAAAGGACATGTATTTTTACACAATGTAGGTGAACAGAATCGATTCAGGGATAATTTGTGATTTCTTTTGTATAATTCTATAACATGTGAGAAATGCAGATGTAGCCTGGTTGATTTAAGATACCCACGAAAAGGGAGACAAAAAAATGAGGATTTGGGGAATTTACATACATTCGGTTTAAAACCTTTAAAGTGCAGAAAATAAGTGACTATCATTTTAAAGAAAAGGAAATAAAGGCTGTCACTGAGAATAATCCATAAGAAACAAGCCATTTTTTCTTAGCATCTATAGAATAGTTTGTATGTATACAAACGCACACTTACTCACACTTACTGTGTGACAGCAGCTGACGGGTTGATTGGACCGGCGGTAGTTGGGTTGGGACAGTCTCCTTGTTTCTCTCCCTTTCCACTTTCTTTCTCATCACCTTTCCCCTTGTCTTTGATCGAGAGTCCCTCCAGTGGCACCTTATCTGCTTCGCTGCAAAAAACAAAAAAAAGCTGTTAGTGATTAAAGGCATCGCTCAGGATTGTCAGTTGATCTCTCAGCGTAAAGAACTAGCTGCAGATGCTACTTTTTTTCTCTCTGCAAAATCTCCCAACAGTTGTCCGCTTCCAGCTGTCCACACAGGCCGTAACCATGCCCAGTACAGCACTCCTCTATTTCTCCCAACACGATGGCTGTGACCGACCAACATCAGAGGGAGTTAGTGCACACAGTTGCGGAGGTTTGTGCTGACTTGGTTAATCTGGAAATCCAATATGGAGCTATTTCTTTGTAGCATGCTTGTGGGTTAGCTGTTTGTTAGTAATTTGCTTATGTACGGATTTGTTAGAATGCTGATATACTGGATTGGTAGCAACTTTTGTTCAAAGCATGCTATCTGACATACTGTTAGTAGTTATAAAACTACAGTTAGTGGTTATACACTGCTCTCATCCTTTGAGGTAACAGCATTTGATATCTAAAATGGACACTGGACTGTTTCATGCCGAGGGTCACAGCTGAAGTTACAGATTAATTGTGAGAACATGGAATAAGCTTGGCACAGGGAATGAGGTCCTGTAGATATTCTACAAGCCTCTAGTTGTGGGTTAGTATATTCTTGTGATGGATTAGACTTGTCCTGAATCAAGGCAAGGAATTGTTAAATCACATCCTGTTAAATGCAACGAGCAGACCAAAACAATTGGCTCATCTGTGCTCATGATGGCCTTTTAATCCTTCATACAACTTCAGTAACACATTCCGCACTCCAGAGCAAAGGACCTCAAACATACCGTCTGACTGCTGGTCGGAATACTCTGGAGTCAAGAGGAGATGAGAAAGGAGGGAACAGACAGGAGGAGGGCAATATCAGAAGAACAACAGAAGGCGGAAGTAATAATGTGCAGAAGAAAGTTGGTAGAGAAAGGGAAAGACAAGGGGACACACTGCACAATTAAGGCCGGAGCAGCTGCACATTATTTCTGTATGAGCATGTCTACCTGCTGAAGACTGCCCTTTCATTTTTGGTGTCCACCATGAGCCGAATTGTCTCCTGGCCAGCGCCCGTGGTGATGGTCTCTGTGGTGACGGTCTCGCTGGTTGCAGACGCTTTCTTGCCTTCTTCGTCTTCGCTGTCAGAGTTGCTGGAGGAAGAGCTGTCCGATGCCACTAGTGGAGCTTTCCTCGCCACACACACACTCCATACACATGCTGCAGAGAGAGAATGGGAAGAAATCTTCTGCTTTACTATGGATGTATGTAGGGGTCAACTCATCGCAATAAGTGAGAGGTAGTCATTAGAGCTGCTAAATCCACATAGGTTTGGGTCATATGACTTTAAGATTCTGACAGATTACTTAATCTCAGCAGAGTTTACCAGTCTTGGTTTCTGATGCCAGACAGAATAAATGTGTTCTGAAATTGTGACCATTTTGTACAAATGATGTGTTTGCAGCAACTTACGGTTCTGGTTTGGTTTAGTGTTGCCTGAACCGCTGAGCTCAGAGTCCACAGGAGAGCTGCATCTGGGGCCTGTTTCAGAGCTGGGGACATAAGTCACAAACATGGGAAAACATGAAAATTCAGTACAGCTGAAAAAACTACAGACACTAAGCCATTGTATTTTCAAGTGTGTATTTGTCCCCTTTATAATGTGTGTCTTTCTTTTCTTTGAATATTTGAAGTCAAAACTATTATCCTGTCTTTTTTAATTATGCTTCAATGTGTAGTTATGTATTTACTGAAAGGGAGATGCAACAAATATTATTAGCTTACATATTTTGACAATATTTTCATCAAAACAGGGCTTTGGGATGCAATATCTCAAATAAGTTCCTCATGAAGAGGACTCACCAACAGAAAGGCTGGAAGTCAGTGAACTTGGCCCATCCTTTCTCCTCTCCCTCGGTGGCAGCTGGTTTGGAGTCTGGAGTGTCCCAAGCAGAGAAGCCCACTCCCGCTGCAGGAGCCTTTGAGTTTACCTCCCCAAAGTCTGCTACCCAGCCGGTGTCTGGGGGGGAAGTTCAACACAGACTTTCCATGAGACACCCGAAAATGTATGGCAAAACAATTATGCATTACTACAGAATTCAACATTTCTCACTCTTTGTTGTCTCAGTTGCCAAGCTAGAGAAGGGATCCAGGTCATCTTTAGGGCCATCCTCCTCCTCAGAGTCTGAGCCTGCTGCTCTGTCAGAGGCCTCGGTGCCAGACGCTGCCGTCCTCTCACAATCTTTACTGGCTGCTGGGCCCTGAGATGAGCGTGACCCACCAAACCTTAAATCAAACAAAAACACTTAGGATTTTTGATTGAGCGAACATTATTCACAACTTGTAGCATAATGCTGGAATACCATGCAGAGCAGTGATAGCATCTGGATTCACGGTCTCTCTACCTGTTACGGGACTTGGTTTGTGTTGCAAAGTTGATCCCTTTCTCCTCCCAAATGTCCTCTTCATCATCATCAAAGGGCTGAATTCTCTCCTTGGAGCAGGACTCAAACACAGCTGTATTAGCCTGCAAAAGATGGTGGTCATATCCAACATGTAAAGTTGAATCAGTATACATCCAGTCCTAATGCTGTATAACAAGTGTTACAATGATGGCTACGTAAAACCTAAGTGTGGTATTTTTTTAGGTAGTTTACTTAATGCATCTTTATGAATTACTAAAGAAATATTGGGGCCCAAAGGATTACAGAAATACAACTACTAAAATATATGTGAGAGTACATTTGTGTAAATAAATGTAATAAACTCACAGACTCCTGGCCTGCGTCGATATTGATATTGATTTCTGCAATCCGGTCAAACGTTGCTCTGCCGTAAAGAGTACACATTACTAAATTGACACACAATAACAGTTCACTGTGAGATATTGAGCCACTTTAAATCATTTACCCAATGCTGTCGTCATGATCGGTAAACTCCTCATCATTGAAGCCAAACTGATCCACAAAGTTAGCTGTCATCTGCTGGATCTGATAGTCTGAAAAAGCCTAAACACACAGTTTTATAGTAGCTTAGATTAACATCCCAGATAACTTCAATATAACATGTGTATGGTGTTGCGACCCCCTCCACTCCACTAGGGATCTCTGCCTTTGTGTTCTGCTTGCTGGCTCTTGTTTGTGTTTCAGGTGATCAACCTGATGAGCCACACCTGGGCCGTCGACATAAAAGGCCAACACCAACCCATACTGCCCTCTCACTCTTCTGTTGGACACGGCTGCGTCTTTGTTTCTGCACATTTTCACACACGCAATCATTACTGATAACTGACTTCCACATTTATTAGGTTTCTTAGAAGACCTTTGGTTTTTGTGGTATTGTAAATAAACATGCTTTTTGTTACACTTTACTTGTCTGGTCTCCCATCTTTGTTGCAGCCTATGAGCCAGGCCGTAACAGCGGGGTTATGTATGTATACCTGCTGTAGTGTCAGTTCTTTAGGGAAGGGGCTCTCCATATCATCCTCTGAAGAAGGCCGTGGGTTTCCAGTGCCAACCTGGACATGGGAAAAAACAACCTAAATGTATCATTTTAAGTTCAAGTGTGTGTGTTGTTACAAACAGCTATTAAATACTGCTGTGTGTGTCTTTACCAGGTCTATGGTGTTCTTCCTATTAGTTTCCGACAGGGTCTGGTCCACAAAGGTTTCCCAGCGCCCTCTGTAGTCCTCCGGCAGCTCTACATCCAAAAACACAAGAACAGCAGCATTGAGTACAATAAGAGTGCCAGTTCATTAAATCCCTCTTTCCTTTTCCATAGGTATGCGAGTGTATATATCCACACACACCTGTGATGAGGCTGCTAATCTGTGTGTGAACTGGGCCCTTCTCCAGATTGTGGACTACTGTGTTGGCAATCCTGGTCAGATGTCCCATGTACCCTCTTCTCATACCACCTTCAGACCTGAACATAGAAAGATAGCATTTAAGAAACTCCATAGCTGTACTACCTGCTAGTGAAATCAACATCATGCCCTTTAGATTCTTACTGTATTTTATCGTTCTCTTCCCAAGCCTCCAGAATCCTCTGCACAAGGTGGCAGTGCTGAAACAACTTGTGAGAGACAAAGATAGAGTCAATTAATTGTTTTATTTCAGAAAGATGCACCGAAGTGGGTGTTCCAGTACATTAAATGTCATTTAAAGCTACTATGAAGAACATTATTTGAATTGGACTTAGTTATCCCTACGGACAAAAGGGGTACTTTTAATTTTGCAGCAGCACAATTTCAAGGGAATCGGAGCCAGCAGCACAGATTAAAGGGCATTTTTTCTATTTGATGGTGTCATTTACTTGTGTAGGTCATTTATATACATCAGAAATACATTGAGACTGTTTTATAACCAGTTAAAAGTTCCTCGTAGTAACTTTAAGCCTCTTGCTTCAAACACAAGCAGAGACACCTACATGAGTCACCATTAGATTGTGTGCAGAGTTTTCAGGGGTGGCTGGAGGTTCAGAAGGTGTATCAGTCAAAGCCTGCTCTTGTGAAACATCCTGATGAGGTTGGAACTTTTCCTGGGATCCCAAGCCAGGCTGAAGTCTCATTTCGTGGGCACAGGGCCGGAGGATGGCAGCAACACAAAGCTCCACTTGGAGGTGCAGGAAGTTGTTCCATGTATACTTGAAAAACAAGTCCTGAGAAAGACAAAGATTTTGCAAATGCACATTTAACATTTATCACTTTCTCAACATTGTACTCAGCATGTTCGATCATCTCACCAGAAGCAGGTCCAATGTATTGAGTCGGCAGAGTTCCTGTGCTACGACCGCGTGGCTTGCAGAGCTGGTATACAGCAGAGAGGCCACCAGTCTAGCTACGTGCAGACGTGTGTTCCCTAATGGTTCCTCCAGCACACCCAGAGTGGTCAGCATGGGAGTTCGCTGCAAGTGCACATTTGTAAGGCATGGATTTGGTTAATAACAATCTACTGGTTTAGCAGAGTTTTTTGAAAGAGGTAACAAATCTACAGCAAATATAATCTAAATGAAGGAAGGGCTCTGTAGCAAAAATGGGAATATCCTTGGTATTCATTGCATGTTCAAATAGGATGGCATATCATATTCAGCCTTATCTATATACAAGATAATATTAAAGAGCTATAAATGATTATATCTATGGTTACATACCTTGGGTGGCTCCAGAAGTAGCTGGTGGAAGTGTTTCAGGTGTGGTTGGATGGCCAACAAAATACTGCTGTTAACAGTGTAGCTTCTCTCAAACCCCTGAGCATCCATAACACCATCCACCCTGTCATGATAAAACAGACCAAACACATCAAAAACAGGAAATAGATAGATAAAAAGATCATTTATTAAATTGTTACTAAAGAGCGCTGTGACTAACTTCACCAAGCCTGGGTTTTCAAAATGAAAAAACAAATATCCTTAGAAATAGTGATATCTATAATTATTTTAAAAATGCTTAAAAGTCTCACACTCACACAGGCCTCCTGATTTCCAGTAATGTTAGAAGAACTTGAATTCCATTGACGATACAGCCCTCAGTACTCTCTGCTGTGAACATATTCTGCAGCAACTGCTCCACACACACCTGCCTGTGGAAACACAATTAAGTATGTCATTACTTCCACGTAAAGAGAGTGCGAGCATCTCTCTGTGTGTGTGTGTGTGTGTGTGTGTGTGTGTGTGTGTGTGTGTGTGTGTGTGTGTGTGTGTGTATATATCTGTCTGACGTACGACTCCAGCACAGTCAGCAAAGGGTCAGGCTGTGAAATCTCTTGGAGCTGATTAGCCTGGTCTCTGCTCAGACGAATGATGTCGCACAAAGTTTGAGATGCATTGGACTGCCTCTGTGAGAACAAAAACACAAGAATACACATGGATATTAGGTCTTGTTAATTACTTAGGGGTCTGCACATACTAAGGATAGTATGTTTCAGCACTGGATTGAGTTACTTATTATATAAAAATACTGAAATGCCTATGTACCTCATCATCTCTCTCTGGGTGAATGAGCTCTATGAGTCTCTGAGCTAGCTTCTCTTCATTCAGCCACTGTTGAGAAAAAGTGAACAAAATTAAAACAATATCAGTGTTTAACGTGTAAAGGTAAAGTATTATTTTGTCCTATTTGTCTCATACAATAAGTGTCTCGAATCGCAGAGGGGGTGGCTCTACACAGCTGATAAGTCTTAGGAGGACATCCATCATGGCTGATGTATCAATGTGCTTCAGGACCAAGGAAAGAAATCCCTCTTTCCGTCGCAGGAAACTAATCACCTGCAAAACACCATGTCACAAAAATTACACAGAACTTAAATATACTGATATCTCTATTTATATCCATGAATCTATGCGCTCATCTTTCTGTTACCATTTTGAAGAGAAAAATATTACAGCTATCTTGAGAATTATTCCCAAAATGAGAAGTCTCCATTATCTTACTGTTAACACCTCTCATATTCTGTTAACAAAATTACAACAACATCACAAAAACATAGCTCTCATCTTCTCTCAGTATGCCCTTTGATTTAGCTGTGTGAGTGTGCGTATGTGCGAGTGTGTGTTACCTGCTCAGTCTTCCTCGTGATGAGGTTCCCAATTGTCTTGCTGAAGAAAGATGCCAGGAGGGGGTTGAGTGGGGACGGCTGCTCCAGGAAGGCATACAGAGTTTCCAGCAGAGGCTCCTCATTACCCAGCTTATCATTGATCACACCCACATCAGATGTCAATAGCTCACATGCTATATTTGGATACCTGTTATAAATGAAGGGACCATGAATTGGGTTGAATTTGTTCACAACATTTTAAAAAGGTTGTACTTATGTATCTCATTTACACTTGTAAAAGATGTTCTTAGTTATGTAAATGTATATAATGTATGTCTGTGAATTATCTGTGCGTCTGTCCATGCTCAAACTGACCAATACAGTTTGAGCATGGACACGTCTGTCCATGCTCAAACTGTATTGGTACACAAAGTTCTCTAGCAGGTAAATATTTATTATTCAAAATGCGTTGTCAATGGATGGCTTAAATAGTTGAATCAAGAACCTGAAGCCACTATAGTTCTCATCTTTACTACAAAATGGCAGGTAAGAGATATGACTTAGTGCAGCCACAGCAAAGCACATCCTTTCCAGGATACAGTACTACATCAGCACATTCTAGCACCTACTTGAAGCGCTTCATCTCCTCTACACCAGCAGGGGGCTCTGTAGTAATCATACGGACCAAATCCTGCATGCACTGGTCCTGGCACATGAACAGGAGAAGTCTAAAAATCCATAATGATGAGAAAATAAGCAGTAGTTAGCACAAGCAGGGATTACTGGAAACTGAAATGTAATAATATCATATTGTGCTGATGTGCCAAAGTAAACAATAAACTGACCTCCTGTTCTGGGCCTTGCACTCCTGCAACACATCTTCCTCGTCCATGAGCTCACTGAGAGTGACATCCTCCTTGTCGAGTAATGCCTCCAGGTGAGAAGATGTGTGTAAGTCAAACTTCCAAAACATGGCTGACGTCACTGGCACATACACTTAGCTGTTGATCAAAAGAGGATGTGACAGGGTGATCAGTACCCTGCAAAACACATGTTTTAAATGGTTGCTGGACAGTTACTTTTGTGATAAAATATGATTACATGTATGTATGCTCTTACATTTGGACAAAGAGTAGTATCCCCAGACAGAGGTTGCTAAACAGCTATTCGCCTCATTCACATTGCATGGCGTGGACATCTATCAGCATCAGCAAATTCGCACAATGTAGACATAAACACAACCACTTCATTCAACCTGAAAATGAGAAAATAATAATCAACCATTTTACAGAAAGACTTCGAGGATGACTTGCTCTGCCTTCCTTTTAGCCTGAAGAAGAGTTAAGTCAGCACATGTGCAATGATGCACTCCTCACTGGAGAGAGCAGGAAGCAATGCATCTGCAATTGAATTACCACTGAACATCTGTGTGTATTAACAATATTGGGCTTTCTTTGATAATGTCCTCACACATACAGTTACATCATCAAACGATGACTGGCCTGAGGATAATAACAAAACAAACCCCTGCAAGAAGACACTTTTTATAGTTTTATAGATTTTAATAATTGAGAAAACAAATGTGTCAGCCAATACATTGGGAGAGGATTATTGAGGCATGCATTAGCTGACATTTATGTTACTACGGAGTGCAAACTTGAGATTGGTGTGATGATGATTACAGTGAAACACAGGCAGAAATGATCTGTCACATGCCTGTGACATGGGGGGGGGGGGGGGGGGGGGGGGGGGTCAGAACATTACACCCCCCTAACTAAAGCAGACCAGAGACACACCTTAATAAAATCATCAGGCCATTATCTATTGATTTAAACAGTTGATCACCATGATGCACATGATGATGCTTATCCAGCCTGTGTTTGTTTAAATTATGGTCTTATCTTATGTAGCCTACTGCAAAGTCAGAATTCACACACTTTTAGAACATTTGTAACATGCTCACAGTGTAAAATCAAGGTTGATTATAATGCTCATTGACAAGGCACCATTCAAATTGATTGCATAACAATAACGATCTGTGAGTATGATGCCCTAGTATACACATCCCTTTAATAAACATGTTGAGGATCAACAAACAGGTGTTTATCGTTCCAGGAATTGAACCTTTTCCCAGAGCTAGACATTTAATTCCATACAACAACACAACCATTGTCAGCTTAAACACAGGCCTTTCTAGCGTCCTATGATCAGCTGGGAAGGGGTACTGTTAGTTAGCAACAGATCTTAGTAACAACAAAGTAACAGTTATATCACCCTGCATTGAGGTCACCTATCTTATCCAGACAGTTATCTTAATTTAACGCTGTATGAAACTAATCTCCTGTAACCAATCTCCATCCTTGCTTTTACAGCTGGTGCCTTTCACTTACCCTGCACACAGGTCGTAAACCAGCCCGCTAGCTGTGTCCTAACCGTGTTGCTAACGTTACCAAAGTATTTAAATACCGGTACCAATGTGAAAGGATGTCTGTATTAGCTCAAAAGCTAACATTGGTCAGGTACTTAACACGGCTGCGTGGCTAGGTGGGATGATGCCCTCCTTATTTAAGACCTAGCGGTACTGTCCTTCCGACCACTTGACAGCAGGGCAGCTCGTACCGGGAATATATTATGTTACTAAGGTTTTGCTCCCAAAACACAAGCAACTTTTACCTTGTATCCATCATATTGTCCATCGTCATCTACAAGCTGAACGGAGACTCGGGCTGTCAGGTCATCCAGAGGCCCATAGCTGGCTGTTCATGACTGCGTTGTTAGCTTGAAGATGCTACCGGTTGCAATGTCATCAACACTGCCGTTACACGGAGCTTAGCCTGCCGAGCGGCGAAGCTGATCTATGGTGTGTTGACAATGTCCAAATTACACTTCAGCAGGCAGGCAACACAAATATCTGTCAGATTTGCAAATCAAAATGGCGGATACCTAAAACGTAATCAAAAGTTCAGCTGTCCATCAACTGTGTAAACATAAAGACCAACTCCGGGTTTATGTATTGCTCCCTGTAAGAGTGCTGCCAGGAAAAGGTGGTACTGCAGATTAATAACTCTCAAACAAAACATTAACATGAAAACATTCAAATATAATTAAGAAATAAAATACCTTTAATTTAAAGAAAATTCAATAACACATTTTTACTTTCTTCGGTCTTGATACTACTCTCTAGCCTTGGACACCTGACAGTCTGTCAAGTGTTTATGGACTGTCCCAAAGCCCAGGGACCAATCTGAACCTTGAATATTTACAAATTATTTTCAAATATGAACAAAATCAGCAAGTAATACACATTTGCGACCTATTCAAGGATTATAAACAGCCATGGAAAAAGGATATCTCAAAATAGTGTTCATGACCCCATGACTCTGTGTCCCCCCCCCCATGCTGCCCTTGAACAGGATTTTGCCCCAGTTTCAGGTTACAGGTCTTCCCATTCATTATTTTACCATTATGTGCATCTGCAGCTGAACTGTGGAACTGTATCATCTGGTAATCACAGAATGTATACATCATATATTTGCTGAAGAGATAATCCCTGAGAGTCCAGGTACTTTGTCTCCTTATAGGTCAGTGGAAGTAGGCTATTCAGATCATTTACTTATGTAAAAAAAGCAATCCCACAATGTTGAAATACTCCACCCCAAGTAAAAGGCAAAAATAATGGCAAAAAAAGAAATAGAGAGTAATGCAATTTAAATATCAACAGGAAACGTTTTCATTAAGCAGAATGGCCCTGTGAGAGTTATAGGCTATTAATAAAATATGGGATAATAATAATGCATGTAATACATACAAGTAGTAACCCACTTTAATATTGCTGTTGATTTAAGTGTATCACATTTGGACTGCTGTATGTACTTTGTGGTCGTTCAATTAAAAACAAATACATATTTTATAAACCAATATGTATGTACACTTAATATGAAAAGTAACGCCTGATGATAGCTGGAAAATATTATTACATAAGTATTTTTTTTAAATAGGTAGTGTCTAATATTCCTCTCAGGTTGCTATTCTAATTGGTAAATATAAATGTCCAAGCTTCATGTAACAAGCAGAAAACAGGGGCTTTATGTTGTGATACAAAGTCTGGCTGACACCAGCTATAATATTATAAGCATAATTAAACCACAATTCATTTCATGAAAATCTCCTGGGATGCTGGCAATGTCTCAGGACACCGGTTGGACCTTATTTTGGCGCCCTATGGAATGGGCCTTTAAATTCACCTACTTTAGTTAAATGCTGAACTTCTTCAGATGGAAATTCCATGATTTGGGTATATACTTAAAAAGCCAAATGTACTTGTGGTTAGTGTATATTAATTAATAATATGACATTATAATAATGAATGTTTTGGTTAAAGGTTTTATTGTTATATTGAACCTGTAAAGTAGCCTTACAATACTCAGGTTTACTGCCAAGTAGGTTAACACATACAAGGACATTTTTGTGTATTATGGTGCATACATGAATACAGTAAGGGGAATTTTGTTATGAAAAAAATAGCAAATATAGAACTAGGCTTCTACAAAAAAAAATCTTTAAACTAATATTTCGGAAAGCCACAACTAACCAGAAGCTAAAATCATGAAAATGCAATGGGGTAAAATACTTGATCTGAATTGTGGTGGAATATAATTCAGTAGCATGAAATGAAATACTTAAAAGTAACTAATATTAAAACATTCCCAATTGGAAACACACCATTTAATTCAAAAAACATTATGAGGATACATTTGACGTAAAACATGAGCCCAGTAATTGTTTTAGAAATAATGTGGTGACTGTTTTGTGGCATTTGTTTCTGAAAGGATGTGAGTGTATGTCGTATTATCTGGCAACCCCTGAGAGCTCCAGCCGGTGACTTGCTCTGCTGAACCTCCGCAGAAGGTCTTTCTGTGTGTGTGTGTGTAGCCGGTTAGCATCATGGCGAACGTTGTGGATACTAAGCTATACGACATCCTCGGAGTTTCCCCATCTGCCTCTGAAAATGAACTAAAAAAGGTACGTACTACCAATTCAAACGAAAAGCAAATGGTTTGATCAAAACCGTGTGGATAAAAAGAGAGCTTGCTATTGAACTGTGGCCTATAAACAAGCTAATCAACGTGAGCTAGGTTACTGTACGCTAAGGCTAGCTAAGGATTTTAGCCGCAGCTAGCGGGTTTGCTAGTCTAGCAAGTAAGCTAAGCTAGCTAGATAAGGATTCTGTACTCCATGGCACGGCATTTTTTGAAGACCATTAAAGCTACTTATTGGTGGTTTTGAAAGGTCAGCAATGTTTGGGACGTTCGTAGTGTTAAATGGCTGTAGTTAGCCTGCCCGAAAAACAGGAATACACTGGTCACCACGAGTGTGATAGCCTACCGGCTATTGACGTCAGCTGATACATTCCAGCAAATAGTCGTAACCAAGTCGCGCTGAAATTCAATTAAGTAACATCTAAACAACTCGTCTGAAATAAATAAGTAGAAAATAAACACTCTGGTGTTTGGTGTAACATGTATTGACGCTAAACTTGGCTTGAGTAAACGTTTATCGATCGTGTTGGTTACCACGAATGTGGTATCTAGATAACGTTAATGTCACTCGACGTAAGCTAACGTTAACGATATACGTCTCTGTTTACCGCAAAGTCCATTCAAAATCAGTCAACCAGGGGTTGTTTGTACTCATCAAACGTTAGGCCCTTGCTAACATGACTTGAGACATTTATCCAGATGTTTATTTCTCGTATATTCTTTGACATAAGTAAACCACATGAACTAACCTAATGTTAATGTGACGTGAAGACAAACGCCCATCCATGTGTTTTTTTCTTTCAAAGAAATCAGCATTCAAGGTGGTTGCGACAACCGACAGTGTGATTTACTTTCAAAACGATTTTTTGTCAACATGAAGTGCTTTCAGATTTATGTTAGTGAATTCTCGATTTGCCAGAAGACCATGATAGTTGTGTCTTGTCAGGTTAACACAAAAGAAGGGTTTCGGATGTCATGTTGTTGTCTTGCGCTCAAGTATTTTGAAGTATAGTATAAGTGTCGAAGATGTCAAAGGCAGCGATGCTCTTTCCAGTGTCCTGGTGTTTTTGACAGCAGGCCCGCAAGTCAAGCCCTTGGCTAGCGAAGGATATTTAATAGGCCTACATTTAGTGATTTGCTAGCAGAGCTATTTGACACAGTTGGCACATAGATCAGCGAGTAAACACAGATTTGTTCACTTTGATGTTTGGTTTATTACAGGCCTACCGCAAATTGGCCAAAGAGTACCACCCTGACAAGAACCCCGACGCTGGAGACAAGGTAAGATGCACCAAAACATTTTATGTTAACAGTAGCAACATCATAGTTAGCAACAGCACCAGCAGCTCCATTATTCAACAATTGGGACCTAGAAATGATGTCAACTTAGTTTATTATGATCACACAGCCTACCTCTTTGAGTATTAAGACAATATACAGATCAAAGTACAGCATATGAAACGGTATTTCCCTAGTGAGTGCACATCCATGTTTGATTTGTACTTCTCGATGACTTTATTTGACACATTCTGCAAGAACATGACACAAGAGACTACACTGTATTTTGAGTTTTCTTTTTACTCCGTCACAGAGGCTCATCAAAAACAAAACGTGGGCCTTTTGCTGTGATCTACTGATTTGTTTGTCTCCTAAACTATGTCAAGCTTTCTGATTGCTTCTTTTGTTTTGTTTTCCAGTTTAAAGAGATCAGTTTTGCATACGAGGTTCTGACAACCCCAGAAAAAAAGGAGCTTTATGATCGCTATGGAGAACAGGGGTTACGGGAAGGAGGTGGCGGAGGAGCTGGGATGGACGATATCTTCTCCCATATTTTTGGCGGAGGACTGTTCGGGTTCATGGGGGGACAGGGCAGAGGACGCAATGGAGGCAGGAGGAGAGGGGATGACATGGTACACCCTCTGAAGTAAGTGTGTTAGATAAAAACAGTTTGGGTACTTACGATGGGTATTTCTAATATATATTGTGTTGTTGAACTCATCTTATCCATTTTTGTCACTCAGAGTTTCTCTTGAAGACCTCTACAATGGCAAAACCACCAAACTGCAGCTCAGTAAGAATGTTCTGTGTGGTGCCTGCAATGGGTGAGTTGCTTTAAATTCTTCAATTTAATCATCACATGATTGGAAACTAGTTTTAATCGCAGCAATTATAGACATTCCTGTTAACAATGCCGCTGTTTCCCTTTTTAGTCAGGGGGGTAAGGCAGGAGCAGTGCAGAAGTGTGTGGCATGCAGAGGACGAGGTATGAGAATCATGATAAGACAGCTGGCCCCTGGGATGGTCCAACAGATGCAGTCCGTCTGCACAGACTGCAATGGAGAGGGTACTTATATCTGTTAAAACTCACACACGTGCTATACTTTAAAAATACACAGATATTTTACTGAAATGAGCACAACGTCCCTCTGAAATCATCTCATCTCTATATGTGTGCAGGTGAGGTGATAAATGAGAAGGACCGCTGCAGAAAGTGTGAGGGTCATAAGGTGAGTAAGGAGACCAAGCTCCTGGAGGTGCATGTGGACAAAGGCATGAGGCACGGACAGAAGATCACATTCACTGGGGAAGCTGACCAAGCACCAAACATCGAACCAGGAGATATAGTCCTGGTGCTGCAGGAGAAAGAACATGAGGTAAAAAAACAAAAAACTGTTGGTTTCAAATAATACATTTATTTATTGTCATAGATAAGTAAACATTCTTTACAGGATGTTTTTACACTTATTCGATGTAGATGTTAAAATGAAACTACAACAAACCTTTCAATTCAATCTAAATCAGGAATTCCGCCGCGATGCCAACGACCTTCACATTGTCCAGCGCATCGGCCTGGTTGAGGCTCTGTGTGGCTTCCAGATGACCGTCGCACACCTCGATGCACGTCAGTTGCTTGTCAAATATCCACCTGGCAAGGTCATTGAGCCAGGTAAACATGTCTTCATACCACAATAATTGATTTGATCTCTTTTATTAAATCCATGCTCTTGTTTTTTTTAAAGCTAGATTTACACTCTCTATTAGCCATTTTTGCAACTAAGTCATTTTATTAATCTCTCACTCACTTTTGATATGATGCCAAACATCTAAAGTGGTGTACATGTATAAAGCATAGTTCTTAATTGCCTGACAATGTATAGTACATGGTTTGAACATTAAAAAGTCAAAGGTTCTTATTGCTCCTTCCTGCCTTTTATACACTTTTTGTTGATGTGTTTTTGTGGCAGGCTCTGTTCGAATGGTGAAGGGCGAGGGAATGCCTCAGTACAGAAACCCATTTGAAAAGGGAGACCTTTACGTCAAGTTTGATGTCCAATTCCCTGAAAACAACTGGATTAGCCCCGAAAAACTGAATGTGAGTGACTATCATTAAACATCCTGATTTGCACAATCTTAACTTTATTATTCTTGAATGATTGTGATGTCATAATGCATTTTGTATTAAACTCGATTGTAATTTTTCAGGAACTTGAGTGCTTGCTGCCTGCTCGCACTGAGAACCCTGTTATTTCAGCAGATGCAGAGGAAGTTGACCTGACAGAATTTGACAAGAGTCAAGGGTCAGGAAGTGGAGCCAGGAGAGAGGCCTACAATGATAGTTCTGATGAGGAAGGGGGTCATCATGGCCCAGGGGTGCAGTGTGCACACCAATAGAAAGACTCATAAATAAAGATGTGCGCACACATAAACGCATACATACATGAACGTCCCATTGCTAACATCGTCCAAGACATGACACGCATACATGCAGGTTTCTCTCAGATGTACACAAATACATTTACATGTATATCCACCCTCATCAGTTCCATGGTGCCCATAAAGTCAGAGATTTGCTGGACACGTGATGACCATTTTTGTGTTTATGGACAGTAGTGCTCGTCATAGCATCCAGCAAACAGGTTCATTGAATGAACTTGACTTGCACCACCCTGTTTTCATCCTAGGCTTTACCTTTCACTGTGGGGAAACACCAGTCTAGTGTATAAAATGCAAATATTGTTGACTATCTTGTATATGGTGTAGTTTAGTCTATCACACACAAGCGCATGCTGCTTTCTTGCTGAAGATCTTGCACTTGTATATCCGGGGTCCAGACAGGACACTACAGAGAAATCTGACACCACACCTGTTCAAATATCAGTGTGTGACTGCTATCAAAGTGCCCTGCTACCATAAGAGCTGACCTGAATACAGCCCTAAAAGTTTGTCCTCTGCAAAGCCTACTGAGAAGCTCATCCTCTAAGGTGACCCGTCATGTTTTGAAATGGGACAGTTTCTGTTAAGTCCCCTGGCTGTCACATTGCTAAAATATTAAAGTCCTTAGTAAAGCTCCTGTCAGCTATGTTTTCTTAGTTTGGAAATCAAACATGCTTTCTTTGTTTTGTTTGAAAGTTAGTGTGTCCGAGACCACAGAACTTGAACCTCAGTTGTGTACTGTTCATTTGGTTTGAGGAGATACGTGTGTGTGTGTGTGTAATGCAGTGGCTCAGTGTGTGTGAGCTGCTGTGGAATGTTCTGGCATATTAGAGCGATAGGTAGTACTGCTTTGTGTTGGACTGCAGTGTGAGTGGACACTATATAGGGTCAATTTTAAGAGGTAAAAAAGCCGAATGTTTATTTGCTATCCATGTAGACATTTCCCTCTGCTCACCAGGGTTGAGAGATCTTCCTCTCTTGCAGGAAAACCACTGGGCCCGCACCAAACCTATGTAATATACATATCTCCCCATCATAGTGTTGTTAGCCAAACTTACAACCTTTGACATGTTAAAATATTCCTGTCCCCATATACCTGTAAATAGCAATAGCCCGAGTCCAGAGGTGCATTCAAAGTCTACATCCGTGTCTGTCGTTTAGTCACATTATTTCTTACACAAGCGAGTAATGGTCAGCAGTGCCAATCTAAATGGTATGTTCACATATAAAAGAGTTGATGGAACCTCTGTAGACTGTAAACATGCACCTGTGGGACTCATTGTGTATGCATTTAGGCCACAGGGATAATGTGTACACAACTAAAGGGGGGGTCATTGATAAATGACATTACTGTTGATGCTTATGTTTGTCGAGATGATAATTAACTGTATAATAAACAACTCACTTCAAATTTGACATCTGTCTTATTTCATATGAACACAACACATCTTTCATTTTGTGTTAATACCGGAATGCAACAACATATGAATTATACGTGCACACATCAGAATATTATCTGATAATTAATCTGGGTAACACTCCTTGTTCAATTAGAAATGAATTAAAGAATCTGTAGTTCCTCAGTCTGCTCCATCATTTGTTTTTCTGCTGTGGAGAGCTACTGGACCCAGAAGTTCCTTAAATCCTGCAGTGTTCCTAGAGGATACAGACAGGAAGTACAGGAGGTGCTGGTAAACATATTGCTACAGTGTCTTGTTTAAACTTAGTCACCCGGGTACAAATAGCATTGTTCTATATATACTATATTCACCCAGGTGTGAATAGCATCTGTCCCTTACCTGGCTCGTTTGGACTGCATGACGTAGGAGCGCTCTCTTCTCAGCTGCTCCAGTCGCTCTTTGACAACCGTCTTTTGCTGATTCTTATCCTCCTAAAACGCAATACAAATACTGTTAATAAATAACTTTGATACAACTATTCAGATTATCTCAATATACAGCATTTTACCTGTGGGAGATCTTGTGTGAGGTGCCTTAGCCTGTCAGTGTGTTTCAAGCCAAGCAGGTCCTCCTCTGCCTTTCTGTTCTGGATGATGGACAGATGCTCCTGAACCTAAAAGACAAACTGTGTCACCTTTGTCTCACAAAACATCTGAATACTCTTTCAGTGCCTCCTTTCCACCTCTCTTTATTGGGTAAAGTTGTGCTAAAATCCCTCCTCAGCTTTCTCTCACCCTCAGTAGTTGTCTCTCTTTATCTCTCTGCTGCCTCTGTTCCACCTTTCGTTGCATGTCCACCAGGTTGCGCATTGTCCTTTCTCTCTCCATCGCAGACACAGGCTCTCTTGCTCGCTCTCTCTCCATCAGTGTGGATTCCCTCATTGCCTCTCTTCCTGCAGGGCTACAGTCAACCTTTACAACAGGAAACAGCAGATGTATGGCACTAAAATAAGTCCATTATGTAAACACTGGTTTAGCAAGTCTGCCCAAAGATGAAACAGCAGACTTACTGTGACTTGTGAGTTGTATTCGTGGTAATCAACATGAGCTGGTTCAGGCCCTCTCAGGTCCCACAGATCATTGGCACACATTTCCACCTCGAGCATTTCTCTGTCCACATCTGGGGTCTCTTTATTTCCCAGTTCAGAGCAGTAGTCACTAGCATGCCGCTCAACCTCAGGAGGTTCAAAGATGTTTAAAGCCTGCAGGGTCTCTGCTCCCAAAGCTTTTGTTTGCAGGTCACATTCACAATCTCCTTTCTCTGGTCGATAAGTTGTTGCTCTTTCCTCGAAGGTCAACTAATGAGAATTTTAGAAGGGAATAAAATCAGATGCATGTCATACAATGTTTTATGATCTGCTCTACACTTAGAGAGTACCTGTTCTACTGTGCTGCCCTGCTGGTCTGCAGACTGTGCGTGAGGATGATCTGTGGATTCAGAGTGGAGCAGAGTGGGTTTCTTCTCTTCTCTGTCACTCTCTGCAGAAGTCTCCTCACCCTGTGTGTGTTCAGCTGTGCTGCTTGTGTCACTTGACTGTACTTCCTGTCTCTGTGCTGCTCCTGCTGCCCCTTCTTCCTCATAGTCGGTCTCATCCTCTGCTGGTTGGCTCCAAGCAAAGGCGATCAGTGAGCCCTGTTTCTCAAAACTCTGGGGGCTCTTTGTTGCAGCGGCACCTTCTTCCTCCTGGGCTCCCCCGTCTGTGTTGTGAGTATTGCTGGTTGCATCTGATACACACAAGATCTCCAAGTAGGGCAGATCTTCCATGACTGCTCCACAACCTGGGGGAAAGTATAATTTTATAGTTGCAGTTTTTGGTGATCTGTGCATGCCTGTGTCTGCAGTACCTGTACAGACGTCCTGTTCGTCGGTACATTCTGTGGCCTGCACCACCTGTAGGTCACTGATTGAATCCACGCTTGAGGTTTCATCTGGCCCTTTGATGCTGTTTTGAGCATTGCTGCTACTTTCTTTTAAGTTTGGATCAGTAGTGGGTATTGAACCTGAAGTAAGAGGGGCGTCTGATATCAGTTGGAGGAGGTTGGTGTAGCGCGGTGCTTGAAGTTCAGATTTATATTCATCTCGCAGAGCTTGGACACTCTCTGCACTCTAACGGAAACACATAATTAACAACAGTTGGTGCTTTATTTAAAGATTGTGGAATCTTTGGATTGGATGCTGTGGTGGTCTGACTCACCTCGTCCTTCAGTGCTGGCAGTAATGTGGTCGCTTGGACCTCCTGGAGCTCCATCAGATGGGTCAACAGGAGCAGGGAACACTGCTCCAGCTGGTGTTTGTACCGCACTGCTGTTTGACTGCTTATATGAGGCTGGGGCTGATGGTCTGTTTGCTTTAAGGGGGTCTGAGTGTCATTGCTTGTCTGCAGGCCGGTATAGATTTGTCTCAGCCTTTTTATACAGGCATTTCTCAAAGCAGCTTCCGGGTTACTTTCTGCAGAAGAAACAAGAAACAAAAAATGAGAGAAAGCAAGCTGACAAGCATGCAGCAGAAATAGAAGAACATATTCATTTACCCTCCTTTGAAGGCACTGGTTCTTGCAAATCCTCCATGGAGACCCTGTTTGCCAACTGGACCAGGTGCTCTCTCTCCTGATCCTGAGTCAGCACCAGCAACTGCAGCACTGCCTGATGAAACAGGGCCAATGCTTTTGTTCTGATGCTCATACAACTACTGGAGTGTTTTTATTTCTGCCAATACTCAAGAAACATATACTCAGAAAAGAATATTACTTTAGGAGCAATGATATGACCTGATATGCTGCTTATGTCTCAGAACAAGAAATCTGACATTACCTGCTGTGGTGACACTGAGATAAAGTCTTTCTTCTGCTCTTCCTCTTCACCGTGTAGCCATAGGGTCGCCTGTTCTGCTCTGCAGGGACTCTCTACATGTGGCCTGAGAAGATATATGTGGGACAGATAGCATACACATGAAGCTGAGTGTGCAAAGTGCATAAAGACATGAAGATAGTGCATCATTTCCTCTTTCACCGTTCACTTTAACCATTTGCTCACCATGTCTCCCAGGACTGCCGAGCTGCCAGCAGAGCGCTGTAGGACATCTTTTCTCTCTGGGCTCTGAGAGTTGCTAAACTGATGAATAAACACAACAGTCTCAGGCTCTCCCTGTCCAGCCTGGAAGAGAAGAGATTCATGAATAAACTCAGTTTGGACCTGCATGTATTCACAGCCATATAAACCTCACAAGTAATTCCTTGAATTAGTGTTAACTTGTTATACTGTAGGTACAAGATGAGTACATCAAGAACTGATTTGAAATGATTTGATATTCTTGATTTCGACCTACTCCAATGTGTGAGTAGTACTTACCTCTGGCCCAGGACAGTTAGAGTGTCCTTTTCTTGTTGACGAAATGTGTGTAGCTCACACAGGAGCGACACGGCAGACCATGACTGTTCCCTGGACTCAGGGCGGCTTTTCAGGCAGGCCCTGCAGGAGAGTCATTTTTACTCTTGTGTTTATGTTTGATGCTCATTAAGGAAACCTGGAAGGAGATTTCTAAGCTTAACGTTAAGTACAATATCTTTTTTTATAAATAACTAAAGGTGCGTTATTTGTATTGCTCCCTGAATAGTCACTTTATTTGTACTTCTTTTTAGTCAGATTTTGTACAAAGAAATGTTGCTATATTGGTTTGGATGTTTGTTGACATTTTTGATACTTTGTTATTATTTCTTAATTAATAACCTGTGTATTGCATATTGATTATTATGTATGTCATAATGATGTAAATGATCATTATTGTGTTTTACCTGTATATTCTGAAGGCTCCTGGCAGCTCCGACAAACGAAGCATGTCTCCTGACTCCAAAGCCTCATCTGCACGATCTCCTAGCCCCTCCCTTTCCTCATGTTGTTGCCATGGCAGCAGGGTCTCCCAGATACTCAGAGCTGTGGTATCACCAAAAATAAGATGAGGCAAAAGAAAACGAAGGAATGTGAAGCACCTGGAGCAGGATCCATGATAAGAGGAAGTTATACTTAGAATTGAAGAGATTGTCTGTGTTCTACTGCGGCAAAAGTTCAGAGAAACGTTTCCTTACTGTAGTGCTCCTGCAGCATTTCTGTGTAAAGCAGCTGGGTCACCACATCATACTTCACTTCCACCAAGAGAAGGACGTCTGACGTGGAGACGCAGCCCCAGGCCTGATGCCGTACCCCGAGGCTTCTGCCCTGCCGGGGGGGCAATACACTGTGCACACCCTCTGATGTCAATCTAAGAAAAACACAAACACATATCATCAAAAGTTATAGAAATGACAAACTTAAGTGTATAATGGCTAGCTTTTAACATGGAATGAAACTGGTAATTGTTTTAAGTGGTTAAAGGTAAAGGTAAAGTAAAACAGTAAAAGTGTGTGCTTTAGTAAAGATACAACTATATGGCTTTTGACAGAAAAAGAAAAGCAAAAAAAATGAATACACTAAGTATGACTATTGGATGTCAAAGACTTTAGGTGGGTTTAGTTGCATAACGTATTACTTTTTCTACTTGTGCTACTATTTCAATATGTTATAGCATTTGACATTATTCCATATTGTCACTTTGGCCACTACTTCCAATTTCAGCAGAAGTCATATAAGAAGTAAGCTTGTTGAAAATGAAATCATATTTTGTGCCTATCTTACAGTATGTTTAGAAAGTATAGCATACATCTGCACGCTTTCCTGAAACCATCACATAAACATAAAGTAGGCTTCCGAACAATAGTATTTGAGTAACATTTAAAGTTATTTTGGTTAAGATGCTTACCTGGCCCAGCACTGCCTGGCTGCCTTCCTCAGCCTCTGCACACCTCTCACACTCCCATGCAGCTCTTTTTTTAAAGTATTTGGATCTGTGTTTTGGTGGAGGCATTTCTGCACACAAGGATCCATAATAACTGGTTTGTCCAACATATAGAGAGTGTTGAGATGTCCAACATTCACCAGCTGGAGGTCCCAGTAGAGCTACAGATAACAAAGTTGACACTTAGTAGAGATGACAAAATAACATCATAGTTAGTATGACATTTAGTAAAAGGAAAACCAAATTAATGATGACCTTTTCCTTATTTTCTCTGTCCCTTTCCATTTCAAGGAGAACATCCAACACATTTTCACCAACACAAGACCAACTACTGTCACCTCCTGCAATCTGAAACAGACACAGGCACAGAGAGATATCCCATAATGACGAATAACATTTGATGAAACCATAGCCGCTTTGTTGTTTAAAATAGGACTATGTTTCTACCTTCTTCTTGGCCACATGTGCTTCATCAGTGTTGGAGGGAAAATGAAACACTTTGAGGTACAGGAGACTCACATCTTCAGAGGTAAACTCTGCTCCGACAGACATACCCAGGGATCGGTACAGACCGGCGATACAATCCTGAAGAAAAATGCAACAAGGTGAGTTGTAGTTTACACACACACAAAGAAAACAGATGCAGTTCTCACCCAACATCAAAACATCTTACCTGCTCCATGTTTTCACCACTGTGGACTGATAAATTATACAGGCTGTTGCTATAGATACAGTTGTCTTCTGGACAAAAGCTGGATCAGGTTACCAAGCAACAAAAGTGACAGTGTATCTGTCAGAGTGAGTAATATGATACATGAACATGTGACACATTACACCTGACTGAAAAGTGTCCTGTGGCATAGCACCAGTAGTGAAAGTTGTCCGATCCCAGCCTGTAAATTGTATATTATGTTGCCTGAGGCATACATTATATCAATTATCACAGATCCTACTGGTAAATTCATGGTAAAACTGCATTTTATGGGCCTGTCATTTCTTGCAGATTTTTTAATAATGTCTCATTAGAAATGAGAAATGTCATTAGTAAGCGACATGTCATTGGTATTGGTATTATAACAACATAACACAGGAATTACATTAGTTGATCTTATAAGCAGTTGTTCACTGAGAGGAATATAGATTAAAGAAGTGCCACATTAAATCCGAGTCTATAATCATCCCTTATTCATTTATTATTTGAAACATTATTCTCCATATGAGTTGAACTTTGACGTCACATCTTTGCAAATTAAACAAACCTGTTGTGCAGTTGACATTATTTCATTAGAAATGTTACAATTCAACACTTTCACCTCTTTTGTAATTGGAAAAATCACATATTTAATTCGAGGAAACCTCATAGGAAATCAGCTTAAGAAGAAATTCGTTAGCACAAATATTGTGAAGTGTTCGTTTATTCGTACAAAGAAAAGTGACAAAAAGAGTACCTGAGAGTATGAGGATTACTGCATGAACAGTCAGACAACGCACCGTGCTGAAATAAACACGTACAGTAAACAACTTTTGGTAGTAAATAATACTGTTGAAATAATCGAAAGGCTTTGGACAAAATCATGTATAAAACAGAACAGATTAATATTATTAATAATGTGAAATTAAAACGTAAAAACCCTTGTGTAGTATAAATATTCAGTGCTACATGTAACAAGATAACAAAGTGGATTAAAAAACACAAAAATGCAGTGGTTTACCTATTTTAAATCCACAGGTCATGGAGGTTCATCTGTTTTTCCATTTTAAAATTCAGTATACAGTAACAGAGGCTTCTGATGTCCTTTCTTTGGATTGAAGATTGTTAGAGGCGGCAGTGCATGTGTGTGTATGTGTGTCCATTTGATAGTGAGCAGTTCAAAGAATTATAGGGCTTTATCATGAATGATCTTGGGGCACTTTTCTGGCTGTATGCAGTAGTTGTTGTGTAGAACCAGACCAGCAGGACACTGGCAGCCCGGCACACAGGGCTTGAAGCAGTGGCTCTCTATCACCCCGAGAGGCACGTCAGCGTTAAAGCAGGTTACAGGACAGGGGGGTCCGCACTCGTCAAACACAAAGCCCCTCTCCACTGGACAGCCCACAGCTGTGGAAGACAGTGACAGGGAAAAACAATGTGAGACACTGTGAAGGCTTCAAGGGTGATGTGTACAACTGCCAGGTAGTTTTATTAGAGGCTTAATTGATGTGAAGGACTTGTTAATTGCAATGTAAATTGTGATTGAGCATTGTGGACTTGTGAGATTATGAACAAAAGCAGAGCATTAGTCACAGAGTGTGTTTTGAGATTATAAAAAGAAATGATCAGTTATAATGAATATTATTTAACGGCAAGTGCCTCCAGTTATAATTTGTTAATTTTGCATAGTGGTTCAGTAACATTTGTACTTATCACCCCTTATCTTTATTATCGTTTACACGATAAGTGTTTAAAGACCCTGAAACTTGGTTTGAAATATAATGTGTTTCATGATAACATTATTTGTTCAAAAAGTCAATCAGGACAGAATTATCTTCCTACTTGCATAACCCTCTTTCACACATGAAATGATAAAGATATGACTCATATATGAAAACTCCATTAACTGCTCACTGTCACACTAATTGTTACCCACATACAGTTTCTGATTAAGAAATCGTGTCATCAGGATCTTAAGTCTTTCTTTTCCTCACCACACAGAGATGGGCCCCTCCATTGCAGGATGACTCCGGCCTCTCTGCACTGACTGGCGTAGGCCTCCAGTGTGTCACACAGACACTCCTCAGTGTTGGCCCCGCAGGCACAGAGGTCGTACACACAGGCTCCGTACCACGGCTCAGGAGGCACCACACGATGGCACGGCTTAAAGACTGCAGACTTCAGCACCTTGCAGCGAGCGTTAGCCCCCTTCTTGGCCTGGTAGCCTGCTTCTTTACAGGGGTCCACATCCTCACCGGGGCGACAGGAAGAGAGGGAGTGGCTACTATTTTTGACCTAAAAATGACAAACTGTTGTTTCAGTAGCAGATAAAAGGCTTGTTTTTGAATGACAATTTATTTGTATTCCGGGTCTCTCTTTGTTTTTATTTTACCCTCCAGCTGTTGCCAAAGTCGGACTCTGATAGGCTGATTCGTCCACTAGGCATGCGGAGGTCATCCTGGTAGTAGTTGTTGAAGTTTCCACACAGGCCACACGTGTGGCCCTTATAGGATCCAGGCACACTCACTTCCAGATGTGAGCGGCCACTCCACAGAACCTAAAGGAGGACCAGCAGGCGTAACTGTGTGACAAACTTGGGAAACAAACGGTTTCCAATCATGTTATACAAAAGACAAAAGATGAAATAAAAATACTGTACCTTCAGGCCGATGTTAGTGTTGAGTAAGATGATGTTGCTTTGTCGTTCTACATAGATGTATGGTTCTCTAAGGAAGGGCAAAGGCACAACCTCACCATTCACCTGAAGAGTAAAAAATGGCTGAGTGGATGCATAACACCAACATAACTGTTGTTCATTTGCAGTAACTGTACACACAAACCTTCACAACCCAGTCCTGGAGTAGCTGCACTGTGACGTCTCCGATAAACACAGTCACCTCTTTGGTCCAGGACACTCCTTTACGCCCACGATCATCGTTAGTGGCATGAATACTGATCAAACAAGAATCAGATCAAACAGATCATTTCATTAAAATAGTTTTTTAGCGGGCCGACAAATAGAGAAGTATATGGCTGAACCGGTTTACTTCCATAAATAACAACAATGGTGACCCATCACCTGAAGTCTCCTCCTTCACAGTCCTGGGCCAGGATGTATGTGCAAGCTCCCTGGAAGTGCAGCATGCGGCCATCAAAGGTGCGATAATGAGGGTCTCCAAAGGCAATGCAGGTGGCAGGACGAGGAAGACAGTGAGGACAGCACAAACCTGGGACAATGGCTGGCATCTCATCCTGAGGGGCAAACACACACACACAGACTCAGAATAGTGAGGCGTTACGGTAACATTTCAGATTATGAGGACTTGTGTGTTTGTTTGTTGTACTGACTGTTGCACAGGTGAGGGGAGGGCAGCGTTCACTGTGACAGTGTACTTCTCCAGACACACAAGTACAGCCGGTGCACTCATCCACCTCCCACTGTTCGCTAGCCTGATACACTGTTCCCTGGTACAAACACGACGCCCCTGAGTCTACACCACACAAACACAAACAAACACATATATATACGTTAAACTTAACAGAACAGTACAGTTTTTTAGTTCACTGTAATGGCTGGCTGGGATACCTTGGCATTCATAGCAGCATTTCCCGGGAATCTTCACTTTCTTCTGGTTATTCAGGCAAAATTCAGGTAAACACTCTTCAATGCTGCACTCAATATAGCCCAACTGAGGATGAAACACAGGAAGAACGGATTCGTTTTTAGAAGTACATGGTCTGAATAGATACAATACTCCTGAAGTAACTGCCATGTCATGTGACCTCCAAACCAATGCAGCATTCTTTTACAACACTAGACAAGTAGGACACACCTCTGTTTATTGGATTTTAGTTATAATTTAAAACTTAAACCTGTGTTAGATTTGCCATATATTTACCAAGCTAAATATTTTTGAAAGGTTTAAATGTAACAATCATTAGTGAAAACATTGCAAGTATTTCTGTGCGACTCACGGTACAGGTACATGTGACGCAGTCGTCATCACTGTCTGTCCAGCTGCTGCCGTTGGCCACACGTCTGTTCTGACCCTCAATCACACAATCTGTATGAAACACAGGAGAAGCATCACAATATTGAATGTTTTAATGCTAATAACAATTACATTGATTTTAAAAGGCAAGGCAAGCAGACAATAGGGAATGTAAAGATGGCAATATCTCACCTTTACACACAGGGCAGCATGAGTCCGGTGAATTAAACTGTTCATTAAAAGGGCAGGTGACGGGGGGGCAGTTTTGGTGTAAGCAGGTCCATGTCAAGTCCTAAATCACAGACACAGTATCACTGCACAGAATCACATGGTATGTTGACTGTAGTTAAATAATAACAACTTAGATCTCAAGGTGCAGAGACGTCAAACTAACTTCCTATCATTTTGAAGCAAAGGAAATGGCAAAAATATGAAATTGTACTTGATTTCCTACAGATGATTCTAGCTTGATAAGATATTTCAACAGCTAAATTGTGTCTGCAATACATGTTTTCATTAAAGGCAATAACAAGCTGTGTCAGTGTCATTCTTTTCCTTTGCTGCTAATTGAGTCATAAATCACTTTATGCATCTTATTACTGACAAACTGTATTCATAACAGCATGTTACGTGTTTTTGCAGCAGTACCTGGCACTGGCACGTAAAACAAGGATCATCCGTCGCAGAGACCTCGTTGCCAATCAGTGCAGAAGTGCAGTTACTGAGAGGCTCTAAACAAACACACACATGTTCCAAAGCTCAGTGATAATGCAGATTATACACAGTTAATAAAAAGGCGGTTTAGTACTGACGTGCACAGACAGGACAGCAGGAGTCTGGTCCAGAGAACAAGATCTTGGGACAGTCGACCAGACTGGGACACTGCTTTCGGTAACACTTCAGGTGCTGCTCTCCATCCGGCATCACCTGGGACACACACATAGGTTGGATTAAAACTACCACTAATAATTATACTACTGTCAACAACTACAACCACTATAACCTGTGGATCTCCCATAGCTATCTCTATTACTACTGCTTTTAACTTTATTATCAAAAGAGCTAAAACAATTAGTTACAAAATCTATACATTGATTGACAGAACAAGATTCTGAGACAAGTTGGACACTTAATTAATCATTTAAGTCATCTATACAAATACAAAAAAGAGGAACTATTATGTGGTTTCAAATGTAAATATCCACAGATTTTATGTTTTGTTTGAATAGAAAATCTTTGGGTTTCAAAACATTGACGTCTGGGAACTTTTGCTGGCATTTTTTCACTATTTTCTAATGATTTATCAACATTAATAAATATAATCACTAAGTTTAACATAAAAAATGTCCCAATCAGTTTCCAGTCCATCGTACCTCACATGTGCAGATCTGGCAGGGGTCATCGGCTGGATGGAAACTGTCACCTGGGCCGTACACTCTGCCCTCAAATACACAGTCTATTAAATAAATCAACAATCATTTGATATCACCAAGCACCAAAACAAAATAATATTCTAATTTGAAACATGTAGCCTTTGTGCGTTAGATCTTTAGTTTTTATTACCAGCACACACAGGGCAGCACTCCCCGGGCACGCTGATGAAGTTGATGCAGGGAGAGAGACAGCGGACTTCAGAGCAGGTGGTCACCCCGTCCACACACATGCACGTCATGCAGGGAGTGGAGTCTGCAAACCAGCTGCTGCCCTCCGTATGCTCCTCTCCTCCATACATACAACCTGGAAAGAAAAATGTACTCACTTGACAGTACTATTTCTCTCTGTGGTTATTATTTTAAGAAATATATTTACCTCTACAGCGAGGACAGCAGGCTCCTGGATCAGTAATCAGATGCATACAAGGCAGCTTTGGACACTCAGGAGACGCACACTTCACCTCACCTGCCTGCAGGACTCATATTGATTAGAAATGAAACATCAGGAAAGTGCAAACGTGACGAAAAAAGACAGAACTGGAGGAGTCAGACCTGGCAGGAGCAGGTGGAGCAGTGGTTTGACCTCAGGGTCCATGTCTGCCCGTCAGTGAACTCCTGCCCATCAAGAATACAAACTGAGAGAGTCACGAGACAGAGACAGAGATGTAGAAGAAATGAGAAAAATATGTTGTTTACAGAGGGATATGGTTTGTTGTCTTGTGTTTTATGTGTGCATAAGTGTGCCCGGTTGAACAAAAGTGGGTGGATTTTGGATAAATACACATTAAGCACATCTGCACATTAAGTTAAACATATTACAGGACTTATAGTACCTGTGCACTCAGGACAGCACTGTCCTGGCTTGGTAACTGGTCGGACGCAGGGTGTAGGCGGGCAGTCCAGGGCCACACAGGTGACGGTGCCTCGGACGCAAGTGCAGCGCTGGCAGGGGTCGGAGGGAGCCGTGAAGGTGTGGCTGTGAGAGTGGACCCCCCCCTCATACAGACAGGAGTCACAGACTGGGCAACAGGTCTCCGAAGGGACCGGGTGGGAGCACCGGAGCGGACAAGGTCTCTTCTGACAGTTCACCACCTCATTCTAATCGCAGGATTGGAAAAAAGGAAACAAAAGAAAGTTGTAAAAACTGAAAGACAGGAGGGATGGAATTAATCATAATAGTTTAATTCCGAAAAAATGCATGTTAGACAGACCAGACAGGAGCATGATGAGCAGGGATCAGAGGGTGAGGTGAAAGAGGAGCCGGACTGATACTCTTTCCCCCGATGAAGACAAAGCCCTGTGCAGACAGGGCAGCACTCCCCAGTCCGGGTCACTGGGCGCACACAGGAAACACTCGGACAAGACACATGTGTGCACACCACACCGCCGTTCTATACAAAGAAACACACACACCAAATTGAGGTTGATAAAATGTCCTTTACATGTTAAGTCATATTCCTGATGTACAACTGAAGATAAATACATGATGGAGTGGTAGCTAGGTTTATTAATACTCCATATGCAAAACACAAAAGTGCTTTCCACAGGGTCAGTGCGATGGGAATAAAGGAATACTCCACAACCAAACCACCCTGCTTGTTTGGATTATCTTATAATTGTATTTTTGTCAGGTTTTAACTATGAGAAATGTCTGTATGAAGTGAGATCATTTGTATGTTAGTAGTACCAGACAGGAGCAGAGCTGGCAGTGATCTGAAGGATGTGGGAATCTTTCTCCATTGAAACAGCCTCGACCATTAAAGTTACATCCATCACACACTCCACATGCACAGCCATCCAGAGCTGGGTGTGAGCATGAGAGGGCAGGGCATCTTCTCTGAGTACACTCAACTTCACCTCTCTGTGGAAAAGAAAAGATGAGAGGTACAGCAGCTGTAATGGTGCAGCGAGTCCCCAAACTTAACGAAGCCCTTCTCCCATCTCACTGAGCATGTGCAGTCCTGGCATCCTCCCTCTCCTCCTGGAAGGATCTGCCCGTCAACATAAGTCAAAACCTGGAACTGACAACCTACACACAGAGTCAAACATTGATTATTGACGTATTCCTCATGTCACAAACTGTAATATGTTGTAAGCTGGTTACCATCACAGACAGGGCAGCCACATGGGTTAGTGACGGGGTGACGACAGGGGGCTGCTGGACACGACTTCTTCATGCATCGCACTGAACCGCTCTGTAGGAGGATAAGCATGACACATTGCCCAAAGAGATAAACCAGCAGGAATGTCTACCTGAATGAGTGTGATTGTGTGTGTGTGTGTGTGTGTGTGTGTGTGTGTGTGTGTGTGTGTGTGTGTGTGTGTGTGTGTGTGTGTGTGTGTGTGTGTGTGTGTGTGTGTGTGTGTGTGTGTGTGTTGAAGCTACCTGGCAGGTACATTCAGAGCAGAGGTTTCCTGGGTCAGGGATTGACTGACCAGTTGCAAGGACTGCACTATTATAGGAACAGCCTATCAAACAAAGACATGTTTAATTTGATTTATTTTGTATTACTGTTAGTGTTGATTAAAATCAAGACATTTGAGCAGTACCTGAACCACACAATTATCATTTGCATATCTTTATACACCCCATGTTACTTTAAATTCTTAAATGTTGTTTATCTTGCATGCCTCAACTGTGAACAAAGAGTCCTTACATATGGACTGAGTTTAACAACAGCAAAGCTATATCAAAATGATTCAGTGTAATCCAAGTCCCATTTATTCTGTTGTTTTCTTACTACTTGACAAACGAATGCATTTTCGCCACTCGGCCGGACTACCACAGACAAGAAAAATGCATGATTGTTAATGTAGAAGTGTTAAAAGTAAGATTTAGCAAGAAGTGAATTAGTGAGCATACAACTGGATATTGACAGATAAGTTATTTGATCAATTGCAAACAGATGTTTTGATATAGTTTTGCTGTTAAACACTGTCCCTGTATACTTAAATTCACCAAGACATTGCTCAATTTTGGATTCCTCATTGACTGTGGCAGCATACAAGAAAATAAAGTTGTATTTAAGGATTCAAGAAAACATTGGTGGAGTGGTTGATTTACAAAATGGGAAAAGCTTTCCTTTAAACAAGGAGTTTGATGCTGACTCAACATACGTTCACATTCTCCACAGCATTGTCCGGGTGGTTTGTAAGGGTGGCTGCACTCTCCATAACAGGGGGTCTTGGTGCAGACGACGTCTCCTCCGTAACAGTAACACACACCACAGGGGTCTTTGTCATCAGCAAACTCAGTGCCATCATGGTACTCTTTTCCACGAAACATGCAGCCTGCAAGTAGAAAACTGGAGTTTAGATATCTTTGAGAAAACCATGGGAAATGTCTGCGGATGATTTTCAGTAACTGGGATATTCACTCACCCTCACAGGACATGCAGCACTGTCTCTGGACGGGGTGGTTACAGTTGGACGGGGGGCATCGCTTCCTCTCACAGCGGACAGAGCCCCCACGACAGACACATACTTTACATGGGTCGGAGGCATCATCCCACGACTCCCCATTAGCTCGCTCTCGACTCTCATATAGGCAGCCTGCAAGCAAAGTGGAAAATATTGAAACATGATAAAATTACAAATAGTACCGTTTTTGATCCAAACTTAAAAACGTTATGTTACAGTATCTTGGAAGGACTTAAGCATCTGTACCTTCACAGGTCCGGCAGCACTGCTGTGTGATGGGGTGAGAACATGGAGCAAAGACGCAGGTCTTGCGCTGACAGTGAACCGCCCCATTGGTGCAGGCACATGATTGACAGCTGTCAGTCGGGTGGTAGAAACGCTCAGTGTGTCTGTATGATTGTTGTTCATACAAACAGTCCAATGGAGGAGCTGAAGGAATATCAGTGGAAAGAATAAACTGTTTGACTTGGCTTTACATCAGTCATGTTTATTTATGTTGTGTTCACCAAAAAATAAAACCAACAGCAGACAATCTAAGAAATGTACATTTTGCAGAAGGATTTACTGGCCAATAAGGAGGAATAGAGTTTGTGTGAAAGGTCAACCTTTAAAGTCTAAATCCTTAATGGGAAATACATTTAAAATGATGCATTAAGGATTTTTCTGATGATCTCCGTTAAGCTATTCTCTTTTTTCCAAATAAGGATCAGATGAAGCAATCCCTTTATATACATAAAAAATAAATTCTGATTAATAAAATGAAGCAAAAAGGTGGATCAGACCTGTTTCTAGGACCACTTATAAAAGTGGCAAAATCAGAATGAAAAAGATAATTTGTGCTGTTGTGAAAAAACAGATCTTAGTCAAAATGCACACAGAAGAATTGGGACACTATTGCCTCCAGTGTGATCGTAGCTAAAGAAAGTACTCTTTTTGATGCAAATAGAGGCGATCGGGCACTTGTAAATGCACTTCTTGAACTTCCTTACCAGGACACTGGGGGCAGCAGTTTCCTGGGAGCACATTTGGGTTTGAGCACGACAGCAGAGAACACCTCTTCATCAGACACTGGACATTCCCATTCTTCAACAAACACAACACATATTAAATTAGAAAATGTTTTTCAAGAAGACCATAGGAATGGTAAGTCATCATGATTTTCTTACTATGCAGCTGCACGTCCTGCATGAGTCAGTAGGATGGGGAAACTCCTGTCCATTGGGATACTCTTTTCCAGCGTAGCTGCAGCCTAATGTAGATCAATGTAGTTTACGTTTTCATTCGTTAAATGTATTTGTATTCCTGATAGAACATTTATGTTTCCTCACCATTGCAGTTGTTCTGACAGCATGTTCCAGACAGAGGCGTGTTACAGTGAGGATGAGGGCATTGTGCCTGGTGGCAGTCAATCTGGCCGCTCACACATTTACACTCCTCACACACACTCACAGGGTTAAGAAAAGCCTCTCCATCTACAAATGTGCGGTTTTCAAAGGAGCAATCTGGGAAAGATGTAAACACATAGGCATTATATCTAGAGGACTGACGGTATAATATCATTCACACACTGTGTGCTACTTGATTCATGATATCTGTGTTTGAGTTTGAGCACCTGGACATTTAGGGCAGCACTCTCCATGTGGTGTGTATGAGTTGGAACAGTTGAGTGGGGGACAAGGTCTTCTCTCACACTCTACACTGCCATGCTGAGGAAGAGAAAAAGGCACTTAAGCTTTAAACTCGTTAAATGTTGAATCTTAATATTGGTTTGTTATTTATTCCATGCGGTAGCTGCATAAGATCTAAAAGATTTCTTTCACAATTCAGTTCTGACTTTGGGAACCATAAATTCTCAAAGACATGCGAGTGGAGATTTGAACACATCACTGTAAACAATGACAGGTACAATAGAGGGTAAAATGTGAATGGAGACTTGCTCACCTGACATGTGCAGATGTGGCAGGGGTGGTCAGGGGTGGTAAACCTCTGTCCGTTGCTATAGATACGCTGATTGTAGGTGCAGCTTTCACATACTGCACAACAGGAGCCTAGGGAGATAAAAGAGACAGTGTACCGATGTCACACGGTCACCTGCGTAAAAGCAAAGCTCAGACACACTCGCTCTTACCTGGGATCTTGCTGGGATGCAGGCACTCGGTGGAGGGGCATTGTGTGTGCGTACACCTCCTCTCTCCATTCACACAGCTGCAGCTGGAACATGGACCCTCAGGTTGCCATTTAGAGCCTTCCTCATATTCCACTCCCTCCAACACACACGCTTCAGTGAGAAAAGAGATGTTGTCATGTACAGTATTATAGAGCTGCACGATCAGTCGTTCAAATTAAATTAGGCAGTTGACATAAAAACAATTGGTAACTATTTTGAAAAAGGAACTTTATATGTATTAATAAAATGAAAAATGAAAACACATCATGCTTCCAGCTTATCAAACATCACTATTTAAGTATTTTGGTATTGGACTATTGGTTAAATAAAACAAGACATTTGAAGACATCATATTGGGCTGTGGGACAAAGTAGACAAATGCTCAATAGAGGACATTATTGTGAGTTGAAGCCCTTATTAATGAGCGGCAACTGTGTGAGTGTATCTGTGTGTGTGTGTGTGTGTGTGTGTGTGTGTGTGTGTGTGTGTGTGTGTGTGTGGTGTGTGTGTGTGTGTGTATGTGTGTGTGTGTATCTGTGTGTGTGTGGTGTGTGTGTGTGTGTGTGTGTGTGTGTGTGTGCGTGCGTGTGTGTGTGTGTGTGTGTGTGTGTGTGTGTGTGTGTGTGTGTGTGTGTGTGTGTTGTGATGTGTGTGTGTGTGTGTGTGTGCATTATTACCTTTGCATATTGGACAGCAGAGATGTGGGTCTATAATGGGGTTGGAGCACTGGACAGGAGGGCACTTTTCTTCACGGCAAATGACATTCCCACCCTATAACAGAAACATATTAACATTATGACGGCAGTATCATTCAGTTTATATGAGCATTGAGATCCATAACAGCTATCACGTTAATAATATAGAATTATAGTGATCTAACATCCAAAAGAAAGTGACATGAAGAAGAAAGATCTATTTTTGTGAATAAGGATAATACACAAATTAAACTGAAACATTTTGGACAAAATTCCTCAAAGTTTTACAACTGTCTTCCTGCATACACCACTCAGACTTGCCTTACACCTGCACTGCAGGCAGGGTCCACTTCCAGCAGGGATGAACACTTTTCCATCAGCGTACTCCCTCCTGTCATACTCACATTCTATGGAAACAAACTCTAGTTATGTTTGCTTAAGTGTGAACAGTAATATTCAAATTGAAAGACAGCATTCAATAGGCAAAACAAATTTGACAAACATGAAGAATTTCTGACCATCACATGTGGGACAACACTCTCCTTTGCGCTTAGCTGGATGGCTGCAGTGTAATGTGGGACATAATGAATCCATGCGCTCACAAGAGACTTCACCTGCCTAACAGGTAAATAAGAGAAGGCATTAAATGTGTCATTCAGATAGAACATATTAACAGTCAGTGGCCTGATTACACAGCTCAATGATAAATCTGCCTCAATATATGAGTCCACATTAGTTCATTGCAGATATATCCGCATCTGTGTCATTTACCGGCTTAAAGAAATAGCCTAATTCTCACACTTTATACCATTTGTTAAGGTTATCACATTCATTTCTGAAGGTGCAATAGGCTTTGACAGGTTGTCTTTAAACCTCTGGGTCACGAAACCTTGCAAACACATCATCAGTCCAGTCACATGAACATACATGAAATTAAAAACAAATGAAAATCTCCGACTGAACTCACAGAACAGCGGCATTGGAGGCAGGGGTCTCTCCTGGAGGGGAACTTCTGTCCATCCACATAGACCAAGGACTCATACTCACACTGTTCACACCTACAGGTCACATACACCCAACATACATATTTAAAACCTGGGTTAATGTTTTAGCTATTTTGAAAAGAGGCAGCGAATAAGGTGGATTGATGCAGGCTTTAAAAAGATTAGGCAGGTTGGTTACCGTGGGCAACAGTCTCCAGAACTTTGTACAGGGTTTCGACAAGACAAAGCAGGACAGGGACGTGGGGAACAAGCCACATTTCCATTCTGGAGGAGAAAGGTAATATGAGGATAAACTTGATTAATCAACCAAAATATTGAAGTTTAATTATGGATAATGGGAAAAACGACATACCACACATGTGCACTCTTGGCAACGGTCTGCAGTAGGGATCACAGCTCCGTTAGGAAAGTCATGACTGTTCACACCGCAGCCTACAACACGCACACGCACACGCACACGCACACACACACACACACACACAATCACACATTATGTCTCTGCAGTTTACTGAAGACGCACAACACTGCTATAGTGAAGCGAAGGAACACACCTTGACAATCTGGACAGCAGGTATTGGGCGGGGGAGCAGCTGGGTTTTTACATGGGGTGTTACACCGCTCGGTCTCACAGCGAACGTGACCCTCCTGGTGAGAAGAGAGGACGATGTCAACACAGATGAAGATGTCAGAAAAGATGGGAGGTTACACAGTCAGTCAGAATGGGACCCACCAGACAGAGGCAGACATCGCAGGGATCGGCTACCGGCCTCCACTTGGCTCCATGATCATACTGGACACCAGAATGGATGCAGCCTGCAAAGGTAATAAATACAAATGTGTTTTTCTGAAAGACCAATCTTTTCGTGCATCTAAAACAAATTGCGAATAAATCTGTCAGCTTTGACAAATCGAGTAATATAACCCTCCCCCCTCTGGAAGCACATTTGCACCCGCCGCTGTCTGGAGGAGATCTTTATTGTCACTATTAAACTGTCAACACATTGCATTATAAAAGAGGAGTCCGAGTAGTAATGGTTTTGTGTTGCAACAAATGCGAAATTAACAAAAAGTGCTGTCATAATATATGTTTTATGATCAGCCCATATCAACCTTTGTGAGACAGTTGGACAAATGTCATTTTCAAACAACCCAGTTAAGTGTTTGGAAAATTGAATTTCATGAACGAGGGCACATTTAATATTTTGTGTTAGATTCCTTTTTATTTATAAACATTGTTGTGTACAGATGTTTATTATTGCTGTGTCCTTACCTCTGCACCGCTGGCAGCAGTGTCCTGGTACCGTCTCTTTGTGTGTGCAATCCAGTGAAGGGCAGTGTTCAGGAAAGCATTCCTTATCATCTCCCTGTTGGCAATGAGGTGAGACAACATGGTAAACAGGTGAAGAACAGAGTAGTTGTTTAGGTTCCCAACATGTGTGAAAATGGATACACTCACCTTACACGTACAAGTCTGACAGCCATCTTTACTGTAGGACACATTATGAACTGTACCATCCGGCTCACAGTCTGAAGAGGAGACAGAAGTTATATAGAGTGCAACCTGATAGTTTAATAATAAAACAAGAATGTGGAAGTCACAGGTGGTCCCTCTTTGTTTGTCAATGCAAATTGTCTTTGACTTTACTCTGTTCTCGGTCACTTGGAAACATCTGGCTCTGCTCTCTTTCCAGTGATGACAGTACAGCGTGGTTCTGATGTAATGTACATGTGCTCGCTCTCGCACACACTATATTTTATGGGCCGTAACTATAACCACAATTGCCTGCAGCCTTTCAGCCGTTAAAAAGACTACAACCAGCAAGTCTATTAACTCTGGAAGAGATTTACGGTCGGAGAAATGGATCATAACTTTCCCATTCTGTGGCTGTTTAAGTTATTTTGATGACAACTTAAAGTGGACCTATCATGCTATATTTTAAAAATATATTGTAGGGCCATACCTATATAAAACATGTCTGTGAAGTTTTTTTTTCAAAATACCAAACAGATCACCCATTGTAGCCATGCCTCATATTGCTCATACCCCTCTTTTGCAGCCCTGTTAGAGAAACGCAGATTTTGGGTCCTTAGCTTGAAAAAAATAAATAAGAGGAGGCGGAGCTAATGCCTGATCAGAATTCTACTGGAGATAAAGTTAAATTCGGTTGTGATAAAACGCCATCCTGTTTAAACCACGTCAAGGATTATTTCTGAAACAGTATGGAGCTCAAATGCTTTTTCTCTTGCAGGTTTATCACAAGGTGAGTTCTTTTTTTATTTCCTGCTTTTTAAACACATGTGCTCTACAGTACAGGTTAGCTCTGAGTGTTAGCGAGGCTTGCTAATGTAAACAAAGACGTCCAAAACACATCAGGCATTGTTTCTGATAGCAACTTTCTGTGGGTCCGCCGACGTCACCACGGATGGACACGTCAGTTCGGATGGAAATCTGTATCCGCTCGTTGTACACCCGTTTTTAAAAGATTTGGGTACGGAGGAAAAGAGAGAGGGTTTTATTTTCTGACGCTGCGTGAGTTCCCCGACGCACCGGGGACACATATTTATGTATAAAAGACATCACAAAGTGCATTTTGCATGATAGGTCCCCTTTAAGTTGTTTACAATATAGCAAATACCAAACACTGAGGAGCAACATAGCTAATTTTCTTTCATCAAAGGCTTTTAGGGAGCTCATTAAATATTATCGCTTAGCATGGACATTTTAGAAGATAATTATTTTAATGACAACCCTCCAAAGGACAGAGACAATGTGTTTGTGTGTGAGAGAGGGCAATAATCACAGAGTTTGAGAGAGGCTTGTGAGGCTGCCTACTGTGCCAGCAGCCATCAGGCATTTCCTCTAGTGAGCCAAGCATGCATAAGATCAAAGTGTGTGTGTGCATGTGTGTGTGGGAGTGGGAGTCTGAAAGTGTGCATCAACTGGGTGCCATTGGAGTCTTCTGGCCTACATGCAGAAACAATTAAGGGGAAGATGAATGAGAAGGCAAAGACAGTGACAGAGAGTGTACTTGAGGAGGGTGAGAGAGGGGTCAGTGGGCTTTTTGGACACATGTGTTGTACATTGATGGTGAATATGTGCACCATAAGACAGGCGAAGAGAGACAGACCGACATTATCTAAACTCTCACATGTTATTATCACTCCATTAAAGCAGGCAGTTGCACACATTTACCTTAATAGCACCCATCAGGGAGCTGATCACAACGGTATAACCATACAACAACAAGGAACTCTAAAACTACTACCTGAGTGAAACCCAGTGGGGTCAGAGGTCAAGAAAAAACATACGTCTCCCTTTTGACAGGGGTGAGACAGACAAGGGTCTGGGAGAGGGATGGCCTTCTGGAAACTAGCTAATTTGCACCAGAGGAATGTGTGCTGGTATAAGGTTGTTGAAAGAGTATGTGTGATAAAAAGATAAACAAATTGAGCAGAAGAGAGAGATAAAGAGAACTGGAAAACGCTGAGTCATTTTTACCTTTGATGTTGGCTCGGCATGTGACCTTTCCAGATGTGCACGTACACACAGTGTTAATGTCAATCTGCCAATGCTGGCCATCATCTACCTCTCGCCCCTCCCACACACATCGCTGCCTCACACACTCACATCCCTCCAGGTACTGTACGCGTGACTGTAGGTTTGCATTCTGTAGAAAAACAAAAATACCATGTCAAGTAACTTGACATACAATACAATACAGCTTTATTTATAAAGCACTTTAAAACCTCCAGACCAAAGTGCTGTACAGTCAAATAAATAAACAAAACATACAAAAATCACACAGCACAGCTCACACACCATAAAACAAGTACAAGTAAAAAACAATAGACCATTTAAATGCAATAAAAGCAACAATCTAAAATATGTCAATACGCTAAGGAGAAGAGGCATGTACATCACTTGACATTCATGTTTTATCAGGGAAAATCTAAGTGCAATACATACTTCAGTTTTGACCATGTCCAGCATACGAGCCAGTTCCTTCATGCTTTTCTCCAGCCTCTTCAGCCTGTCATCTTTCTGTGCCTGAGAAACAGACTTCAGCCCTTGAGGAGATCCCGGGGGCCCGAACACCACACCTCTCTGCAGCTGGTCACTCTGGACGTCCTGCTGATAATGGCTGGTTTGGTCTATTGGCCTGCGGCTTTTTTTAGGTTTATTGGGGGATGCGGCCTGCTGGAATATTGGACTGCTGTTGGTCGGAGAATCTGAGCTACTGGCGTCTGCGGACTGAGAGGGAGGAAGCTCATCTTGAAGGAAAAAGGAGAATAGAATCCTGAATGAATAAAAGAACAAGTTCGGAGCCTAAAAAAACCATCCTGGAAAGGCGCTGTCAAGATGAGGACCCACACTGAGAAACAATAAACAAACTTTTATGGGACTATTTGCCTGAGGGCCACAATATATAATCTAATGCCTATAAACAATGGTAGTCCCAGTAATGAGTTTTAGGTTTTGCAACATAACTTTTATCAGTTATTTTATTGTTTATATAACTGTTTATGGCAGGAGAACTCTGAAACTGACAAAATATGTAACATGTCTCCAGTACAAGAGTTCTCATAACATAATGAATTATTTGTGCCAGTAATAAAGAGAAAGAATGTAGCAATAGGAAATGAGAGAGGGATGACACTGCAGCCTCTGGCATACATTCTGCAGTGTCTGCTTTTCAGCATGCTGTTACTTACTAGAATATATAGATGCCCATGTACAGACAAACAGTGGGTGCACGCAAGTGTGCATACACATAAATACTTTTTAAAGAAGGAAATTAATCCAAGATCTCTAGTAAAATGTTGACAATGAAAGGGTTGTTTCCTAATATTTGACCATCCAAACAAAGAAAAGGATTTACAGTTTTGGTTTATCTTTTCTTACCTGTAACATTGTCACAGAGCCATGGTCGCCTTAGATACGATTTCATTGAAATCTCTGCCGCCTTCAAATATCCCTGCATTCATAAAGAAACATAGAAATCCTTAGTGCATTGAATTGAGACAGAACATATAATATGAACATGTACGTTTGCAGAATTATTGCTTACATTTTGGACATAAAGTTACATAGCTCAAAATACTGTAATGTTGCTGTTTCTTTCATATTTCAACCTTTTTTGTGATTATGCTGACCTGCAAGTGGCTTCAAACATGTCAGTGTGTGAGTATGTACATGTTTGCAGAACTCACACTAAACTTGCTGTCTCTCTTTCTTGGTGTGCTGGCCAGAGTGACAACAACATCTTGAGGCAGTTCCAGGTTGATTCTCTCTTCACTTTTTATTGGTAGAAGCACAGCTTCTTGGCAGTCAACAAAAAATACCAGTCTATCGGTGTCCAGGCTCACAGCCAACTGCACCCACTCCTCCCTGGAGAAGGGGTTTCTCCCGGGGAACTGAACGCTGACAAGGCCCCGAGCTCCTCCTCCAGCCTGGTAGTCCAAATGTAGTGTGTGATTGAGGGTGGAGGAGATGACTTGAAAAACAGGCGAGGATCCAGAGGAGAGAGAAAGAAGAGTGGCAGTTGAGCCTGGCGCCTGATGCCCCACCAGATGCACCCCCATGCTACCCCGAAGGTTGGAGTACAACAAGTTGGAATATTCAGCTGGAAGAGTCAGGTACGGAGCTCTGGGACGTAATTTGTAAATCACACTGCTGGGACTCTGCAGCCTGGTCACACCGCTCATGTGGTGGGACATGTTTAGGGCTGCCAGTAGGTCAATCACTAGGAAAGAGAAAACACAAACTTGTGACAAACATATACTCATATTCATCATACACATCAACAGGAGGTCATGCTCTGTATAATAAGGAATGTCATGTTTTTTGGGCTGTGTTGAATGGGAGTGTGTTGGAGACTAAATCAGAATGAAACCTTTCATCTGCTACAAATGGCTGCCAAACTGACCTCAAACAAAAAAGCAACAAACCAGCATGGTACAGTCAGTCACATCTGTCTGCCTCTCAATTATTGCAATAGGACATCTGATACAACTCATAGCTTAAATTGAGCGTTACATTTGCTTTGGTTGATATGATACATTTTGAGTACCCCAGTTGTGGGAAGAAGCTTTGTTCAGGTAAGTTACATTTGACTAATGCTGATTACTTGCATCTAAATATTACTATAGCTATAGTAATTTTGCAAATAAGGATTATGCATGCAAAAAGCTAATAGAAAACTAGGGTAAACTATACCCAAAATCATGAGTTGATATGATCTTGACTACAACACAACAAATAAAGTTGCTTACACATAATTGACAAGTGATAATAATAATAGTTCAATACCATAATATGTAATGTGTAACTGTTCTGCGCAATCATTGCTTACTATAAAATACTTACTTGAGAATATGCTGCTGAAAAAAACCTTCAACTTTATCTAACTCTAATTACTTTCAACAAAGTAATATATTTCTTGTTCACATGTCTAAACTCCATATCAAATCAAAAGTCTAGAGCAAAATAAACAATATAAAACCTATACAAATGTTGACCAAACTCCGAACACTGCATTAAACTCACCATTCTCGTGTTTTGGACTGGAGTTCCCCTGCACAGACAGCGCAAAGACACACAGTAAATGTATCTCCAGCAGCACGAGCCTCCTCAGTTTGCTGCTCTCCATTCTCCAGACGGAAACAATGGAAAGCCTGGTCTAAGATCCAAACAATTTATGCAAAAGGCATGGTATTGATCGTTTTTTTAACCTTATTCTGATGACATGGCTGTGCGTTAAGGATTCCCCTGTTTCCTCCGCGAGCAGATCTTTTCGGAAGAGCGCGCGGGGAAACATGAAACATCTGGATGCAGGCAGGGCGTCACTTCTCTGCAGTCACACACTCACATTCCCCCTGGGGCAATATCTACAGCGCACTTTCACTCCATGATAACAAAGGAGAAGAGTTTGATGATTATTACTATCCTTGATTATTATTATCCAATGCGCTTGTTATTTCCATTGAGAGAGAAAGAGAGAGATATGCACGCAAGCTAAAAAGTTCAGGTGTGCAGTGCGAGTGAGGTCACTCGCTTCGGCGATCAGCTAAAACCTGGTCTGGAGGCTGGAGAGGAGCCACAGAAGCAGCAGCCAAAACTGTGTGTGTGTGTGTGTGTGTGTGTGTGTGTGTGTGTGTGTGTGTGTGTGTGTGTGTGTGTGTGTGTGTGTGTGTGCGCATGCAGAGATAGAGAAAGACAGAGAGAGGGCGGGGGAAACACAAGTAGTCATGTTTCACTGCTTTGGAATGGTCCCAGTGTGCGTCCCACTGTGCCCCCCCCCTTTCCCTTATGTTGTTGTCCTTCTTTTCTGCTGTGTTTATTATTTCAGGGCTTCTTTTGGAGTGCACGATCAGAGGCAATATAGCTAGAATACAGATTGCTCCACACAAAGACAGACATGTGTCCCTCTGTCTTGTTGTAGTATTTTAGATGTGATGATAGGACACCCAGGTGTTTCCTAATGAATGCCGCAGACTCGAGAGTCCCTCATCACTCCAGATTGTTTTCCATACATATTGAGATTATATCTGTTGAAGGAGATCCAGGTTTAAAGACACTCATATTTAAAAAACACAATTTTAACTAAGTTCTTCCCACCCTCTGCCAACATACCAATCTAAACCACATACGTGACTCATGCCAGTTAGACTGTAATAATCACAATTAGGAAGTTTTCCCACAGGATTGGTCTCTTTGCTTGCTTTAGTTTTCAACATAAACTCAAACCTTCTGGATGGCATTGAACTCTCAGACGGAGAGTGCTGATTGAAGACAATGATAAAGCAGGAGGAACTTGCAGCAGATTTTTGTAAAAGGATTTAATCTTTAGTGTATAATCAAGCTTCCTAAAGAAGGTACTTTAGAGTAAAATGTTTATCATTCAGTAATGACTCTAAGAAGAACTCAACAAACTAAAACAAAGTGTTACTCTCTAACCTACTTTGAAGCCAGTAAGCCTTCCACTTGTGTGGAAAAGGTAGGTTTGTGTTACATTCGGACTACAAAGGGTCAATGTGCAGGCCAGTTAAACCACTTAAAACAAGATAAAAGGTATAGTCATAGTTTTGGATTCATCCTCCTTCACTAATGTCCAAAGAGTCATTTTTAATCTATAAAGGAAAATGGTGAACTGTCTGATGGTCAAAAAATTGCCTATAAAGAATCATAAATCTGAGTCTTAATTTACTGCATACTGAATTTACTTTGTTTTATATGAATTGGGCAACACTCATTGCTAATATTGCTTTTATTGTAGTGTCTGAGTAGTTAATGCATTCATTTGTTATTTATATATTTGAATGGTCATGCAAACCTTGCCATAATGAAGTATTTTCATATTTACTCACATGACTACATACAATAAACACAAAATGCAGAGAAAACAGTTTGCTTCATACAATATGCATGACATGTGAGGGATATGTGTGATACAACTATTTCCAATGTAGTGTAGTGTTTGAGTTACACTTCATGTGATAGTCTCCATTCAGTAGAATTAACTATCCTCATCAAAGAATGATGCCATTTCAGATAATGCAGTTGCAAAAAGCCAACTATCATCTATCAAACATCTCCCATCACCCTTTTAATCATATCTCTGCTGACATCCAGTGGCCATGTCTAATCACAACAGCACAAATCAACAAGTCTGTTCATCTTTTTGAATCCACCCTGCTACTGCTGATCTTAATATGTGAACACTATGAAATACTACAAGCCTAAAAATATGATCTGAGAAGTGCTTATCCGCTGCACTCACTGTCAGAAACACAGACTGCAGTGTTCAACGTTTCCCTAAGGCAAACTTTACATCTCTGCCCCCCTCCCCAGTTTTTCTCTGACAATGGACACCACTTACAAGCCTGCACTAACCAAAACATTTCTGGAGCCAGACGAAAGCCATCTTTCATCGCAGCAGCCCTGAAGATATGTGCAGACACACACAATTAAGTGTGAGTATCAGTGTGTCTCTGTCTACTCTGCATGCTTGGACATGTTGGAAAAAGGATGTGGGTTAATCTTTAGAGAGTGAACAGGCGATGTTTTATAGGTAATCCCTTGTCACTTCCCATTAGTTGGTACGTGCCGCTAATTGAACAAATCCAACAGGCGCAAGCTGTGTAGCCAAAGTACGTACACTTTAAACAAGTTCTAACCTATAACATTCACTGAGCTGTACATATCAAATTAAAGTGTGATACAAGCAACCAAGTCCTACTTTACTCAACAAAACAACATTTCCTGGTTTGCTCACAACAACTATAGCTTGACCTACAGTTCACTGGACAATATGACTGCTTTAACATTTACATTGTACAACAAACTGCCTATGAAGGTCAAGTGTTTTTGTCCCAGACAAAGCTCTTACATTTTCTTCTGACACCGGTCTCTGACCTCACCATCAGGTTCTAGCCATCTCCTAAAATGATTGGCTCAGTCTTATTCCCTGACTAGATAAGCCCCGCCCTCAGGCTTTAGTCTCTGAGCTGACTTTGATTCAAGATAACACACCATAAGGTGCTGTTTGCTTTCTAATGTGTGTGGGGGGGATCAGTGTGTGTGGGTGGCTGGTGTTGTCTTTTGTTGAATCTGTTGTCTAGAAGCCTCAGCTTGTGTTTTTGAGTGGTTCAGTGGCTTTTCTGGGCTTTGGGAAACAGTGACGCTGCTTTCATCATATGTCAGGAGGATATGGAGAATCAAAGACAAGCTGCAGAGGATTTGACAACAACAGGTCAGTCAGCAGAGGTATTCTTTGTTCATACCCTTGACAACTGAGTTTATTTACCTCACATCTGTGTTGTTTTTTCAATAGGATGTGGCCCCAAAACCCTGGTAAGCCCCCCTCACCCACTCAACCCTATTGAAACACTTAAATACACAAACAAGCCAGTGCACCCCGGGACTCACAAAAGCATGATAGACATTAATTACATGTTGAATTTGCTTGAAATTAAAATGTAGGTTGAATTCTGTGGTGAAGAAACATGGCAAGTTTTTAAACAGATATCTGTAAAAAAAACGTATACTGCCAAGGTTTAATTCTTACTCATCTCATTTATTGTTAGGTCAGGAAAAACATGAAGAGAAACAGGGCTGTAAAAGTGGCCTAGCACTCTGCTAGTCGGCTCTCTTAGCCTGGGGAAAGTCACGCACAAACCCACTTTAAAGGGATTTGAGGGAATTATGGGACAGAGCGAGAGTGTGTACGCTTGTATTTGTAAATTAAGTGAAGGTTTTAACCTAATTATATTCCTTAAGAAGTGACTCATTAATATACAAGAGGAAACCGTGTCCTCTCTCCACTCAGAAAGAACTGGTCTCTGAGGCCTGAATCAGCCCAGTAATGGCCCTCAATGAACTGAAATGGAGTTTTTTTCAGGCCAAGGCTCTAGTCCACTCACTGCTGGTCCTCCTGTGTCTGCACACAGCTACAGGTACAGCCACGTCACATTGGTTCCTATCATAGCCAGAATGAATTGGTGTCTTACACTCTGCGTGTGTTTTCATTGGCACAGGAATGTCAGGGTGGGGTGGATGTTTGGATGGTCAGGATGTCTTCACAAAAATCCCAGAAAACAGCCATTGGGGAGATGTTGTTGCTGAGCTCATGGATGAGAGCACAGTGGAGGGGGTTCACTGGAGCCTAGAGGGAAATGATGCTGATTGGTTCTTCTTGGATGAGACAAGCATCCGGTTAAACACATCGGAAGAGAAGGTCCTTGACCGAGAGGTAACTGAGTTCGGAAATGCCCCCTTAAACACTGATCTGAGTTTACTTATAATAGTGAAACCATGAATAAAATGCAAACATTACAAATTGTATGTGTACTGTATAATTCTATTTTACTAAGTCAGGGTAGACTGGGGTAAGTTATATCTAAGTTTAGAGCAGACTATCATTGACCCTTACAGCCGTGTCCTTGGAAGGAACACTATCTCTCTTGCCAGCACCCTCCTTAGTGCCAGTAGATTTACATCACGGCAGCTGTTAAAGGGTCAACCAGATTAGTAATCTCACTCTCTCACAGTCTTTCAATTGATCTACTTCTGCATCCTTGTAAATACATTATTTATTCTAAAAAACATCCAGGTCAGCTCAGAGTTTCAACACTGCATCTTCATCAAGCAGGCCGAACTTGGCTTTTAGTCACAAAGAGGGTCTATTTGTAGAATTGTCTTATTGAACACAATTTGTACAAGAGCACCAACTCATCCCTCCAGAGATTATTTTATAAATTATTAGGATTTTTGATTTCTTCTTCTTTTTAGCCTTATACTGTATTTTTCTACACTTCCTATTAAGTTGTTCAAATTGAGGTCAAAAACAAAACAAGTAAAGACTAGGCAATCATGAGAATGGACAAAAATAAAAAACATGTTCTGTTTGTGTTGGAATGTTTGCTAACATAAAATAAGGGTCCTTTTTGTCTCTCATCTCTCAGGCTCAGGGTCCTGTCTTAATGGCTGAGTTGTCCTGTTATGAGGACGACACACTTCAGGTACGCTTGTCCCCTTCATGTTACCCATAACTCTTCGGTGAACCCACATTCAAACCTCTAAGTTTTGCTGTTGTTGTTATAGAGTGTGTACAGGATCGTCGTGGAGATCCTCAATGAAAATGATAATACCCCTGAGTTCACAGAAGACACTGTCACGTCTCTTCCTATCAGTGAGGTATGGCATGTTCACAAACCCATGCATGCACACACTAAACATACTAAATTAAAGTGCTAAGATGTTTCTCTGTGTGTTTTCCAGTTGACTCCAGTGAATACTGTGGTGTTCACCGTTAAGGCCTCTGATGCAGATAATGACAAGATCATTTACTCTATTGACCCGGCATCAGTGAGTTATACTCTTTTACCTTTCACACTCTCAATCACAAAGAAAAAAACACCACGAGAGAAAGCACCATTGTTATGTGATTTTGTGTATATATTTTGCAGCCTGATGCAGAGTACTTCAAGATTGACCTCCCCAACAGCGGAGAGGTTATTCTGTCTAAACCTCTTGACTATGAGACCAAAACCCAGCTGACTGTTACAATCCATGCCTCGGTAAGCTATCTACACTTCAGAATAAAAGTAAAAGTATCTACAAATTAAATCTATTCCTATGCTTCTATAATTCTTCCAATGTAAGAACTGTTGACTTTTCTCAGGAAATGGACACTGCTGAGCACTTCAACACCAGCACCACATTAACCATCATCGTCCAGGATGGAGATGACCAATACCCAGAGTTCCTGCCCTGCAGGCTGCTCTTCCAGGATGAGACCAGTCGCATCTGCACCAGCCCTGTGTACACAGTCAATGTCACAGAGGGGGAAGAGGTCTGTTGCTTAACCTTTCCTCAATCACACCACACACATATCACGATGTTAAACAAGAATGTGCATTTATGATGTTCATAAAATAACCACTGCCTTCATCCTGCTAAACTTAACACAGATGCTACCATTAGATATGTAGTGGTTGTGTTTTCATTAAGAATCTTCAACCAAGCATTAAGACCCATAAATGTGTGTCACGTTGCAGCACGTGGTGTTGGACTTCTCTCCTGGTCCCATTCATGCAGTGGATGGAGACAGAGGACTCAGCTCTCCACTCAGCTATGTCATTCTCTCAGGTACCACACACACCAATGCAAGTTCATATTTAAAATCTGCGTACATGTGTACATCTGTAACTCTGGTTGTGTTCATGCTAGGAGACGATGATGGCCGTTTCCTGATGGACAGAGATACGGGGGAGGTTAAACTGATGCGGGGGTTTAAAGACAGACTCACAACTCCAGAGCTGCATCTACAGGTCATGGTAAGACTCACATACTCAGTGTTCATGGTAAGACTCACATACTCAGTGTTCATGGTAAGACTCACATACTCAGTGTTCATGGTAAGACTCACATACTCAGTGTTCATGGTAAGACATCCACTCTGCAATAACACTTTCTTACTCCCAGTAACAGTCTCACTGCTCTGTTTTTCTTCTGTCTCTTTGTCTTGTCCCAGGCATACCAGGACGATGACCCCAGGAAGTATTCTGTCGCTACAGCTTTGGTCCGAGTTTTGGCAGTGAACCAGTTTCATCCAGAGTTTGACATGGCTGAATATAAAGGCTTTGTAACTGCGACAAAGAGCCCTGCCTCTCTGGTCAACACCTACGGCAGCAAAGCACTGATGTTACACGTACAAGATAAAGACTTTAACAATGTACATATTCCACTTTACTCCACACACGGGACATATGCATGCATGATGTATTTGATTTATGATGTCACCCATCAGTTCCTTTCTCCTCACAAATTGACAGGGTTTTAATCCCAAGATCCACTTCACCATCAGTCCTACATCCAATCACACAGACATCTTCCAAATCACACACGAGGGTCTTTTGATTGCCAGGACCAATCAGCTCAAACCAAAACAGAAACACTTTGTAAAGGTGAGCCTCAGAGACCATAACGGGGGTCTTTATATTTAGGCCTCCAACAATTTTACTTTGTTGAAATTTACATTTTGTTGGCTAACATTTCACATCCTTTTTTTCTCTAAATAGATAAGTGTTTGGATAAACCGTCTAATGTGCATGAAAGCTTATTGAGATAGTGAGTCCATAATTAGGCTAACCACAAGCGCTGGTATTAAAATGTAACAACCCAGAAGTGATAATTCATTTTTAGCATGCATGACAACATACCTTTTAATTATTGTGTTTTGTTTAATATAATTATTCAAATGCAATAAGAAAGCCAATTAACAAAGATTGCACTTAAATTATTTTTCACTGTTTCAGTTTAATTGGAACTGCAAGGTTGGAAATAAATTAAAACACTGTTTTGTAAATTAATCAACGGTAATGTAAAAAAATGTTTTATAAATTAATTGACCAAAACATTCCAATCAACAAGCATGTCTCTAAACTTACCAAATATAAACCTGAATTGATATTCATGAACATGTCTGGTTGCAAAAACGGAATATTACATTAGTGAAGCCTTCAGTGAAGCCAGTTCATCAAATTGCCCAACCCCTTATCTTTCATTAAAATGTAATTATAAAGAAAGACATACAAAAAGATGGCGATGATGTGATAAAATTCAACATACTTTGCAGGTAGCTGCTGTAGACCAGGAGTCGGGTGACGCCACCTTTGCTACTGTAGTGGTGAAGGTGTTATCTGAGGGACAATCAAGTAAGGACACACTCTGCACACTGCCATTCAGTGCTGACTGCTGATCAGTCTGAACATCTGTCTGTCTGTACTCTGCAGTCCCTCATAGTCCACTGATGGATGACCGTGTGATCGGCTGCACCCTGGGCAAGGCGTTTTTTCTCAGCATGGTGTTCATGACTGTAATTGGAATTATAACGATACTGGGGATATGGCTGAAGAAGAAGAAAAAGGGAATGAGGAACCCGCTGGAGAGAGGCTGCGTGGCCCAGGGAAAGCACCGCAATGTGGTGAGAACATTCAGCTATATAATCATATATACCAATTTTTGTTGATCAGTAAATGTAAGTTTCTTAAAGATTCTCTCCTGCATATTCTCCCACAGAGCTTACGGTGGTTCCAACTGGTGAGTTATTTATTGACTGTTAATGCTAATTCATCAGCGGATGGAGTTTTCTCATAGAGATGATAGTTGTTTAGATGTGACCTAAGTTTGGAATATAAAATATTAACCCCATTTACAGATGAAGGCCACAAGATGTGGTCAAAAGCTTCAGGCAGAACAAAGACCTTGCTTTGAGAGTTTTCTTGCCAAACTGATGTTTTCTAAGGAATACATTTATGTCATCGTCTGAGGCACCTCATAAGTCTGGAAATAAAAATACTCACATAGTCATTGATTCTCCCACTCATTAAATGTTAGGCTGCCTGGTTGTCAGAGGGCCTGGCAGTATCTACAAATGTCCCACTAAAACCAGGATCATTCGCTCACTTACTTTCTGCATTACAAAAGTGGTTTTCATTTCCACTGTGGTTTCTTTCTAGGCAAGTCACCGTAGTGGCATGTCAAACACAGAGGAAATACCATACAACAATGACAAATACGGAACCTGCAATCCCTCCTTCAGCTTCACAGACAACCCTGGCGTCTACACCCACCAAGACCTCCCGTCTTGCCAAGGACCCGTTCCACCCAGAACGACCGCTGCACCCGACACCAGCTTCATCCCAGCTGAATCTGCGCTCAGCCCTGTGATCTTCAACAATGTTTTAACACCACCCCAAAGGTCCTATAGTTTACCTACACTTCACCCGGCCTCTGAGGAGGTGAGCCCCACACATACGGCTCAAATTGCTGCTCCATCTGAAGAATACCCTGACTCACCCACTGATACATCCATTGACCTCACTGAGGATGTACCTATCATCAGTCCTAGCCCTGCAACACCTGATAGCACAGGCTCTCCACCCTTCACCTGTCCTGATTCTCAAACTACAAAAACAACAACCAGCAATGACCCCACTGACTCCTTCACCAGCCCCTCGTCTCAGTCCAGTGTGCCATTCAGTCTTACCCAAATTGCTTCAGCAGAAATAGACAAACCCTTTCGCAAGCCTCGTGTGAAGACACCTCCATATTCACCTTTACTGTCCTCGCCACTGGCCAAGCAGACGAGGACATCCCCGCCTACCCCAGAGCATGCACCTTTAAAAGCCAGGCTGGTACTTATAGATACTTCTCCCCTTGATACACCTCCAGAAACACCACAGCGACCATCTTTAACTCCAATCACAGAGGGAGACCAACCCTCCACATCACAGGACCTCACAGGGCGCCCAGGAGGGGCTGCAGGTGCCGGGACTCAATCTCAGGTTATGAGGCGCTTTACAAACTTTGGGAAGAAGCAGGGCGGCAGCGGGGCGAGGGATGTGGCTGATGATGGAAATCCTGGAAATAAGGATGCAGGCAAGCACAAGAATGAGGATGATGATGATGATTTGGAGTCAGACGAAGAAGAACTGTTGAGAGTGATGGCTCGTTGTAATCCTGTTTTTATCACATTTAATACGTGATGTCACTATAATATTGTAAATTGAGAGTGAAGGGGGATACAACAGAGAATGAAGGAGGTAAGGAGAAGTAGATGACAGACAGCGGACATGTCATCAGAAAAATTAAATGCACAAGTTCACACAATGTATACTGTAACAAAAACATAAGCATTCAACAACACACATTTATAACATATATAATGTTGTTCCATTTAAACCACATTAGCCTAGATGACAGGAATGAGTGACTATGACTGCACAGTACAGGGTTAAAAGACAGTCTTTTAAATCAAACTTATCAGTATAAATTGCAAATTGAAGTATCAAGGATACAATATGAACTTTGCAAGGTTAGTACAAAAAGCCAGAAGTAATCAGTATATATATATATTTTTTTTTTTCTTTTAATGTTTACAAATTATAATGATATTGTGTGCGTGTCTTTTTTATTAAAAGTAAATCTACATGAAATGAAAATGCTGCACTTCTCTCTATGGGATTAAAGTTTATTGCAGTTTCCAAGCAATTTTTACAGAGTACTACTATTGAGTACTACTATATTTTCAAAACTGTCAAATAGTGAACACCTTTCATACTTATAGGCCTAGTTTGTTATGCCTACTCTTTAAGATGCCTCCATTATTGTCTTTAAACATGAACTAAATGTGACCGGCCTACCAAAGCAGAGGAGTTACGTACCCAACATGATAACAAGCCCACCCTTCAAGATAGAAACAGATGCTAAGCTCTGTGACTTCAATATGATGCTTAAATTGGCCTTGAGAGGCAAGAAACACATTCTGGTGATCCATTTTTTGTATATTTAAGTCACTTGAAAAAAACATATAAACTGGTGAAAAAAGACCTTTGGCATTTTACGCGTGTAATTTTGGCCGAAAGAAGCTGCAGTGCACCTCTACGCCTTGTTCAAAATAGGACTAAAAGCATCCATGTTCCTGGCTAAAAGAAGACAGGACAGTAATGTATAACTAGCTAACACACAACATATGTTCCAGTGCTAAAGAATTTGAACTGAACTGTAAGGAAATAAACATATTTTTCACCTTGCACAACCTTCCCCCTACAAATTAAGTAATGAAAACTATTAAGATTAAGTTGAGAAAATAAATTACCATGTTTTACTCTCTCTTACCTCTCAGGGCTTCCTTAGTTGCTGATAGAGAGGAATACTCTGGGGAAAGTCACAGCAAAGCTTTGAGCTAAATGTGTAAAATGCTAACATGTCACCAATGGCAATGCTAAAATAAATGCTAATGTTTGGCAGGTCTAATATCGTGTTTCCCGTCATAGCTTTGAATACTAACATAGTATTTTCTAAATAGCAGTTACACATCTGAGACTGATAGGAAATTACATTTAGCAAGTATTAAGCCATAAAACAAGTTATCAGACACATTTACATTTTTAAAGTAGCTTGGGATAAAATAAAGGGCAGGAAGAGGCTGCATTCAGTGTGCAGTACTGTATGATCATAGGCAGCACGTGACAGCATGTAGAGTTGTGTTCTTATCCAATTATCCAATCCACACACATTCAATACAAACTTAAACCCTTAAACCTTTGAGGCTAAGATTCGTGGTAAATAGTATAAGGGAACTGAAATAGAGATAGGAAAGCTTGTGTTAAGATTATCATTAGTAAATACAAAAGCATTTAGGCTACATATGTTGTGATTCTTTATGAGTCATAAATTAAAAGAGTTAAGACTTGATTTATTAAAAGGGAGAATAGAGGGGAAATGATTCTCTTCAAACACATGGCAAGAGGAAAATGATCTAAAACAGCAGCTCAGAGAACAGTAGGTCAACAGCCTGAAGGAGAGCAGGAAACGGAGCATTTCCTTAAAAGGAATAAAGCTAGAAAGAACAGGGTTCCGATGCAACAGGCGGTTTTCAACTTTACTATTATTGGTCTGTTTTTCTTTTACCATAAAGGTGTGACTAACACCCCATCACTCGTAATAGCCAATGCCATGTTAATCACACATGACAACTAGTACTTCAAGTCAAATGAATACAGCAGACTAAAGGCTCCGATTGTAGTTGTTTTTATTGAGACATTCTTCTCAATCACAAAAACTGGACCTGATTGTTAGAGTGCTCAGTTTGCAGACCAACAGCATATTTACAGTAAAGTCTCTAGTGAAAGGGTGGCCGCTGCAGTGAGCCTGTAAAAAAAACATTGTCATATACATTATAGTATACCATAAAAATGCTCAACAGTGGTTATAAATGGTGATAATACAAGCTTAACAAATAAATTTAGGAGGGGGAGGTGTTTGTAGGGGGGGGGAGCCTTTTTTTTTTTCATACCACTTACAAAACAGGACAGAGTTTTTTGCTTGGCACACAACATAGTTAGTTCAGCTGAATTCAACAAAACATAACATAAAAAAAATTGGGAAAAAGGTCAAGAATACAAGTAATATATGTACACACAGATTCACACACACTATTGAGGTTATGAAAAAGAAAGAAGGCAGTGTCGCGGACAAAGCATCCATCAGCCCTTAAATCATAAATTATTGATTCCTTCAACTAACACACAACGCGTCCTTTTGTAGGACCCACAGCTTGTGTTAACATGGATGCTTTGGGGACCAGTATAGCAAACACAGCGTGGTCCCACTGATAATACTGTATTGCACTAGTCCAAATAGTCTTCATTGTCACTGGAATCTAATATTTACTCCACGTTCCAAACACCCTTTACTGCGGCCTTACCACTTTATGATCAACAAAGACTAGAAAAAACAAAGTACAAGTGAATCTGCAACTACAGTATTCAGTTTGGGCCTGATTGTATGATTAGACAGCAGTAGAACAAATTCTACCGTCTAGAAATATGCTCTTCATATTCCAGTGCATTGCAACAAAATAAAACTTGTGATACTGCAAAATACAATTTGATCTATAAGGGGTTTATAAAAAAGATGGCTATTTCATTTAATAGAGAAACCTATTGTCACCTAACACTGTTTGTCCATTGCCTGACCAAGAAACGGAAGAGTAGTGTGTGGAAGCAGAGCAAAGGCTGGCTAAATATCCCAAACCAACACAAACCTCAGCATGAGGTCACACTCTTTATGTGTAGTGTAAGTGTGTGTACAATGGGACACATTCAACAAATCAAATAAATTATTGTCCGTGGTTTTGGATTAGACAAGCTCATCTTGTTTGAAAAACTCAAACTGCTGTAAGAGGTGAACACAGATGAACACAGTCTGTGGAAGCCGAGGATTTTAGAACTCGTCGTGTCGAGTCAGAGCCTCTCCAAAGTCGGTTGCCTGGCTGCCCACAAACAGATCGTACTTATCCACGATTTCTGCTTTGGTCAGACGTCCGTCCTGAAGGAGTGAGATTTAAAATCACGATAAGCCTTGTATTTGTGTCAGTAGTACACAAAGAATGTTCCCATTATATGGATGTTCTTATTGTCATTATTGTAGGTATTTGGTATGTTTAGCATGATCCGCACTAGCGTTACTTGATGCAGACTATGAAAAAGATATCTCATCTCATCTTAATCACACAATAATAAGGGCAACAATACAATCCGGGGTGACATTAAAGCTAGTATCGCTTTCATTTATCATACTTTGTAATAGCTGTAAATAGGTCATCATTATCATTTGAAATGTCTTAAAGTGACATGGTCAGTGTTGGCTGCATTACACACCCCAGACCGAAGGACAAGTGTCACTGGATGGCTTGATAATAATAATAAAATAAACAGCTACAAATAATAATAATAATAATTTCAAACATACTTATATCAATATAAACTTGAATACTTACTGTTCTTCTTTGTTTCAATAATACTGAAACAGTCATTGCGATATCAGACAAATCTAACACGCATGTTCTCAGTATTGTGTAGTCCTGCAGTACAATCATTCAAACAGACTAATTTCGAAGTAATGTAAGGCACACTTTTACGCATGCATACTACTTTCCCTCAATATTGAGTAGAGGAAAAATGTGAGGACAATTCCACAGTACGTACCTTGTCTGAATCTGACTCATAGACTAGATGCTTGGCCTCTGCGTCAGCATGGTCGTAGTCGCTGGGCAGGATCCAGTCTCTGGTCTCCTCCTTGTCCATCTTTCCGTCTTTGTTTTTGTCTCTGAATTCATTAAACTGTTCCCTCTCCGTCTTCACCCATTCAGGTTCTGTCGAGTCTCCCTCCTGGTTGTACATGTCCCCTACACCACAGAAAGATGGTGATGATGATGATGCAATGCTTCTTTGGAACAAGTTCTTATAGTATTTGGTGTATACTCATTTCATAAGGGTTCCTCCAAAACTCACACTTTTTAACATTGTATTCTTTATCTGTCTAGGTTTGCCACTAACAACAACAACAACATGTGGTACACAGTGATGATGCTTATATGAAATTGGGCTTTACGAACTCACCTATGTACTCGTCTAAATCAATTAAACCATCTCCATTCTTGTCAATGTCTTCCATTGTTTCCTATAAGAAAAGAGGAAACCACATCGCATTGAAAGGGGTGTGAAGCATAGTTATTGACATCATTAAATCAGAGTTTAGTTTCCAAGTAGGTTTCTGTAAGAGTCAAACACGATATGTAAAAGGGAACAATTACATTGTTTGAATTGCATCCACAAACCTTACTTGTTTTTATGTGAAACAGTGCATGTATGTGGCGCAAGACTACTGTCAGAAAATATTCTCATAATAAGGTGAAATCAATCTATTTCACGCCTGTGTGTGTTTGCCACTTACCAACACTACAATGTCTTTCATGTGGTCGTACTCCTCGGGGTGAAGGAAGGCTGTGAACTCCTCCTTGTTTGCTTTCAGGTCATGGTCTTGGTCAGCCATTTTGAATCTCCTCTCATCGCGATCCATCATCTGCCTGTAGCTGAATCCTTCATCGGGGTCGGGATCATCTGCAAGTCAGAGTTAACAACTTTTTTATAGCATATTGAAGTGTGGCAAAGCAAATGTGTGTCTGTGTCCAAGCAGTACACGGGTCAGGGATATATCAAGTGTATATAAAGAAGATTTTCTGCAGCCGTACCAAGAATGTAGCCATATGTGGCGTTCTTGTACTCTTCCCAGGACACCATATCATCACTATTGAGGTCATGACTCTTCCACTGTCGATCCACATCATCGTAGATCCATTTCTTCTGAGCATGCTTGATCCACCTCTTCATCTCCTCAGCTGTCACATAGCCATCCTTATCCTCGTCTATACGCTCAACCAACATGCTGTTAGGAAATAAAAGAAAGAAACAATCAGCTTCCCTCATAGACATTTAGTGGTGTGTCACCTCATATGAATTGAACTGCTCCTAGAGGCCAAACTAGGTATTAACCAAAGAGTCTTCATGTATTCACACAAATTCAGAAACAGATTTGCAAGATCTCGCTGTCATGTATTCTTACCCGAGCCTCTCCTTGCTCTCCTCTGGTGTGAGCTGATCAAAGGACTTGGCCTCCTCTTGTCCCAGAAAGGCTTCATGGTCATAGTCAAAGTTTTCGTTATCATCGTGGTCTCGGATGCTGAGGGGTTCGTCTGGGTGAACACGTTCCTTCTTCTCTGTGGGTTTGCTGGTGGCATACACCACACAGAGAGCAAAGCACATCACAAGTGGTCGCAGCTCCATCCTGTGTATGTGCAAACGTCTAGAAGAGGGGTAATACACAAGCAAACAACCAAAAGCTATGATTACTGTGCTCAAACAGTGCATTCTGATACAAATGGTGTATTACATACAAGGAGGACAGCCCTATAATCTTGGTTTGTCATACACTTTTAAAACATTTTTTTAATAACATCTTTTCACTTTAGGCTCCTGAACTCTACACATGCCAGTTTAGAAGTGGATGACTCAATGCAAGCACATTCCTAGACTATGAGGTTAATTGCTAGGCTAATCTGTTCAAGATGATGCAATCCCTTACTTGCTCAAAGTTTGGTACTTTCGTACTTTATGGAGGTTGATTTCAAATATATTGCATTAACACATCAGATAAACACATTACAAAAAAAACATTAAAAACATATACGCGTTATTTAACTGAACTTGGAATATATAATAATACAATAGGCCTGAAATAAAACATCCTATGTCCGTAAAAGTGATGCTTTTAATGTTACGTTTAACCTTTTTTTTGTTGACATATACAAACAATATTCAGAAACCTGCTAGCTAAACAAGTTGTATTAAGAGACTGCAACGTTACTGTAAATATAACAGCAGATATAGTTACTGTTTGGAGGGGGGGGGTGTATGTTGGTCTAATTCACTAACTTAATGACAATGACCGCTAACTTGTCTGCTTTCGTGTACAGTATCTGCAGTCTCACTTTTGCACGTCCTGACACGTTACATCCTGCCATTGCCTTTCTAAAACGCGTCACTAGCACAGACTGTATATACATATATTTATAAACAGTCTATGGTGGTCAGTCACAACAGTTTGTGACTGTTACCGTCCAACATTGAAGGTGTTTGACACAAATTAGACTGGCTAGCCTAGCGTACCGTTAGTTTTTTTTACCTGATGACCTGCATTTCCAATCGTCCACTGAAAAAATAAACAATAATAAGACACTATGTACTTGTCCGTATTGAGTCTTTCTAAACACTAGCGATAGGACAGACACATTTCAGCAACTTTTTGCATTTTAAACGAAATTCCATCAAGAGTACTCACCGGTGTCTTCAGGGAACTTCGTCGATGCAGTTTAAGACCCTCCCACCGGAAACACACCCATGCACTTCCTGTGCTAAAACACCAGCTGACCAATCAGGAGCCGAGAAGGAGAGTGCCATGTCGCTCGCTCACTGGTCGACTTCAAGGGAACACCGGTGATTGGATTGGCCGAGAACCGCCACGTCCTCAAAGTCAACAAAACTTGGTTCATTCATAAAACAAACTCACAGTGTAAGTGACAGGTATGCTCCACATCAGCAGCCCAGCTCCATAGATTGTATATAAACGAACCCTTTATATACTTCATTAACTGTTTGTTTAACTGTCACATATTTCTAAATGTTTTAAGATGTGACGGAGCAGGGTGTACTTTTATAAGAGATTAGTCTGCTGTCTGTGTTGTTTTCAGAATATGTGTCATGGTGGAACACTTGATTTTTGACCTGCATACCAAATCTACTTACAGGTAAAAATAAATAACCTGACCTGACAAACGGTTTGAACCTGGTTAAATGTAATTATTACCTCTGATTATGCATATACATTTAATATATTTCACGTTTTCATTTGGAATCTACCACAAATGTTTATAACTTTATTATATGTGATTTTTTTTTCTTTACTGTGCATAGGATCATGAATGGTTGGAGAAGGCCTTAGATCCAAGAATGTAATTGCCAACGACTGCTTCTCTGAAATTGTTGTGCATATGATAATAAAGACCTTGAAAACTTTTTCCTCATATTATCCTAAAGAAACAAAAAGGCAAACAACATTATCTGCCGTAGAAATGTAATGTAATCCAGAACAAAAACAATGCAATGAGACCCACACTTAAAAAATAAAAAGCCTTTATTTCTGCTGTCTTTAACTTCATAAATGAAAAGTCCTAGCAGTGCTGATAAAACATCATTTATCACAAGTCAGAAAAATATATTCTTACTCTTCCCAAGTATTTTAATGGATACATGACATATTTTCTACTTAAACATTGCAGCTGATGCAGGTTTATCTCCCTCTGCTGGTTAAACATTCATCATGATCAGTACAAAAAATACTCAATGATATCAGAGAAGCACAATGACAGGACTTCCTGCTGCTGAGCTCAGCTCTTGGGCGACATTTCTCTGACTGCCCTTTGCAAGACCCTTCCTATGTGGAAAGAAAGGAATGTATTCACATCCCTTAAGGTTTTATTTAGCCATATTATGTTTACCCTCATATGTTAAACTTACTTATTTTTTTATTTAGTGAAGAAAAGGTATAACATGTTTCTTGAAAAGCATTGTCAGGCAACAATTGCAGTAACACTGACACTTCACAGTATTGCCGAACTGTTTGAGTCATCTGGTTCGAGTCCCTCATATACTCACTAACTTTTTTAACTTGTGTAGGAAGGTCATAATACAGCAAAGAGTCCATATCTCAACCCACTGTTGAGTCTTCCAAATCTGTGTTTTCCATAATGTCTCCTGCCTTTCCATGTTTCTTGGCATTTTCTTCTTGATTTGACTGACATGATGTGTCCATTTGTACACCACTATCACCACTTCCTATGGGAATAACACACAGAGACATATTCAAGTTCTTCAACAATGTTATGCAAGTTAATTCTTTTTAAAGACGCATTCTATTGTTGTTGGATCAAGCAAATCCTGAAAACCAGCATAGTATAAAAATGTGTGTAACAAAAGACACATAATATTAACTGTATTGTAAGAAATCAATTAATCACAACATGGTGAGTTTAGCAGTTTGACTGACCTGTGCTGGTTTCACCCTCTTTCTTCTCAACAAGGAATATTCGTTGCATCATCAGTTTCTTGGCGGTGTGGCACATGTACTTGAGCTCTGGACAACTCTCTGCTTTTCCTTGAGACGTGTAGGCATATTGACAAAAAGGAAAATAAATAAGAAGAAAAAACACCAGAAACACAACAATAGACATTGAGAATATGTTGCTTTACCTTTTGGCGGTCCCTCCTCGAACAGCACACAGGTTCCTAAAGCATCTTTGAAAAGCAAAGGATAGCAAGTAAAACATCTGTTTAACATATTTTTTGGGAAAATACATAGCACCACTATAGCTTAAAGGTCACCTATTGTGCAAAATCCACTTTTTCATGTCTTTTATATATAAACATGTGTCCCCTCTGCATTAAGAGATTCTGAAAGTTTCAGGAATAAAGATTCACACTCTTTTTGTTGTGATCCATTTATATAAAAACCTGTCTGAAGATGAGCTGATCAGATTTTGGCCACTTTATGATGTCATAACGATTTTTTTGTCTTGTGTAACCATTAGCCAATAACCATCAAGGTAACACCCTCCCACCTTATCACCTGAATATCCTCCTAGAGCAACATTGTTTTTTTTAACAAAATATCTCTCAGAAGGGCATGGGGAGTGGCTCCTTAATTTCATCTAAAGTAACAGACACAGAATCAGCACTTTTGAAACAGGGCTGAAACAGAGGGGTTTATGGGATGCTACAATGCATGATCTGTTTGGTGTTTGGAGCCAAACACTTCAGAGACATGTTTTGTATCTGAGACCTATAATATATTGATGAAAAACAGTATCATAGGGGACATTTAACATTTGTATTTCCATGCCTTATATCAACAAGTAATACAAGATTTAGCAATAACTTTGAAGAAACAGTTTTGGCCATTAGGGATGACTGAAACTACAAAACTCAATCACTAACAATCATAGCAGGTTAGAACATATTTGTGGGGAGTTGCTGTGAAAGGGACAAGTTTAAAGCTGTCTGTATATTTTTGCAAGGTGAGTTCTTACCTTCATATTCCCCAGCAAACACATATTGTCCAACTTGCATCATGGGCTTGTCACTGTCAATATCCTGGGACACATGGACAAAACGTATTGAATGACTGCTGCAGTGACAGTGATATTGATTTCATGAATGGTGGCCAGGCTTCTTCTCTTTCTTTATAACAAAGCAATAGCATCCGATATACTAACCAGTATCTTGCATGTTCCCCGACACTTGGACAGGAAGTCATTGTTGATGATACCAGAGAGCTCCACCACAACGATCTGCTCCTATACAGACGATAAGACAAATGATAATATGGAAATAAACACAGCGATAGCACTGTCTGCAAATAAAGAGGCTTTGGGGTTTTAAACATCCAAAAGAGTATAGAAGAAAAACATAGTTGCCACGAGCCTTGTCTGAAAATGAATTAATTATTTCAGAGTCCCATTGTTATTACACGCTAAAAGCCAAACCAATATTGAGAAGTGTTTCCCTAAAACTCCCACTTGTAATGTACACGTTAACCCAATAACTATGGGTGAAATACTATCGTGACTACCAATTTAACATTCAAGCAACATACTTTATATTTACAGTATATAGCCACATGCAGCTAATGTTTATCACTAGCTGTAAACGCAAGGTTCGTTACTCCAGGGGTATTTCTTACCTCCTCTTCCCATTCATCTTCCATGTCGAAAGTCCTGAAACCTACGGGAAGGACAGCAATTAATGTAAATAAGTAATTTGGTGTATTTCTATGTACAGAAGTCTTCCATGCTTATTTAAACATTGAATATTGATTCGACAACTTCCGCGTTTGTACGGTGGTCGGGAAGCTCTCTGTGTTGTCTTCTTCAGACTCTGCTTCGCATGTTTTCAGTTACGGACAGCGAACAATGAGGGGCGCTGTTGTTCAGTTTTTGTGGCATGTTTTGTTGCAAATCCATTTATTGTGAACTGGAGAAATGGAAATAGAATGAATAACAATTCAATCTCCACCCCTCCCTGCCTACAACCTACCTATCTACCTGATAGGATTTACACTCAATGTAAATAACATCCTACTTTTACATTTGGTTAGTGTACATTTGACAGTCTTCTTTCTTTCACTTTCAATATGTATATATATATATATTTTTTGTTCTGTTATATATTTTTTTAGATGTTTATATTTGATGTTTGTTCGTTTATTTTTTACGCTTTCATTTTTACATTATGTGCAATGCCTTGTTTACATGCTGCTTTGACGGCAAATGTTCCAGAATTGGGATCAATAAAGTATATGTTATCTTTCTCTTACCTACCTACCTACCTATCTACATACCTACCTACATACCTACCTACCTATTCATTTTACTCATGGTTTAGTATGACTGGATCTAAATATTGGCTACTTGTAGACACACCCATCTACATCTAACATTAATATTACTAATGTTCTCCTGCAGGAGGCCATAGCAGAGGTGATGAGAGGAGATGAGAGGAGATGAGATGAAACGGGATGATGCTCTTTATGATCCCCAAGGAGAAATGTATCTGTCAAAGGTAGATGCTACAAAACAATAAAACAAGCACACACATCAAACATTTCCAAAATAAAACAAGAAACAGGAGGCCAGATGAGAAACACGAATGAATCATACTCACAATAATCAAAACAAATATTAAGGAAATATTTTAACTTGTGGGGGCACGAGATTTCTTATGCCAGAAATGTAGTCATTGTCCACGAGCGAATTTGGATTTCTTTGTTACATGGTATGTATCCAGTGCTTGAGCAAATATATTCCTGATAAATCTGGTCTGTAGACAAGTCTGTAACTACACATGCATTTATATCATTATATTAGCAAGACAAATGTAAAAAAATAAAACCTGAATTTAATGGGCATATAAAAAGAATTCACGAGCTCAAAAGGTTTTGTGATTCATCAACATTGTCTTATCAGATTTTCAAACATGAGGGGTGGGAATTGTACAGTATTTTATTTGTTAACACCATTACATTTTGGCAAACAACATCATTTCGAATGTTTCAATTAAACAACATTTTATATTGCAGTTTCTGATTAACATGGTTGGAAGGGAGAAAATGGCTGACCAATAGAATAATGAAGCCGATGGGTGGTGCCATGATTTCGACTCATTTATCATTCAGTTGTCTTTATTTGTTTTTTACATTTTTGTTTCAAAATGCTTGTCTGGTATAATGGTATATTATTCGGTTCAGGTATTATAGTCTGTAGATTTTAAATATAACACTTTTGATATATTTGAAACATAATACGCATTTAATAGTCCTGATTAATTATGGTACATATCGATCCTGAAACAATATATCTCTTTTAGTTTGCTATCATCTACAAAGGGGTCAGAGATCAGGGTCAGCTGAGGGGCAGCACCCGTGGTGCTGTTTGGGATTCATTACCTCGCTCAGGACCCCTGAAGTGGGGACAGTTTTTCTCACCGAGCGTTTCACTTGAAAGACCATACTGAGCAAAAATGAAAAACAGACCAGTTTTGATTAACTGAAAACATAAAATATTTGTAAAAATATTTAAGACCAACTATCAACTATACTAGTGGCTTTACATTTTTGCATTGTGTCTGAAAGGCAGTCAATCCTTTTTCACGTAACAGGCCGAAGGAGAGAATTGCACTAAACCTGTTTAACTCATGGCACTGGGAGTAGTGTCCTCAGATTTAGGAAATTGAGTCTTGGGAGGATGAGGGGTTCAATACATAAATATTTGTATGCTCCTGGTTTTCTGATATTTGCATTTCCTCCTTATGAATTTGGTGGTTACTGCAAAAACATCCTCTAGGTTAAATGCAAAAAAGTGTTAGTGGAATACATGGTTCCTGCACCACCATTTATATGCATCAAAAATACTACTAGCACAGTCGTAACTACAAAACACCACAATATTTATTTCCATTAATATTTTTGCCATTACAATTTTTTGCAACGTCCATCCAGGTGCCGTAGAGCAAGGCCGCTAACAATCGTGGAGTTGCTCGGAGGCCGGCCGTATTTGTAAATACCTGTATAAATGTAAAGCAGGTTGATGCTGAACGAACCTCACCCTCAGAGGGAGAAAAAATATATTTTGAATCAGAATCAGGCAAACCAAATTAAAGGGGGTGCAAACCCCCCATCTGCCGTCTCCCTCCCCATTTCTGGCCTATCATTTATCTCTGGACCATGGTGGGGTTGTCATGTCGACCAGTCCACAAGTTACTATGACAACGGCTCAAGGGGAAGCACTTGCTGGGGAGGTTATTGCCTCCTTGGGGATGTAAGAAGGACAGGGGGAATGTGAGCAGAGACAAAGATAGGGGGACTTATAGACACCAAAAAGGATAAATGAAGGGAGAGGTCAAGTTGGAGTGTGTTAGCTGGAAGTGTGTTTGTGTGTATGGCCTACGATAAAGGTCAGTTTGTAATAAGAATCACACAGGACGGGACCAAGTACATCAGAGTTCCCCATTGAAGCTTTGGAGTAGAAAGTTTTCTCCCTGCTGGACGAGGCCTCTCCTGTACATGATGTATCACGCTGCCTGCTCAGTGCCATACCCTGGGGCAGAAAGGGGCGGGGGCACGGGAGGGAGTGACATTAAGGACCCTCCAAGGTGTCAGATGGGTCCCCAGCTTCCCCCACATTTTGTCAAATAAATGTCATAAAGACAAGTTTGGAGTTGGGGAGCTTTTGGCTCTCCCTCTGCCTGGGGGGTATTATGGTGGTTAATTGCCCCATTAGCACTGACAGGGTAAATTGGTGGAAGGGCTAACTATATATTACAGTGAAAACAACAACCCCTGGCATACACCTGAGGGCATGGTGTGTCTTACAGTACGGCCTGTGCAATTTTGAGTGTGCAAAGACGTGTGTTTGTGCGTGTGTGTGTGTGTGTGTGTGTGAAACTTGTTAACGTACACTCACATAAGAGGTTTAATATCAGTAAAATATTAGAATTCTATTTTTATCACAACGGAAATGAATTCGCAGAGCCAGTCAGGGAGAGCGTCTCCTTTAATATCTGTGCTGGACCTTCTCGAGGCGTATAACCGGGGAGAATTATTCTTTTGTGTAAAAATGTGAATTTATGTGATGACTGCCTCAGAGAGTACTGTGTTTTCCATGTATATTAATTGTAAACTTACTATGTGACATATTCCTACCATGTGAAGTTAGAATTGAAATCAAATGTGTGATTGGTATTTAAGGGGCCAAAAATGATTTAGCAAAAACAAATGGAAATGTTCAACAAAACCAAGTGATGCAAATTAAAAATGGATGATTTGAATACTTGAATTTGCTCCATAGCCTTTTAGTGTAAATGTGTTGAGGATGAAGATGAAGTTGCAGTTTTCCTTTTACGTAAGGGAAGTACAAATTTCATATGTAATTAGTATTTAAATGTAACCACATGATCCCCATTTTGCTTTAGGTTAAATTATCTTTTTATCCTAAACCATAAAAGCACACCTAGCACACACACACACACACACACACACACACACACACACACACACACACACACACACACACACACACACACACACACACACACACACACACACACACACACACACACACACACACACACACACACACCTTTTATATTGACTAACGTTACAATTATATCACCATTCACTGTCATTGTCTGCTGCCCATAAAAAGACATACAACTGTCCCTGTTCTAACTGCAACCATAAGAACAACAGAACAAATCCATGTAGGCGTAAACATACAAAACAGTCCCTGATTTATGTAAAACCTGCAATCTTCACTTGGTGGCATGAGCCGGACAGACAATCGGTATACACGTTTTCAAATCGTAAAATAATTATTGAATATTCTACAAACGTAGTCCAAATCATTTGGCACTACACTAATGGGCCCATGAATTGATTATTTACATTTTGAAACCTGCACAAATGCAAGAAATAAAATGAGACGAACATGAACAACCAAATTCAAAATGTCAGTGCTCTCAAAATCAACACAACGAAATATCATTAATATTCATGTACTATTCCGATATGGCCTTGTAATGCGGTTGTTTCACGCGCCACAGTGAGCTGATAGTATCCTTTTTGTATCTTATGTCAAAAGACAAAAATATTCCTATTGTTTTCCATATAGACTTTCACTTTAACATGTTAACCTTCACACCTTTATAACATTATATTTACACAATTCCTAAATAAGGACAATGTGAGACCAAATAAAGTAAAATTATACTATTTGATCTTACAAATAAATGCAGTATTCACCTTCTAAAATATGGATGATCGACAGATTGCACATCCAGCGTGAAATTCACAATAGTAGCCTATTATCATGACAATAGACCCGAGTGGCGAGGATGGGACGGCCGGAGCAGGAAAAAACCCAAAGGTCTTCCGTGATGACGAGCACACCAGTGGACACATCAATTTAGAATTAATTTTTTTTTTTATTTTTCCAAAGTGAGAACATTAAAACAGCAGACAGCGCCCGAAACCCAGATCTGCAGCCTCAGTTAAAAAAAACATCAAAGGTGCAATGTCTCATTTCATATTCAAACAAGCGAGCATTGTTTTACTTTTATGTTTTACGCTTTATTTTTAAATCTCTTTGTAAGATGTGAATATGTGTCTGCCATAAACCTTGCAATTGAAGGAAACAAACTTTTTTAAAGCAAGAGTGCTATCACATATACACGTGTATATTTCATTAATATAATGTGATAGGTCTGGAACATTAAACTACAATTTGAGCGTCTTTTGTCTTTTTATCAGAACAAAATGTCAATATAATACTTAAATAATAAAAGAATCCTCCGGGGCCTTGTAATGTGCTCGATAGTGAATCACCGTGAATGTGACGCATTTTGTTGCAGATTTTCTGGCATCATAATATTCTTCTTAAAGCCTATTGTTTTTTTTGTCTTAGTTGACTTTTTAACATTATTGTACTTCCTCGTATTTAATCGTGTATGTTGGTGCATCTAGAGATTTTTTTTTGCGATATTGTTTTATCTTTGATTTTTTATACCAACTGGGAATTGTCTTAACATCCATCTTAAATGTACCGTATACCTGCAATTTTACAGCGACAATATTATATTTGTAATAAAATAATAATCGTTCTTGTTGTAAATTCTCGTACTTTTAAAATATTCTTCTCTCCTCCTTGTCCTCTTTATGCGTCCTCTGTAGCCTCTCCCCCTCCCTCCCTCCTTCCTTCCTCCCTCCCTCCCTCTCTCTCGCGGAATCCTATTGATCCAAACGGGCTAATTAGCGGTGTCTGCGCAATTACGCACATGCGCACTGGGCGTAATCTCAGCCATTTTTTGAAGGAAACTAATTAGCAGGAATAAAGAGCCAAGTGTTTTTCCCCCCACAGTGATCAGAACTCATTCTACCTCTGGAGCTCGCACAAACCCCTCCGTCCCCCATCTTCTGTTTACTACAGCCTATATGTAGCTTTAATTACACTGTTGTTTGGTAACAACTTGGACCCCGCTGCTCTCTCTCCCTCTCCCCATTTTTCCTCCTGGCTCCGTACAAACGCAGAGGATCATTCATAAGGAATGAGTGGGCTCTCTATACGATTGTTTTCTGGACTACTACACACTGAGCGTACGGAGCTTTGTACCAGAGCCGCTGAAGAAATGTAAGTCTGCCATTTGTTTACGATATTATAAGGGACGGGAGGAAGCAACCCGGCGGTGGGGAGGAAGGGGTGTTTGCTTATAGCAGCCTGTAAATCGCACAAATATAGCTTTTGTTGATCTGCTAGTGCATTGAGTCACCTGTTACTGGGGACTGAACGCGATCACTCTTGGTTTCGCTGAATCGGAGTGTGGTACGGTGCGGTCCACTGTAAACAAAGGCTCAAGTAGTCTGCAGGCTGAGTGTTGGTCAGTGACTTGACAACACAGACAGGGGCAGGGAGTAAACTTCAAGTCGCTGCATGTCCGGTATTCTCTATTTGCATGGTACCCAAAATAATGAAAATGTACCTTTAGACTTGAGTATGGCTGTGTTCGGGGTCCTCACGCAGAACAGTTGCATTCAAAACAGCATTTGTCCATGTCCACCTACATTTGTCCAGGTCCTTTAAAGACAAACTAAATGAATTTTCTTAAAGTATAGCCACACAACTCTTCTCTTGGTGTCTTTCGATCTCACCTTCACACCCCTTTCTCTCTATTCTTAAAACACACACACACACACACACACACACACACACACACACACACACACACACACACACACACACACACACACACACACACACACACACCTATGGATATTCCCACTTTCCTTTAGCTGTTTGATCAACATGTTATGTTGCAGAATTGCTTCTATTCAGCCCCAACAACAAATATGTATTTGTTATTAATATTTTCATTATTTAATCTAATTTCAGGTGTTTCATGTGTACATGCATACTGTAATTGACATTACACAAATCAGTTTGCAGTGCACAACAGGATTTACCTACATTATCACACAGAGATGTACACACACACACACACACACACACACACACACATTGTTAAATGATGGTTTCCCGCACTTGGGATCAATAGAGAGCCAGGAATGTTTGTATAAATAGTTACATTGCCGATAGACCCAGGTTATTGATTGCAGTGTAAATGAAAATCTTTATCAGATTAGAGGCTGTTCTCAGCTGCTGGCAGTCAGGCTCAGCCCCTCAGCACTATCCGGCGGGACAGTGGACAGCTGCAGTGGGCAAGGGTCTGTGGCCTGTGACATAAACACAGTACATTAAAGCACTATCAGAGTGCCGATATGGCCATATATCTTTTAAGGTGCAGAGAGGGGAGAGGAGGTGGCTACAGGAGAGACGGAGAGAGGGTGTTTAAGCAGGGGGAGGAGGGGGTGGTTGGTAGAAGGAGAAGGTGAAAGGGTACATTAAGGTCTCTTCTTGATTAAAAAAAGGTCAGTAATGAGATTGTGGGACACACAGAGTGAGAGATGTATCCGTCTCATCTGGCATCCATCTGTCAGCGACAAACAGACAAGGAGAGGCCCGGTTTATTAATTTTAGGGAAGACTCCAGTGATGCATGATTGTGTTTATGATTACAATTCTTTGTCAAACCTCATTGATTAATTTCTTTAATTTTAAATGAATAACATGAATGTTTATGGTCATCTGTGTATGATAAAAACATCATTGCCCTTTGTTAGTTTTATTAAAACCAGACTACTTCAAAAGCAAGTAAGAAATGCATTCTTAAAATAGAGAATGATTCAACATTGCTATTCATTTTTCAACACACAATCCTTAACTATAAATGCACGATACATAAAACATTAGTCAATTACAAAAACCTATCACTGTGTGTTGATAGGAAATGGGATTTACAGGAGGTGTAACAATGTTAAACACACATGAGAGGAGAAATATAAACAATGTACTGCAACACCATTAAATATTACCTCATAAATTACCAGATTCTAATCAACATTGTCAACAAAAAAGAACATAAACTCATCCAATTATTTATTGTATTTGGAAACAAATGAGATTATCCAGGTGTTTATTGAATTGTGACCACCCCCTGTGTTTTCACTGCGTGTTAGAAAATGGATTCTACTAAACAGAGATGCCTTTCCTCTCATAATATTTCCGTCCCAATACAAAGCAAATTATGCAGAGACTGATACACTGGCTTTAAAAACGGTTCTTTTATCTGCTTTTATCTAAGTGTGGCAATTTAGTAGAAGCCCTTTAGCTCCGAAGCATTCGGTTCTTTATTTAATCCTATCCCCTGAGAAATATCATAGACCTCCTGCGTAGCCCTTACCCGCATTCCTCTACCTAGTTTAGCGCTCAGGCTATTGATTTTCCCATTAAGGGCTAACGCTAACCCCTGAGTAACCAGCCTCTGTATTGCGCACTGTGAAGGCAGTATTGAACAGATGCTATCCAGGGACTGTGATCAATGGCCTCAACTGTTATGCAATATTATTTACATGACTCATGTATTTAATTTTCTCCTCTTTTTTCCCCTTCACTTTTTTCTGTCTCTGTCTATCCTGCTCTCTCTTTCTCTGTATCTGAAACACAGGTGGGGTAGTAATGCCTGGCATCTGTAGCCTCTGGTATGGACAGCGGTGAGGGAGGGGATGGAGGGGGAGGAGAGGAGAGAGATGCTGACCTCAGTCCCCAGGCTTTATCTCTTCCTCTCCTGACCCAAGCGGTCATTCCAGAGCAGGGGTCATCTTCTCATACCTCAGCCATGGCCCCTGCCAAAGAGCCCCTGACCCTGCCTCAGCAGGAAGAGGAGGGCGCAGAGGGGTCCCAGGCTAGAGAAGAGACCCAGGGAGGAGAGCAGAAAGAAGGAGGCCGACTTTCACAGCAGAATGAAGCGTGTCAAAAGCAGGGGATGGAGGAAGATTCCGGGGAGGGACATTTGTCAGGGCAAAGAAAGGAAGAAGGGGAGGTGCGTGTAGGTGTAGAAGAGGCGTCAGTTACAGGGGGCCTTCCAGCAGTCCTTAGCAGCAGAGGGGAAGAGGAGGAGGAAGAGGAGGAGGCCATCTCAAACCAAAGCCAAACCAAATCCAAATGTTCTTTATTACCTCAACAGAGCCAGCACAGCTCTTCTTCCAGCACGGCAAAGGCCAGTGGCAACCACGACAGCAAAATAGCCGCTTCTCCAAAGCCCTCCCCCACTCCTTCCACCTCTCCAGAGCCCTCCCCTTTTCTTTCCACCTCTCCAAAGCACTTCACTTCTCCGTCCTCCTCTTCTGCCCTGCTGAGCGAGACAGAGGTAAAAGACATTAAGGGAGATCAGGGCTGGATTTCTGGGTTTCCTCAGAGCTTTAATTCCCAGCAGTCTACTATGGCTTTCCCACTGGCATGCACGGAGCCTGCCAGTCCACCTGCTGAGGATGAGGATAGGTCGGCAGGGGTTCCTCACTCTTCCATTTCCGATAGAGATGGTGCCAAAGCTCCAGAACCAAATGACAGCCAGCTAGACACAGACGTGGATGAAGAGAGAGACAAAGACGAAGAACAGAAAGACGCTGTCCTTAAAAACCTCAACCAAGACCTCTCTCCTAATTCACTGACCAGTCACATGACCATAATGCACTCGCGTAACTCCTGCAAGACGCTGAAATGCCCCAAGTGTAACTGGCACTATAAGTCTCAGCACACACTGCAAGTCCACATGAAAGAGAAACATCCAGAGACGGGAGGCCAGTGTGTGTGTGGCGCCTCCGGGGGAAAGTGTGTGTGTGGCGGTGCAACGCGAGGTGTGTGTGGATATTGCACTTCCGGGAAACCCCATCCTCGCTTGGCCCGTGGCGAAACCTACGCCTGTGGCTACAAGCCCTACCGCTGTGAGGTGTGTGACTATGCTACTTCATCGAAAGGCAACCTCAGCATACACATGCAGTCGGATAAACACCTTAATAACGTCCAGAGCGGTGGACTCTCCAACGGTCACATGCAGACTCCTCTCATTACCAACAACAGCAGCTCCTCCGACAGTCACACAGTGGATGAGCCAGCATACAAACCCCCACTCTCTACCCCCACACCTACACCCCAGCCCACTAAGCTCACACCACCTGCACACACTCACTCTCACGGTAAGCGGTGGCGGTGTGATGTGTGCGACTATGAGACCAGCATTGCCCGCAACCTGCGCATACACACCACCAGCGAGAAACACACACATAATATGCTACGGCTCCAGAGAGGTTACTATCTGTCTCACTGCAGGAGTCTAGCCCCGCAGCTGAAACACCTACAAAACCCAGGTGAGTAATGCATTGCCTGCTGTTATCCAATTAAAAAATATTAAATACATGAACATTCTCACAGAAGACCTCTCTGTTTCCTAGGTGCCGAGCTCTCCTTAAACATGCGACTGACCAGTCAACAAGTCGCAGATCAGCCAGTCGCCCTCGGGTCTACACTGACCCCTTCTCCCTCCCCCTCCCCCTCTCCCCCTCCAGCCTCATCTATGTCCCCCACTGAACCCCTCTCCCAGGGTGTGTTTCAATGCCTTGTCTGCTCCTGCTTTTCGTCCGACAGCTTAGAGTCTGTGGAGCAGCACCTGAACGCCCCTCGCTCCCTGCCCCAGTCTGAGTGGTGCTCCCTCGTTGCTGGAGGCTGCCACTGCAGGCTGTGCGGCTACACCACCCCGCTGAGGGCTAACTTCTCCTTGCACTGTCAGACTGACAGACACCGCACCCGGTACCAGCTGGCTGCTCACCTACAGGAGGGAGGGGACAGGGGTCAGGAGGGGGCTGCCCTTATTGCTAAGGGCAACCCAGTCCAGCTGAGGTGCAACCTGTGTGACTACGTGACCAGCAGTTTTGACAAGCTACGAGGACATTCCCTCAATTCACACCATGAGGCCAGTGTCCGGGTTTACCGAGTCAGTACACGCTCATTAAAAACTCAAGCATTTGAAACAAACTCCAATCATTTATAAAATGTTCAATAATAATCTTTTTTTTCTCCTGTCTACTTCATTACGTTTAGTTCCTGAGGCAGTATGATGGAGAGGTTGATGGAGGTTCGTGGCTGTTCCATTGTCTTTTATGTAACCACTCCTCCTCTTCTAAACTCCAAGTACTGAAACACAGTCAAACCCCAATCCATCAGCAGAGGGAAGGGCTACTACAGCTGCAGCCATTAGGCGGGGAGGAGCTGGCAGCCATTTTTACCATCAGGAAAAGACCTGATGGTGTCACAGGTGAGAATATGAACCGTTTGGCTGTATTAGATTTCATGTTGCACGTGCTGTTGCTGTTGCTGACATCAGTGAGCAGACAGGGGATTAAGATGAAAAGAGGGAGAACATGTAATGGCTGTTGCTGAGATATTGATCAAGTAAATTGATTTGTCGATACACATCCTTGTTATATCCCCAATAACCCCTGACAACAGCTAACTAGCACCTGCTAATCAATGGACCAATACAAATCCCCTGGATAAGAATGGGGGAGGTGGGGGCTGGTCACCAGTCTGTGGTCTGTTAAAGAGACACTGAATTGACATTGTCTGGAGCAACTGAACTGCTGGCACAAACTCTAAAATTAGTAGTTCAACACTTAAGCTTTGAATTAAATATATTCTGTGATTTGTCTATGTGCAAATTAAGACTTATCGAGGTGAACTGATGTGTTGTAAGTCCATATTACCTCTACTCCACCTCAGAGGAGAATCTAATGGAGAATCAATACTTGATCAATAGCGTATGGAGGAAAGTAAGACGGATGAAGTGTGGTCCAAACACATCGGCCTTTTTGAAGGATTCTATCTAAAGGATAATACAAACAATGGGCATGATCATTTGTGAATATATTGTTTGAGGCACAATGTTTTTGTAGCATAATTATTTGTCATTTACCCTCCCAGGAGAGCTCAGTGACGATTTGGACATTTCCAGTGAGATCACCACTGGTCCTTTGGACACAACCAAAGACAGTTATACCTTGGAGGCGATGCAGATTTCTGAGGAGACAGGTGAGGCCGCTTATACATGTATTACAATTCAACACAATATACAACATATCAAATGATAGCATGATTTCAAATGATAGCATGATGCTTGTATGTTACATACATTGTAAATATCAATCTGTTAACGTGGTCATGTTACATTTTAATTGAAGTAGAAACCAGGGAGGAGGAAAGAGAGAAGCGGGAGTCACTGCTCTCAGTCAAGCGTCCAGCCTCTGGATGCGAGGAAATGGAAAACTCAATATTAACCAAACGCCCAAGAATACACCAGCAAAATCCGAACCAGCAGGTGAGCAGCTGACACACATTTTAATAATTTAAGCATGTCTACGTTTTTCATGTCCACAAATGTAACAACCAAAAAAAACATGCTGTTTTTGTGTAATTCCAAGAACCCATGCAGTCTTTTAGTTGTCCAGTTCAACGCTATTTAAACCATTTTTCTCACTTCTCTTTCCTCTCGTCTCTCAACTCTTTTAGACTGTCCAGTGCCCTTTGTGCCAGGTGAAAATCCCCCACACTCACATCCGACAGCATCTCTCACATGTGCACAGTGTGGCGCAGGACTGTGTAGACAAGCTCATCAGCGCAGTAAGTGTATGCAAGTGTGTATTTGTTGTATTTGCGTTTGTCAGGAAGCAAAAGAAAACGAGAAGGCAAAGCGTTGGGGGATGGGGGAGAGTGAAATGTAGGGAGACAATTCCATTAAGAAGGCACCAGAGAGAAAGGCAGCGCTTTTTTTAATGCATGTTTAAGTAGCTCCCCGCTATCATCTTTGATGCAGCCGTGCATTTTGTGTGTATGTGTATGTGCGACTTTTAAAGTGGAAGAGAGAGGGTCTGACTGAGTGAGTGAGGGAAAAGCCAGTCTTTCTATAATGCATGTTTAAGTAGCCCTCTATTACCAGAAGTGCAGTCAAGCTAAAAAGGGGCCCCCATGCTTTTTACTGTGTCTCTCCAACTAACAAAGACTGGTCATCTATCCACATCACCATCCTCCATCTCCCTGGCCCGTATGCTAAGTGGCCTTTGTCTCTTGCGCTCTTCGCCTCCACTTGACTGACTGCTTTTCACCCTTTCTCCCCTCTGCTGTCCCTCCCTCCCCCCTCCAGCTACTCCTATCATTCCTATTCAGCAATCTCTGTCCCTGCCCCTCCCTTTCTGTCTCTCCCAAGCTCTCTCTCAATTTCTTATGCGTTACCCCTCCCTTGCTCACTCTCTCTCTGAAGCAGTTTTTTTTGTTCATTGCCCCATACTTTCTCCCTCCCCTCTCCGTGCTCTCTCTCTTTTTCATATTCTACCCCCCCCCCACCATCGTCCTCCCTCCTTCCCCTCCTGCCCCTCCCTCACTCTCTCTGATAGTAATTGAGGTTCATTAATTCAGACTGAGGTGATGATGGCCATTATGTACCTTGCTTTCCAATTACGCTCTCTAGATTAAGCCTGACCTTCAGTTTTCTCTGCAGTGTGTGTGTGTGTGTGTGTGTGTGTGTGTGTGGTTGTTCTTCTCTTTCTATCATATGAAGCTGTTAAGCAGAGAAAACTCTTGTCATGTAAATCTCATCTTTTGCTGTCCATCCTTTCCTAAGGGTAGCTAGCTGTTCGCATAGATATAGTATTTTCTCTCAGTGCTCGAAGCTGTGGAGATGGAGGTTTTCTATATGAAGAATGATTTTAAATAAATTCATTATTCAGCTCAGTAAAGTTTTATTAAACCCTTGGGGCATGTTGGAGGGTTTCATAGGAGCTGAAGGGCAGACCCACATATCTCAGCCATATACACTTATTACCAAATTGATGGGCCTTTCTGTCGCTACTGCTGTGCAGGCAGGTGCAAGATGTAACAATACACTTACAGATTCACACTTTAATGTTTTATGATATTAGGACAGGGTGTGGAGGCACTCATGTTTATACATCTTGATATTTGCTTGCTATTATGCTCTACAATTAAATGTTTTATTCATAATGTTGGATTAAGAAAATATGCTAATACCCAATTTTTCTTTCAGTCTGAAAGTAAAAATAACACTTAGTGTTACTAGAAATAACCCCCCCCCCAAAAAGATAAAATCAAAATTGACAGGCTTTTTTTTTCTTGCAGGTCACAAAGTCTACGGAACAACCACAGGCTCAGGTGCAGATGGAACCAGAGAAAGATGATAGTCAGAAAATTAAAAACACCAAGAATAACAATGCAAATTGTTCCCAAACTGCTGATTCCTTTATCTCAGATGATTTACAGAAAAACAAAGGTTGGTATAAATTGCATTATAAATCTGACCATAAGTTAGATATTACTTAAGGAGATGTGAATTCCTAATTATTTCATGTTCATTTGTGGGAAACATGTTTTCTTGGCATTCTTTTAAATTTGATTTGTACTATTACCATTTACCATTTTATATGCATTTTTCAGGCATTTCAGTGGAAAACACTGAGGGAGATGTAGCCGCACCCAAAGATGTCACAGCTCTACTCACCCCACCCTTAGAAGATAACACCACTCACCCTTCCAATAGCAGACTGACTTCTCAGTCCCCAATTCAGACCCCCCCCCTCCTCCCCGCCCACGTCCCCGCCTGGTGACACCCCTCCTCTTTCTGATCGCCATGGTTACCGGTTCCGTTGCAGCAGGTGCAGCCTGGCGTTCCCCACTCAGGAGAAGCTCCAGCTGCACTGGCAGTACCATGCCATGAGGGCGGCGACAGAGTGCCCCCTCTGTTCTAGACAATGCCGAAGTCAGGAGGCCCTGCAGAGACACATGCAGAACACACACTCACAGCTTGGGTCACAAGGGCCGAATACACTCTTACCAACTCACACTGCTCAATACATGGAGCACAATAAGAGTTCAGTCCTACAACATTTAAGTTTATCCCCTCAAGTGGGTGAAGAAGCAGGAGAGGCTGAGGATGAAGAGATAGAGGAAGAGGCACTAGGCATGGAAGTAAAGGAGGAACAAAAAGAAGAAGTACAATTGAAAGAGAAGGCAATAATTGGTGAAGTTGATGGAGATGAGGAGGATGTAACTGAGCCAGAGAAAGGGCCACACGAGGAGATCATTTCAGAACCTAATTCCAGCTCTCTTTTCAAAAGGAGCTCTAACCCCACAATGGACCGCTATCTGGATCCAACCAGGCCCTATAAATGCACAATATGCTCTGAATCTTTTACCCAGAAAACCATTCTTTTGGTCCACTATAACTCTGTGTCCCATCTCCACCGAGCCAGACGAGCCCTGCAGGACTCTGGCACAGGTGTTGCTGCCCCTGAGGCGCCCCGTGGCCCAGATCCTAGGCCCTACCGCTGCAGACTGTGTGGAGTTGGCTATAGCCAGAGCTCTACACTGGACATACATCTTCGCTCTGTCCTTCATCAAACTAGGGCTCGTGCTGCCAAGAACTCAGCTCCACAGACCCCAGCATCTACTGTAGCTTCTTCAGTGTCACTGTCTACTACTGTAACCCAAGCTGCTACCACCAGAGAAGAAACATCCAAGCCTTTTACCAAACGGGCAGACGTTGTGGGCTCTTCAACCTCCTTACTATTAGGCCCTGGCTTAGCAGCCGATGCCAATCAAACCCGTTCAAAAACACCTGACAGCCGGCAGGCTAAAAAGAGAGTGGCTGAACTTATAGCATCAAGAAACCAGCTAATGCTAATACAACAGCAACAGTTAGCCCAGGCTCAGGCACAGGCTCAAGTTCAGTTACAACAACACACAGCTCTGCTCCAGTCTCAACTGATGCAGCAACTTCCATTTGGGACAGAGAATCTTCTTAAACAACACTTTTCTCTGGCACCAGACAGCTTGCTCTCTCTGCAGCAGCAACTTCTTTTGCCCTTTTACTTATCTGGAGACATGCATCTTAATGCAGAGTTAAATGCTAAAAGCCTAGAACTTAGTCAGCTAGTATGTGCCAACTCCATCCCAAAAGAACAGATAAAGGCAGAAATAAAAAGGGAGTTCCAACATCAAATAGAAGAGAAACCAACCCAGACACAAAGTTCAAACGCAGTTGTAAGCCAATTTATGGATCATGTGCAGTGTGAAGCCAACGTTAAAACTGGCTTCAGTGGATCAGCCAACAACCATTCAGGAAGAGAACAGAGCAATTTTAGTTTTGAGGGAGAAAAAGAAGAAAGGCCTGGTCCTACTGTCAAAAATGAAAGTCAGAAGGATGAAACCGATTCTTCTTCATTTAATGATCATGGATTACAGTGTCCTCCTCCCAGAGTCCCCTACGCTGCTGTGAATGGGGAGCCTCTTCGAGCCCTGCTGCAGAGTTATGGACATGAGTTGGCCCTGCAATATATACAAAGCAGACACAGACACCAGCCGCAGATATCAACTCATATGATCCCAGAACAGGACTGCTTTGATATCAACAAGATGGAGGCATATTCAGAAGAACAAAGAGTTAAGTTAGGTGGACTACAGAATGAAAAGATTGAAAGCTCTAACAAGAGTCACAAAGAAGCAGAGGGCAATAAAGAGACAGAAAGTTTGCCACAAGAGAAAAAGGTGAAATATGAAGAAGCCCCCAAAAAAGAGAAAGCATGTTGTGGAAAAGGGGAAAAGTGTACAGACTGTGGCAAGTTTTTTTCAGATGCCTTGATTTTAAAAAGCCACAGGGAGTACATTCATAGGATGCTGATTCCAACACCTGCACTGGAGAGGTTTTCTAGAGAATACAGGCTTCAGTATGACCAGATGTACCCTCTTACGCAGCCTACATTTGGGGAGAATTCAACTACTTTAGCTGCAGCCCCAGTAACATCCTCAGAACCAGAACCAGATCCCGCAGCAGAACCAGTTATGCCCCGAGTTAAAAGCATGTCACCCTCCCCTGTACCTTCATTTTCAGATCCCATAACCAAAACATTTCCTCAAGCTACAGACCTAACACCTAAAGGCCCAACGCCTTCCCCTCCTCTCTTTCCTTCTCAACCTCAACAATTTCCAAAACAAGATGCATCCATAACATCTGCGACAGCTACTTCTGAAACCACATCCACAGCAAATTCAATGCCTCTTACCTTATCTACAATGCAAATGCTTCCTCTTTCCTTGCCTCAGCTTCCAATGCTTTCCCTACCCCACATTCCTTTTCCCATGGATCTCCTGCCTTCAGTTATGATGCAGTCTGCAGGTTTCCAGTCCCAGCAGTGGTTAGACTCAAGTGTGAACCCTGAGTTTGCGAAACTCTTCCAATCTCAGCTCAACCAAGCACTGCTAGGGCAGCAGCAACAGCTCAGCCCTTCTTTGCAAGGTCAGCTAACACAACTCAACTCTGCACTGCTGGGTCAACCATCTCAACCAAGCCCCCTCCAAACAGGACAGCAACCCCAAGTCAGCCCATCAACACTCGAACAACAGGGTAAGCGAACACGCACCCGTATCTCTGAGGATCAACTGATTGTTCTGAGGAAACACTTTGATATTAACACCCTCCCTAGTGATGAAGAGATCAACACAATGTCTGCTCTGTCAGGATTGGCGCATAAAGTCATAAAACATTGGTTTCGCAACACCTTATTTAAAGAGCGCCAGCGAGACAAGGATTCCCCGTACAATTTTAACAACCCACCAACCACAGCACTGGAGGAGACGAGAGAAGTAGCACAAGACAAGGCTCTGCCACTTTCCCCATGTTCACTGTCCCCAGCCCTTCCAACCAATAACCCCCAAGAGCCCCAGACAACAGACCAAGAGAGAGTAGAGTTTCATAGGGGCCGACGCTCTTCAAGAACCCGCTTTACGGAGCAACAGCTGGAGACCCTGCAGGGGGTGTTTGAGGCAACCCCCTACCCCAGAGAGGAAGAATATGACAGGTTATCTACTTTGTTGTCCCTCCCTAACAGAATCATTGTTGTATGGTTCCAAAATGCAAGGCAGAGAGCCCGCAAACATCAAGACAGGGGGACAGAAGACCGTTTAGAGGGGAACAACCAGCTTGACAACCTTCACAGACAGAGAAATGGCAGCTCCAAGAATGATGATGATGAAAACAGCTGTGAAGGACAAAGTGAATCTCACAATGAAAATTCCATGGATCTGACCTATGAGTATTATACCAACCCTGACTCACCTGCCCTTGATTCATCCTCTCACTGCACAGAAAGTGACAATTTAACAGCCAAAGGTGAACCAATGCCTGTTAATAGGAAACAAGAAGATAAAACAATATATTTCCAGGCTAGCAAGAGCTCACCTCTTTTGCAAACTCAAAATGGAATTTCAGATGCAGATATCCAACGTAAAGAAACGGTCCAAATGATGAAAACAGGGTCCTCTCCACAACCTGAGCTCAAACTGCAACCAGCAACTATTTCAGAAGCCCCCCAGCCTTGCTCTTCCTCCTCTTTACACAAAATGGTTTCCTCCATTGAATCCACAGCTCGTTCCAGCCAGATGCAGACACACAGCCCTTCTTCTGATCAAGCTGTTGAAAAGCCAGCTGATACACCACCTAGTTTTCCTGCTTCTCCAGAATCTGAAACAAGCCTCATTAGGCTGCCTGATGCCTCCTCTGCTCCATCCACTGAAACTCAGCTAAACAACCAGATCCAACCACAACCCCAGGCTCAGTTCCAGTGCAGTCTCTGCCCAGTGACCTTGCCCTCCATCCAACTGTGGCAGGAGCATCAGACCAGGCACCTCCTGGCAGCTCAGTCCCAGGTCCAATTTCTCCACTCTGGATTTTCAGAACGAACCATGCCTTACATGATGCTACACCCTAACTCTACCCTGATGGCCAGCCAAATGCTTTCTGGTGCTATGTCCCAGATGCATCCTAATCCCACACATCCCATGATTTCCCACCTAAACAGCTTACAAATTCAAAACACACTCTCTGATCACTCCAGTAACCCCCTTACCAGCCTTTCTCAGAGTTCCCTGTCACCCATGAAACAAAGTTCAAAGCTTTTGTCAGAGACTAGTTTTGAAAGCCAAAGGAGTAGTAGAGAGATTGAGGAGGATCACCGAAGGGATAAGCGCCAGAGGACCACCATCACCCCTGAACAGCTTGAAGTGTTGTATCAGCGCTACAGCATGGACTCAAACCCAACAAGAGGAGTCCTGGAAGGCATTGCACGAGAAGTAGGCCTTGCAAGACGTGTGGTACAGGTATTTTATGGATTTTCTTTTGTTTAAACATGTGCGAATTCTTAGGGAAATGCAAGGCATAAACAATTACTTAATGCTTTAGTCTATATTGAATTTTAAAACATGCTTAACGCTTCTTTACAGGTGTGGTTTCAGAATACGCGAGCCAGAGAAAGAAAAGGACAGTTCCGATCAATGGGGCCAGGATCCAGCTTCAGCTTGGGCTTGAACCACTTGCGCTGTCCATTCTGCAGGGCTCTGTTCAAGGTAAAGAGTGCTCTGGATGCCCATATGAGGTCACGCCACTGGGCCGAGGCTGAAAGAGCCGGATACAACTTATCAATGAGCAATGGATCCAATGGGCAGACTGGGATGGCCTTGTCATCTATCATGGATAGACCAGGTCCATCTATTAGGTCCGACCTCATCCCAAACCAGGGCTATGGCATCATGAACAAAGAGTTGTCTATGAAGCTTCCGATGACTTCTTTGTCTTCAACCACTGATCTGAACAACCCTGAGGAGGATGATGAATATGAGGAAGATGACGATGAGTACCCATGTGATGAAGGTTCCAGTACGGCTGATCAAGGGTCTCCTAGTCCGGAGGGATCTGGGGGTCCCAGCTCAGATTGGGGTGAAATGCAAAGTCTGCAACAGCACCAACACCAGCAGCAGCGACAGAGGACACAGATGAGCCACTTCCAAGTACTCCAGCTCCGAGACTTCTATAGGAGCCACCGAACCCCCAACCGACATGAGTGTGAAAGGCTGGGCCAGGAGTTGGGACTGCCTCACAGAGTGGTGCAGGTAAATGATTCAAATAATTATTAATGGTAAAATGCAGTTTGATCTGCATTTATTAAAGATTTTAAATGATAATTTAATAACAATTAATTTAATGGGAAACAGCTAATTTATTTATACATATCTTTTCTGCAGGTGTGGTTCCAGAACGCCAGAGCTAAGGAGAAGAGGGCCAGAAGTCTGAGCTCTGACTCTGCAGAGAGGGAGCAGGCCGAGCTGTCCGCAGGCGTGGGGGAGAGAGACAGAGCTTAGAGAGGCTGACGACGGCCCCTTTGCTTCGATCTACTACATCCTCCTCAAAACCCCTTCTGCAACTGCTGTCAACCTCTAAACATACCCTGTCCACGTTGCTGCCAAACCTGTATCCTAAACACCCCAAAGATGCCGAGCCACAGTGGCCCAAAGAGAAACTCTCAACTGAAAGCAGGAGAGAGCCCAAACCAAGTCTTCTGTACCACAGCTTTCCCCTTTTCATATTGTTCCTAAACTCTTTCCTGGTCCGTCCTTTCTTGTTGAAAAGAACTCCTCTCCCTATTCCGTCAAACACCTTACTACAACCAAACAACCACCTTGATAAAAACCAACCAGATGCCACAGAGGCCAAAGAGCATTCTCCAAGTATGTGACCTCACTGCCCAGCTAGACCTGCAGTCTACCTCTCAGTCTGCATGACAGACTCACAGTGGGCCCTCCACCAGACAGTGCTAGATGACTAGCTGTGTAGCATGTAGTGCCAGTCTGTAAGAGGCTGGATAAGAAATTGTCAAAGAGATTTTAGTGTAAATAGAGCGCTCCAAAAGATAAACTTGAAGGAAAACAAAGCAGTTAACGGTGGAAGATGATGAAGATGATAAAAAAAAAACAACGGAAAAATATCCTTGAAGTAGACGGAGGTATTCACAAAGAGCTTTTGTAAAGACTGACTCAGATTCCAAAGCTCGTAACCAAAATTTTACATGTCTGTGGATTTAGTTTCAACACGTTTGTTTTCAATAGCAAACTGCAGAGCTGACGTCTGTACGGTGAATGGGTGAGATCTCCAGCTGGCAAAAGTGAGCCGATAACCAATAGACTGATACGGTGCCAAAATGCAGCTTCACCCACCACAAGCCAATGATAAGTCTTCTGTTGTACATGTATACCTTGTATGTTCCTTTAGTGGATAACAGCCCAAATAGCACAGAACATAATGGCCAGTTTGTCCTGAACGGGGCAAACTATTTTTTATAGCACTCAACCATTATACTGTATATGAAAACTTTAACCAAACTCAAATTTACATTGTGTGTGTTTAGTAATAGTTTCTTAATATAAATCTTATTGATTGAGATAAACTGTCTTGCATCGATATAATAGTGTCATGATTATGAAAAGATTATGACAGCTTTGATATGTTCAGGCAAGGTGACTTACTGCCTTTCCGTCCTATTTGAATATACCAATGGCTGACCAATGTTGTGTGATTAATGTAAAGCTTTCTATGCTCAGGTCAACAGCTCAACATGGTTCTCCTTCAACTATGATCTTAATACTGTACTTTTCTGTTTTTGAAACAGGAAAGGCATGGTTTAACCTTGGACTAAGTATTAAAAAAATATCTACAAAAACATCTGTATTTCAAAGATCTGAGCTTTTCACCTCTGAGTAATAGATTGTTACAAAAACCTTATTGAAACTAAAGTGTTTAATGGTGTGAGGGGTAAATGTACAGTATTTAGCTTTTGTATGGTTGACTCAAGACTTCATTGGATGATTGAGACATAGCTCCCCTTTCCACTTACAGATAGGGAGCTAATGCGCAAAGCTGAGAAAACTTTGGATGTTATTGATGTTATTTTTGTACACTTAATTTATTTCCCCTCTTTCTCCCTCCCTACTTTCCTATTTTGCTCTCTACCTTTATTCCTGTGTTCATTTGCAACCAGTCCTTATTCTAACTGTAATAATGATAATATAACAATAATAGCTAAACAATAATTAATGCTTTAAGACAAAAATCCAAAGACGTGATAATACTTTAACCATATGACCTACAAAAATAAGCGCTACTGTTTACTTGACGATGTATTGCTGTTTTTAAAGATGGAAGGAGTCCCTATATCTAAGCTACTGTTTTCTGCCTCTCATAAGCACACTGGAGACTGTAACCAAAACCCCAAACTAGAGCCATGGCAGTCTGTAATATAGCGGTTAAAGAGTTTGACTTCTCTTGAGAAATGTTGCAGTTTATTTTTCTTTCTTTTTTTACCATAGTGTTGAACTTCAGCCCTTAAGGATGTCCAGTTTGCTGCTAATGTACTGTAGTTTCTAATGATACTGTAGAAAGATGCATGCTCTGATCGCTTTACCACTAGGCTTTAATGACTACAAACTGTAATGATACCTGTGATGCTGTTGATAAACTGCTCCTCTGTTATTCTGTTTTAAAACAAAGAGATATGTGGGGCTCAATTCCATCAGGTTTGTGTTTTCAGTATCATATTAATTACTCCTACTCAAAGGATAAAAATGGCTTTCCTAATACCAGAAATATTTTTTCAAGCTTCCAGTTTTAAAGAAACCTGCTTAGGGCATTAGCTTCTCAATACTTATGGAGATACTGTAAGCTATTTGAAGGAGTTCAGCCCCAGACCTTCCACTGGTAAGGTGTCAGTCTTTCTGTGTTGTAATGTCTCTAGTCCACTTGTCCAGCTAAAACAGCTTTGCTGAACTTAGACTGACATCGCAGCCAACTTTCCAAAGGATGTACACTTACTAACTCTGTCATGTTTTGTTCTTAAACTAACCAATGTTTACGACAATACCAATGAGCTTTCTTCTGTACAGAAATGTGCATTCCAAATACCACAAAGGCAGTTTTTTGTATACTGATTATTTCAATTTAATTTCTGTCGTATTCTCTTGATCTTAGTGACTGTAAGATGTACATATTGGGGTCCTCTATGGTGAAGGGACTCTGTTAACCTTACTGTAGGTAAAACTATTATTTTCGTTTTTTTTCTGGATATGTTGTTGCCATAGTGATGACCAAAAAGATACCTGTGATGTGCACCTGTCCTTATGTCCTGCTCCAGTGGTTTAGTGTGTCTCTATACTCTCCTTTCCCAAGTTCTCCCCTACTGGTGTGTGTTTCTCTTCCTTTCCCTTCCCATACTCCACTGAGCTAAATAAAGTCTGCTTTGGTGCATGCTCTTGTCTCATCCCTGTGTTTTAACCGAGAGAAGCCATTTTGTGAACGTTGTGGTATGCAAGGACGTTATAAGTGTATCGTACTCCAGGTTGTATATTCCACGTCGGTGTGTCTGGCTGGAAGGCTTTTGATGTGCAAACCGTGTGTGTGTATAACACAGCAGTGTGTGGAAGGCGTTTGGTGAATGGAGCCATGACCTCTGGGGTCACTTCATTAATTACATCTGTGACATTCAGCCAGATGAGTTTCCTTTGTGACTAAATGATATGATGAATATTAACGACCTCAGATGAATTACACTGCTGCTTCTGCTGCTGATGATAATGTGTTTTACGACTCTAGGAGAAAGGGGTGTAAAATTGCACACTACAGCACATTTAGGACAAGCAGATTTTCACATGCAACATTCCAGAGAGCACAAGGTAGAGTAGTAGAGCAGGTTTTATTATTTGGTTATTTTTGGGTAAAACTTTCCAGTGGTTGATGTGACAACTTGCCAGAGAGGAAAAACTACAATCAAGAATGGCTTTTTAATTCTCAGAGTCTGGAAACAAACAAACAAACTGGTATCTGGTCGTTTCCTCTACCCTCAAGCAGTAAACTGTTCATTTAACCATTACACATGAATGCGACAGAGAAAACAAATCTGTGAAACGGTTCTGAATGTGGTTTCAGGGACCAGACAAACGGGTACATAGGGAGAACAATAGCAAAGTAAACACAGAAGAGGGCTTTAGATAGCTTCGTAGCTGATGATAGCCATCTTAGAAAGTCATCCTGATAAAGTGATCCCCCACCATTTCTCCTTCTCCCTGTCCTCCCCCTCTTAATCAAATGAGTACTGTGCAGCTGGTGGGGTTGCGGCAAAAAGGGGTACGAGTGTGTGTGCAGAGGAGGTGGAAGGGGGGGGGGGGGGGGGGGGGCTTTGAGGGATGGCGTGAAATTATTGCCTGCTGGTGTATATGTGTCGCTGGGGGTAGAAGGGCAGAGTAGGGGATTGGGCTGGGGTTGGGGGGGTGTAATGTCATTGCCTGCTGGTGTATCTGTAGTGGGGGCTCATTTAGATTTAGATTGGTTATGTGAGGAGAGAGCTGAAAGGCCAGCTCATGTTTATGCATGAATCCCAAAGCATGCTGCTGTGGTGGAGCCACGAGTTAAAGAGACAGAGCTGAAATACATTCGCACATTTAGATACAGCTCTGCTTCTTTGGATAAGGCTTCAGTGGAAAGCGACGCTGTGCTATCTGATGCATTTCCATCAGTGTGTGTGTCAGCCTGTTTGTGACATTGTGTATATGCAGACAGATTACATCAATGTCCAAATGAACATTATGCTGCCTCTTTAATCTAAACAAAATGAGATCTCATTTTAGTTTTAAAATGCGAACCACCCACAGCAATCCACTGACCGACTGTTTCCTGAAGATTGCTTTGGTATCTTCTACAGCTGATGCAGAGCTATACTCAGTACATGGGTGCTTCCCACATTACACTCACTCACACACCAAAAGTAATCAGTAAATGTCTTTGAAGGAGAGTTTGTTCAGCACTTCATCAGGTATAAAGTGGTTTTTATTTGGAAATGTGGTCCCTATCCATCTTTTAAATGACTTTTTAATGGTCGTCACACCGTCCTAATCAATCATCTGGCAGAGCTGGCCTGCAAGTGCAAATACTCTCTATTTATAATTCCTCCATTCTGCTACCAAAAACTGACAATCTGTGCCTTCTTAGTACTGTAAATGAGCATACATTTGAATGAAATAGTCTTTCTGATTGTCTGGAAACATTCAAAATACATCCTATTCTGATCTGAACCATGCGTAATCTGTCTTTATATTATATCCACACTCTCCAGACCGCTGCAGAAAGGTTTGATAGTATAGCTCTATACAAAATACTGCTGTTTATTGTCATTCTTTGGCGTCTCTCCATTCAAGCCCACACTTTTTTGGGGACCCCACACCATCCCCCATCCTAACTGGCACCCCCCGTCGGCCCCCCTTTAGTACTTTACATCTATAATGAGATACAAATACGCATCAGCAGGACAGTGTCTACGCCACGCGTCACTGTGTGAATATTACTCACACTTATTAGCTGGATTATGTTAATCTTTACACTCTCTGCTCACAGACAACAGACTCCCCATGATATGGGGGTGGTCACGGCAGTAAGCGTGTGCTGTCGCGTGTGTTTGTGTGTGTAAGTGTGTATGGCTGTATGTGTGTGTTGGAGTGATTGCCATGTTGTCAAACTGATCTGCATGTGAAAGGGCGGTCTAATTACATCACTTATGCAAATGAGAAATGCACATATGCACGCACCTACATACACACCACTGACAGCTTACTACTAAGGTCAAAAAGACAGTGTGAGCTATCCTCTTATTGACTAACACAAGGTGGCATCACCACCTGTCAGAGAGACATGTCTTGACATAATACAGATAAGTCACAATGGATGTTTTGATACACTCCTTCAGATAAATTACTGTAAAGAAGTGGATGGGTCAAGCTCACAGTAGACTAAAGCACTTAAACTGTTATTGGAAAAATCTCCAACCACATATCCACTGATTAGTCTTTTTTCAGACTGAAACATTGATAGTATCCCCGTTGGAATGATTGATTGAGTCCGACACATTTTAATTACGCCCAAATTAAATGAATCGGCTGGCGGACTATAAAACATTGCTGTTTAATAACGAGCCTCTCCAATTGCCTTTTTTCTAGCTTCATCCAATCCCATTTTGGCTGCCTGCACCAAATAACCTCTCTCCATTTAATGATATGCAAATGAATTTTCATGAACCCCATGATCCCATGCGATGATTAAACTGAGATGACATTAGCTGCCATGCTGCTGCCACTGTCAGTGTTTCTGTCTGCCTCTTTTCTCTCTTCCTATCTCTACCATCTTTCTTCGTATCCACGACAACGGCCAACTGGCAATATTAGGGGTTCATTGTCACTATTCCCTTATGAATTTGCTCTGTGAGAGATGACATTCTGCGGATCCAGTGTTATTTCAGAAAAGTTTGTCCAATGGCAACAGAGATGGAGCATCAGAGCGGGATGTTGGTTCTCACAACGGTTTGGTAGTGGTTAACCAAAGACAAACATGTTACAACAATATACAATTATTGTAATGCAGCCACATCATATAATCGATTTGGTAACCTTCCACATCTCTTCGTTTTCCAATTCCAGTGCTCCCCTCCCACCGTTCCGTCTCAGTCTGGATCCAGCTCCACCTCTGCTGTCGTTTATTGTACTCCATTTGCATAATGAAGCCAAGGCTTAATTAAGATCCCACTGGAGTCTGGAGCCAAGGATGAAGGAAAGAAGGACGAGGAGGAGGAGGGGAGGGGGGATCCGGCGTTCCTTAGCTTATCCGCACGTGTCCAAATAGGAGGCACAATTTAAGGGGGGAGCAAAGCGTTGACGAGCGATTAAATCGCTAATTATGATCGGCTGTTAGAATTAGTGTGTGGCTGTTAATTAGCTGCAGATGAGATGCCCAGACAGTTGCCCGCCCCTGACGACTGCAGCACCCTCCCTGACTGGCAATAGAGAAACACAGCTTGACACCCTGGAGATGATGCCAACACATCCCTCCCTTTAACACACACAGCAAGCTGAGGGGATATCCCTTTAAGAGTGTCCCAGGTGTGCATGTGCAGGAAAGAGCCTCTTCATCATCCTTGTCCACCCACTCCCACTGTTCTTCGTTAAGCACAATATTCCATTTTTTTCTTCTTCTGTATCCTTTATGCATTATGCCAATTATTCCTCTTCTTTCACAAACTCGTCCTCTTCGTAATGGAATGGTACAATCCCTTGTAGTTTTCTGTAATGGGCAGCCGCTTCCTTCCGGTGCTGTAGTTGGCACTGAGCAGGGTTGGCATCAAGGAAATGTTATTTCGTCCTTTACTCCCATACCATTAGTTGCATGTGGCTCTGGTTTAGACATTCTGCAACTATTTTGGGTCTGCATTTACTTTGCTCTCTAACGGCTTCTGGTGGCACCGGGAATGCCTCCCTTTTTGCGTTTGGCATGGTGCCATCTCTGTTTCTGGTCTTTCCCTTGAGGCGATCCCATCGCCAAAACATTTAAGGCAACCGAAATATTATGCTCACCGTATGGAGGTTTGTCTTTGCAAATGTGTGTTACGTTGGCTTGGCATTGTGCCATCTTTCTCCCGGTGCCCTTGCCGCTCCTGAAAAGATGCCATCACAGAATCGCTGGCAACCGTTGCCTGGGCACTTTTTCTTGGCTTTGTCCAAGCAAACAAGCGGCAATTAGCAGCAAATCCTCAGAGGTGAGTCCCCTTGTCTTTGACTAAGACTGTTCTTCACCGAAAGCTTTGATCGTTTTGGATATGCCATGACTGAAGGCTGGCATGGTGCCCGCTGGCTGGCATGGTGCCCGCTGGCTGGCACGCTTTCGCTGGCATTGAGAGAAAGAAACGTTGATAAATTAACGGAATTCCGGATTTTTCGTCGCCAATTTTTTTTGTTTGATAATCGGTCATCACTGAGTATCACCTTACTGTTTTGTAGTATCATCCACTTCGCCATTTAACATCCTTCTTTGCTTCCCGTCATCCATTTCCATCTTAGTCATCCTGTGTCTGCTGGCATCTTGCTCACTTCTATGCTCTGCTGTGATCTCAGAATTTCTAAATCTGCATTTCTTCGCCCGCTCTGCTGTTCGTTTCGCCCAGTTGTGCCCGTGCCAAGGTGGCACCATGGTAGCAGTATGGAGGTCTGTTCCTGTTCCTCTTCCTCTCTTATTCTCCTCGCCCCTTCGCCCGTGCCCATGCCCGCCCCGCTCAAGTCCTGACTGGATGGCACTGTGCCAACCTGCCACCGCCATCGCTCTCATTTGTAGCTCATCCCTCCGTTGCCCTTCCCCCTGACTCTATATTTCCATCCCTCTCTCCTTCCCTCATTTCATTCATCCACTTATTGAATCATTTACCCTCTGTATGAAATACTGCGTTTGTATGTTTACACAACATTAGCCGATTAACACAACTTTTCATTTCTTAATGCGTAGAGAATATTGGCGGTCTTTGTGGTCATTTGGGAGACTTGTTTGGCACCTGAAGGAATGCTCTGAGTGACTGCACTGTAGATAATTACCGCTGCAGTTACTTATTCCACCGAGACAAGAGGAGGAAAAGGAAGAGAGCCCTGAGTTTGGATAAAGCTTGTGTTGTTTTAATTAACTTTACCAACCCCCAACATGTGTGCTTCTTTAACATCTCTTGTGCAGGTTTTCGTTTTAGCACACACACTATACAAACAGACATATGACTTATCCGATTATCACTAAAATCAATTGTGTTCAATTGACCTTCCCCACTATTTCTAAGATGACCCTTACTCCCTTGTTTTCTTCTTCTCCTTTTTTAAATCTCTTGTGTCAAACAAAAGCTGCCAGTGGTGGTGGAGCTATTAAGCAAATACTCTCATTAGAACACAAAACATAATTAATATGTAAATGATGTGTGTAATTTATGCATGGACTGACAGACTTGTTCTCTTTTCAGTTCTCCATTGTATTCACTCTATTTATATCCCCTTTACTTAAAACTTCACACTCTTACGCCAATTTTCCTCTTTTCTTAGACCACATACTGTGAATGAATCCGTGGGGGATGTCTTGAGGTCTTTCCTATTGTCTCTTTTTTTGTACACATTTCTCCCTGCCTTTAACCATGGTTTATAGTTTCTAATAGTATCTCTGAGTCTCTGTTTTCCCTGCTTGCCTCTCTCTGCTCACAGCCTGTCCTCTCCTAAAACAAACCCCGCAGTGACGCATTAAACCAACAAATGAGTGTTTGAACAAGGTCTTTTTTCCAGGAATATGAATACTGAATAATCTATCCACTAAATAACATCCACACTGCACTGTGTCGTATTCTGTGTTTTCTCTTTGTCTGTCCCTGAATGTGTTGATCTTAATGTGTGGTCCAAACCGTGTGGTAAATTGAAGAATGTCCTGATAGACGGTGAGTAGCCTTGCTCCTGTCTAGGATAAACACCTATAATACGCTGGCTCCCTTGGCAATCACCATAGCAACAAACCATGGTACCCACGTGAGTTGCATAATAAGATGTTCTCCAAGACCACAGACCATAAAGCGGCGACAAACTAGACACCTGCAGTAATGGATGTGAATCAGAAAACAACCGTTCAAATGTAAAATTTCACCTCCGACTTATGCCAGACCAATCCTTTCTATTTATCAATAGGCTCACATCACACAACACACAGTCTTAGATGCTCATGCACCTTCTCTCTGTCTCTCCAGACCTTAACAGGTGCTGATGAGCCACAGTCAATGATTGTAATGAGCTATCGATCACCGTGGGAAAACCCAGGGACAGAGAGGGTGAGGGAGGTAGGGGGAACCAGAGGACACACACACAGACAGAAGGAGGTGGACTGCCAGAAAAGAAAAAAACTTCAAATGAGCTAAATGGAGACAAGCTACCCAAGACAGGGTATCAATACTTGCTTTAATCAACTCCTTATCTCCTATTGTTCTGCTTAAATAGAATATATGGGGAAGGGCTCTCTGCCAGCGCAGGTTGAAGGGAGGTTTTGAACTCAGAGTAGCTTCTGGACGGGCTGATCTGCTCAGGATGACCATGCAGATACGTTTGTCGTGACCGGGTCCAGATGCCCGGGAATGGCACTGGCGCAGTATCTCTATTTTCTTCTTTTTGTGCTGTGTGCATGGAGTGGAGGCAGACAGCTTTAGGGAAGGGGGAGGTGCGTTGTGTGTGTGTGTGTCGTGTCGTGTGTGTTGGCTGGCGTTTCAGATAATGAAATGCAGCAGGGAACAAAGAGCTGGGGGCCCCTATTCTCTGTGCTGCAGCTTCATTTTCAGTCCCGTCAGTCTATGATTCTTCCATACCCTCTTTCTTGTGTACGTGTATGCGTGTGTGTTTATGTTTGTATGAGCAGTTTGTTGTGTACACCCGTGCCCCCTCCTCCTCCTGTTAGTATTCTGCATGGCAGATCCCCCTAATGTAATAACTGTGTCTGCATGTCTAATTTACAGCAGGAGAGAGTAAATAGCCTGTGGTTAATTACAGTATGTGTGTGTGTGTGTGTGTGTGTACGAGTGTGTGTGTGTGTGTGTGTGTGTGTGTGTGTGTGTGTGTGTGTGTGTGTGTATGCGTGTGTCTACATACGCGTGGGTGTGTCAGAATGATTTATGAGTTGCAAATAGCTACACCAGTGGCCCGTTTCTCCTCACTTAGTTTTTAATCTGTCTTACCATTAATTTTCCTGGAGACGTTATTATGGTTTTATAACGGTGTGCACGAGGATACATATGTGAGTGCACGTATTTGTTAATGAGACAAAGGTGTGGACATTTTGTGAGGATATAGGCTACTTGGGCACCTGAGCTGTACTTTGCTTAGAGAACTCCATTTGCCTTCCTTCCTTTCCCTTTTTCTCCTTTTTCTCCGTTGCTTCATTCACTCTCTTCATTGAGAGCCACAATGAACACAGATCTTTATTGACAGTACACGGTAGAACATGGAAACAGCAGGTCAATCCGTTTAGCCCAAGGGCCGATACACCAATTCACCAATTTGTCAGTGTTAGTTTGAGAGAGAAAAGCAGCTAATCTCTCCTCTCTGCTCTCTATTGATCACACACTTAGACTCCACTTCTCTGTCTAAACACTATTGATTCTCTCTCTCTCTCAATCTCTCTCTTTCTCTCTTTCTGTCTTGCTCTCGCCACATACCACAGCTCTCAACACATCTTCACTTCATACGCTGACTTCTGCTTGGACAGAAGTTGAATTTTTGAGACTGTATTTCCTAAAGCCCCGATTCACATTTAAAATGAATTCTTGAGAACATTTTAGTATGAACAAAACAAGACTAAATCAATTCAGTAATAGTGTAATAGAGCTTATCAACTATACAAATCATTTAAGAGTTTATTCCACAACTGTCACATATTGTTCCCTGCTGTGTTCACTCAAAAGCGTATGCATAGTCTCATTAAAAAAATCAATTACGTAGCAACCCCTACACAGCTTCAACACAGACAATGATTAAAAATTCACTGCTGGGTACACTGTCTTCCGGCTTTGTTTTTCAGCCTGACATCACAGGGTGCACTTGAAAAGGACCATATTCCTGTCAAGATGAAGGCTACGCAAAAATTATAGAAAGATTATCTTAAGGGAGATGGCACCCCTACATCAATCCAAATTGAACCAAAGATCACTACTTGATTGGATTCAGTGTGTGTGGGGCCTTGTCACATTTTAGTTGAGACGTAACATTTGGAAAAGGAATGATTACACTGTTGATGACAAGATGAAACACAGAGAGACAGACCTATGACACAAAAACAGGTGTTCTTCTTGCATCTATCATATCCTTTTGCCATAATATCTAATAAACGAAATGTAAACAGGGAATCCCAACTGTTACTCAGATGCTTTGAAAAACAGCCATTGGTTTCACTATCTTCCCCACATAGCGTGTATGTATTAGACTTGTACCCCCTCTACTGGTGATATAAACACATTACAAATGTTAAACTTTGCAGGTTACAAAACATAAACACATGGCTTGTGTAACCTAAAATCAGCTGTTTGATAACCGGCACTTGGGCGTATGGTGAGGGCGTGGAGCGCATCATGTGCTAAATGTTTAATGTATAGTTATTAACAATCAGTCACCTTTTAGTTTGAGATGGCTCCTTCAGCGGCTGCTAGTGAAGACAGGAAAGCCTTGGTGAGGAGGATGTTAATAGAAGTTCTGATGGGTCGAGAAGATCCAGAGGGGTTCTTTGCGATGTGTGTGTCCGCTCTGGGGCCCCAGGAGACCCGCTCTCAGTTCCTGGCCCTCATCCAGCCCCTGTCCACAGCCAACAGCTCCCTGCACTCCGGCCTCACCTCCATCTACGAGCAATATTTCTCTAAGGTTAGTGGGTAAAGTTATTTATTTAATACAAATAGCATTTTATGTTGTTGCACTTTTAAATGCAGGTCTCCCTTGAAAAAGAGACATATGATCTCAAGGGACAATCTGGTTAAATAAAGGTTTGAAATGAAATACCTGGGTTACAAAGTTGCTTACAAGGTACCGTTTTTAAAAGAGAAGAAACAACAAGAATGCATTTAAAGAAAAACTACCAAAATTCAAAAGTCACCCAACTAGCCAAACTTGTGAGAAAAGTTGTCATGGCTAACGTGTTAGCAAACAATTAGCCATGATACTAGTTAGTGTTAGTCCCCGAAATTGACATTAGCACTAATATAGCAACATGGACCCATGTAAGTGGCACTTTTTTGCCATGTATTCACTTTTTGATCTACCTGCTCCCGAGATAAATGCCTGACTCTTGGCTTTCCAAATAAGCTGATGTCTTCTCCCCTCACTTCCTTTCTGCAACTTATTTCCCCCTGCATGCTCTTATTAGCATGTCAGATGAGGCTAACTTGTGTTAGCTCCTGTACTGGGAGCATATAGTGTTTTGGCTTTCTTGGACCAAATACCACATGCCATGAGTTAAAAATGAATATGCAAGTCCAATAAATAAGTTTGCCCAAGATATAATTTAGCCACATATCACCTGAAGGCCCAGTGCAACTTCCTCTTCTCATCGAGTTTATTAAAAATAAAAATAAATGTAATAACCATGTTATTTATTAGCAATACAATCAGTTTAAATACAAATGGCAAGGTGCTCCTAAATGTGGAACATAGCCAATAGGGGTGTCAGAGAGATGTCCGTAATTTAAATGTAAAGACATCACCTGCATGTGTCGCACACACAAGTTCATACATGTAAAAGAAGTGAACACATACCTGAATAGGTTTGTAGAAACTTTTTTGCATAGTTTCTGTAAAAATCCTACCCTGGTGGTTGATTTTATACAGATACAGTACAATCTGACAGTTTAAACTGCAACAATTTGCATTCTTGCTATTGTTATACCTGTTACAAACACACATAGGCTATTGCAAATATTGTATTTGCATGTTTTCATCTCTACCCCAATGACGATAAGCAGCTGTTTTAACAGTAGGCCTACTCACATTTTATTTTCCTATTTGAATTGGAGACTGAAGATGATGAACTGCAACTCGCATTGGCTCTCTCTCTACTGGAAGTGAAAGATGACCAGCTGTCAAGCCCCAGCCAAGACTCCCCACTTCAGCCACCTAGAGACAGACCAAATCAGAGAAGCCCTGCTCAAAAGTCAACAGTATCTCAGCCTCAGGGAAACAGCCACACCAAGCCAGCAGATGGAGTTGGTAGGAGAGAACACACCATCACAACACAAACTGAAGCCAGGGTCAAGGCGAGCCCATTACAGACATTCAGAGAAACTGAGCTTCAGAAAAACAATGTTGACAAATATAAAATGGGGACACCGGGGACAAGTCTGGCTGGGTGTGTCTCCAGTCCGTCCGGCTTGTTTTTAAAGCAAAACACGATTGAAAAAGATAACCAAATGATGAACGAGGGAGATTTGAATCAACCAGAGACACCAAAATGCTCTAAGAACAGGCGGCAGAGGCGTAAAGGCGCTGGCCAGAAGATTGTAGGTTTGCCCTGTTCTCCATCAGCACAACCACCCGTTCTGCTGTGGTTCAGGAGGGACTTGCGACTTGGGGACAATCCTGCTCTCATCGGCTCTCTGGAGGTTGGTTCACCCGTCATCCCTGTCTTCATCTGGAGCCCTGAAGAGGAGGAGGGACCTGGGATAACAGTGGCTATGGGGGGAGCCTGTAAGTTAACGGAGGAAATAATAATAATGGTCAATCGTTGTCCCATAACGTCTCATATTGATTTTTTTTATTGAGTTTCATGTCTTCAGATGGTTGTCCTCTTACAAATGTTCTTTTTAACAGGTAAATACTGGCTTCATCAAGCTTTGTCTTGTTTCTCTTCATCTCTGGAGCGCATTGGCAGCCATCTTGTCTTTCTTAAGGCAAATGGATCATCTCTGTGTACCCTTAAGGAGCTAGTAAGAGAGACGGGAGCTAGAACGGTCTTGGCTAACGCCCTCTATGAGCCCTGGCTGAAGGAGAGGGATGATGATGTAGAGTCAGCCCTTCAGAAAGATGGTGTTGAATGCAAGATGTACCACTCATACTGTCTCAGAGACCCCTACTCTGTCAGCACTGAGGGTGTGGGACTCAGAGGTAAGTTGCAACAAGTTTAATTTGGTGAACAGAACTTCAATTATTTGTGGTAAATATCTGCTTTAAATCTGCTAGCAATACAAGTTAATTGGTACGTTTATTCAATTGTGAACTGTGTTATCTTCTCTGGATTTAGGAATAGGTTCAGTGTCTCACTTCATGAACTGCTGTAGACAGAACCCAGGGTCTGCATTAGGGGCCCCTCTGGACCCTCCTGTATCTCTACCCACACCCGCGTATTGGCCTCAGGGTGTCTCTTTGGACGTGCTAGGCCTGGGTCGTATGCCCCGCAGGAAGGATGGCACAACGGTCAGTAACCACAGCAGAGCAGCGCTGTAAGGCAGAGTTATAATCCAAAACACAGTCAAGATTAGATCATGAAATCATTAACATATCCTTATTTATATCTTGGCATTCAGATTGACTGGGCAGCTAACATTCGCAAATCCTGGGATTTCAGCGAGGATGGAGCATGTGCCCGGCTAGAGGCCTTTCTGAATGATGGTGAGACATCTTGCATGCACATTGTAAACAGTGATGCACAATATGGATTATTTTGGAGAAAAGTTGTGAATTGTCTCATTGATGTAACAGTATATTATGATTCCTCCATGTTTCCTAGGTGTGTATAGATATGAAAAAGAGTCAGGCAGAGCAGATGCCCCAAATACCAGCTGTCTGTCTCCCTACCTTCACTTCGGTCAGTTAAGCCCTCGCTGGCTGTTATGGGATGCCAAAGGGGCGCGCTGTCGACCCCCGAAGTTCCAACGCAAATTGGCCTGGAGAGATTTGGCTTACTGGCAGCTGACATTGTTTCCTGATCTCCCCTGGGAATCCCTCAGACCTCCATACAAGGTATATTATTGGCTTAAAACACCCATATTAAAATGTAGTGCAAGTAATACTCATAAAAGCAAAAAGAAATGTAAAGTTGAACAACTCTTCATGTTCTCCAAAGATTAAAAGCCTAAAGGACACCGCTAAGAACTATGTTTATTACAAAGCAATATTCGTATTTGCAGGCTCTGCGGTGGAGCAGTGATAGAGACCACCTGAAGGCCTGGCAGCGGGGGCGGACAGGCTACCCTCTGGTGGACGCAGCCATGAGGCAGCTGTGGCTGACAGGTTGGATGAATAACTACATGAGACATGTGGTGGCGTCTTTTCTAATAGCATATCTCTATCTGCCATGGCAAGAAGGCTATCGTTGGTTCCAGGTGAGACATGCATACACACAGGCACACAAAGCTCTCACATAGATGTCATAGCAGCAACACACAGAATAATAAGCACTCCTTACCAACCTCATCTGTTTAGGACACCCTGGTGGATGCAGATGTTGCCATAGATGCTATGATGTGGCAGAATGGAGGCATGTGTGGTCTGGATCACTGGAACTTTGTCATGCACCCTGTCGATGCAGCCATGACCTGCGACCCCTACGGCAGCTATGTTCGAAAATGGTGTTCAGAACTTGCCGAGCTACCTGATGAGCTTGTTCACAAACCTTGGAAATGTCCTGCACCCATGCTACGACGTGCTGGTGAGAATGTTATTGATCATTAAAAATGAGGTTATTTTGTATGGAACATGCTACCTTAAGTTTTTAGTCCCACACCTTAACATACAAATCTCCTCTCCTTGCTACCGTCACTGCCTAGGTCTGGTCTTTGGCCAAACGTATCCTGAGCGAATAGTTACAGATCTGGAGGAGCGGAGGAGTCGTTCGCTGCAAGATGTGGCTCTGGTGCGGAAAGAGTTTGGACAATATGTGGACAAGCGCTCAGGCTGCGACTTGGTGCCTCTGCCCCAACGCCTGGTCTCTGAGGCTCTGGGCTTGTCACACAGGGATGGCGGCGTGGTGACAGAGGGACAGCAGTTCCTGTTGCCTGTTATCACCCGCATGGAATTCAAACACCAGCTGGAAGATCCAGACGCAGATGCCGCCTCGAATCCCTACAATGCTGTTCTGAAAGGATACGTGAGCCGCAAGAGGGATGAGACCATCGCCTTCCTCAATGAGAGAGACTTTACTGCCAGTGTGATGTACGAGGGAGTTCAGAGAAAGGAGAGGCTGGAGAGCGACTACCGTAGAATCGAGGGACTCCCTGGGCTTCCTGCGCCTCGAGGCAGGGCCAGACGAACTCCAACAGCCAAGGACCGGTTTTCTGTAGTATCTGGTGGAGCAGTCTCCTCACTCAGGTGACCCCAAGATCGAAAGTTCACAGCTTTAAGTGACCAGTAACTGGCTGTTAAATGCAAAAGTATCAAATTCTACAGAGCAATATTTTTTAAGTGCAAAAAAATGTGTAAAGAACAATATTTTACAGTGTTTACAAACTGTGTGTGTGTACATAACAGGTTGACTGAAATAGTTCAGGAGATATGTAAATTAGTAAATATGCAAATAGATTTTGTATTATGTGACACTGACATACTGTAATACCAAAGATCACATGTAGTCACATCAGTGGACATTTTTTAAAAACTCTAAACTTTTTTCGGAATAAAAAATGACAAAGAAAACAATGTCTAAGGAAATGTTTATTTTCTAATTTACAGTCCCATGTCTACAGTATAACTGTCACACATGCGGTGTAGACCAACATTATTATTATTATTAATACCATAAAGACCAAAGTGCGTTTTTTAAGTCTTACACAGTCCTACGACAGAAATCAGCTTTGCTTTGACTGTAAGTGTTTAATTGACTGAGTCTCAGTCTCTTCTGTTTGGGGATTTGAGGCTGCAGCAACTCAACACTGTATGTATATTCAGTCCAGACTGACCGGTCCCCTAAAGTCAGTCTTTAACAGTAGATAAATGATTCCTAATGTTCACAGCTCTACAACACTGGCAGGTCAGATATGTGGAGCTCTGGAGCTTCACTGGTGGATGCTAAGCATGGCGTTGTAGCTGACACAGGCACACCTTGTAGATCTCCCTGCATAGCACTTTTAAGAAGGTGTTGGGTTAGTCCTCAATGGAACGGATGTATCGGTCATAGGCTGCTTCATCCATTAGAGCATCCAGCTCTGCAGGGTTGCCAATGGTCATCTTCATCAGCCAGCCTGTATTGAATCGTTGACAGATTAAGCCATGAGTTAAGGACAACGTCAGGGTTTCATCATTCTTAAGTCTGATTAGCACAAGAAACATTTTTGACAACACTGCCACTGTTTCCCAGAGCACTCTTTTTCAAAGGGGCTATTGGCTAATTTTGTTCATTACAGAATGAAAATACACTTCATAGTACTTTGTGGTTGCTTGAGCAAACCATCACAGTGGTTGTGTGTTTGCCTTTTGAAGCTACATGATCAATGCACAGTAGAGCAGCAATGAGTGAACTTAACAATTCTGCAGTGCATTGTCATGCAGTGATAATGTTATTCTGACAACAAAAAGTAGACCATGGTTAGTGTGATGGATCGCTATCATACATGTCTATGTGTAGTCTCGTTGTATAGTTGTAAATGAAAGGAAACGTATTTGCTGTTTAGGAGTTAAGGCTAAAAGGAATGAATGTAAAACACTGGAATGCCATGGAAAATGCTAAACACTAATTCAAAGTATTTGCAACAGAGAGCTACATAGGCAACATCATTGGTATGGATCAGGTGTGTTTGTCTTTAACACTTTTCAAAGACAGTTCTGCCACTGGGAGAACAAACGTTTTTGATTGGCATTTATGATACAAAATATGCTATAAAAGGTATATTGTTTACAATTGAAAGATCCTGAAGTCAACTTCTTCTATATTATGTTGCATTACTGCCACCTACTGTCCAAATAAAATAATTAAGCTAGTCAGCAGTAAATCTCAAAGCCAATTACTAGGGCTGTGCAATTAATCGTATTTTAATCGCAATTACGATTTTGGCCTGCCACAATTACGAAAACAACATAATCGAAAAAAACGATTATTTTGCTTTGCTTGGTTGTGACAGTGCACTGCAACATATTTGATCTAATTTATTTTAGTCTAATTTATTTGTATTTATCATATTTACATATGTTTAGTAGCTTGTTGAAGTGCGCTCCAAAATATTTGTTGATCTTGTTTATTGGTATTTATTATTTTTGATATTATTTATTTAAATGTAAATATAAATGTATCTTTTTTTTTTTTTCAGTTGAATTATACGTTCAGGGTAATCAACAGTTAAAAAGATACTGTTCAAATTATTATTTGTATTTGTTTTAAAGTTCAATAAATGGATGTTTTCAAAGTCAATGAATAATCGTATTTAATAATCGTGATATCAATTATTGACCAAAATAATCGTGATTATGATTTTTGCCATAATCGCACAGCCCTACCAATTACTGTGAATTATTATGGATGGCAACTGTAAAAATCTGTAAAACAATTACTTTCTTGATGTTTGACAAACTCCCCAGTACATTGACTTTAGACAAGTTTTTGTTGCAAGAGGGTAGGCCTAGACCAGTGTTTCTCAAACTTTTTCATACCAAGGACCACTTAACCAATAAAAAAACACTCGCGGACCACCTAACTCCACAAATATCCAAAATCACATCGTTTTTCTAGAACAGATTACAAATCGCCTGAAAATGGTACAAACAAGTGGCAACATGTGTGATGAAGGTGTTGCGCTGGGCTATATCATGCAATTTAAACTTAAGCTCGCTCCATTGCGGAGATATTCCCGCGAGAGTGCGGAAAACTTAAGTTAATTTATTTATTTCAAATGTGAAATGTTACCAATATACTCACGGACCACTAGGGGGTGCTCACGGACCACCAGTGATCCGCGAACCACACTTTGAGAAGCACTGGCCTAGACAATGACTGGTGTCAGTGTTCAACCTGTACATACAATCTTAGGCCCCGTCCACATGGAAACGAAACAGGTGTTATCCGCTATAGTTCTTTATCGTATGGACGGTTCGTCCACACGAGCCCGTAACGGAACCGCGGAAACGGAGCCCTCAAACGATAACGCATCCCAAAGTGGGAAGGTTTGGTAACGTAACGCTTGCGGCACCGTGTGTACGCCCTAAACGATCATTGCCCCGCATCTCCCCACCTCTCCTGCTCACTCCGCGTCATTGTTGATGCGTTTCAACAACAACAACAACAATGGCGGATCACAGGGTTGCGTTCATGCTCCAGATGCTACTGACCATGATACAGATGTTAGTGCAAAATCTACAGCTCCTCTACCACAACGATCAGCAACAAGTGGACATGGAGAACTACATGAACTACATGTTGCGAAATCCACCGCGGAGAATAACCAGAAGGGCAACCAGGCAACCAGGCAACCATGCTCGGGGGGGGGGGGGGGGGTCTTCTTCGCTGCTTTTGGTGTATTTTGTGGCGGAAGTACAGCGCCACTTACAGGCCCGGCATATGTACTACAGCGTCTCCAGCGGGTCGAGCGGTCTCGTGTGGACGGACACGTTTCTTGTGCCGATTCCGTGTGGACGTAAGACTTTTTTTTAATATCGACCTCGGTTCGTTTTCGTCTCCGTGTGGTTGGGGCCTTAGACACTTCATAGTCAAATATCACCTGTATAAGCTCTAACACTAGCTTAAAGTATGCTGCTTTCAACTTCAAATGCCCTCTTTAAATAACTGGACTACACATTTTTCTGAGTGACTCACCATCTGTGTAGCAGGATTTGTTGACCAGACCTGGGTTGTCTGCCAGGAGAGTATTGACCTCTACAACTTCTCCAGTCAGGGGGGAGTAGAGCTCACTGGCAGCCTTCACACTTTCCAGAGCCCCAAACTCATCTGTGGCAGATTGACATCAAAGTAAGTTCATTTCACAATCGCAACCTCACAGAAGGTTCAGCGACATATTGCTTAGTTATGGTGAACTTAATTCAGGTAGTTTTTTTTTGTGGCATGTCCAAACACAGGTGCTACAAGTTTAAATCATTTACAACCACATTTTTTGTTTTAATTATTGGTGGAAAGTAGAAAAGAAATTGCTCATTATCAACACAACAATATGAGACTTTTGCTTTATGATATTATGAAACATGCAGGCTTTGTAAGGTTTTAAAAACTTTAAAAAATCTCAACTAAACAAAAAAGAAATTGAGACTGTTTTTACACTTGTTCCCTTCATCCAACAGGAACAAAACCAACATTTCACCAAAATATTTGGTGAATGTTAACATCAAATAGCATTCGGTGGTGGTGAAGTCCATAGGGACTTGGCTTGGCAACTGGAAGGTCACCAGTTCAAGTCCCGGCAAGACCAAGTGCTACCGAGGTGTCCCTGAGCAAGGCACAGTTCCCTACACTGCTCCCCGGACGCCGTTCATAATGGCAGCCCACTGCTCCTAACCATAGACTGTATATATAAAGCTCCTAACACTAGGATGGGTCAAATGCAGAGAAACCATTTCGTTACATAGTACCTGTACTATGTAATGACAATAAAAGTGCAAAAAAAACTAAAAAACTTAACACACAATACTAGTAATCTAAAAAGTCTCAAATCCTTAAATTGACATATTAGCATTAACAACTATTGAGCAGTTATTTTATTCTCACCACCAAGTGATTAGATATATTGTATTTTAGGAATTGTTAAGTGTCCTTGGGTGTAATGAAAGGCGCCTCGAAATAAAATGTATTCATATTAGGCTATTATTAAAAAGGTAAGTGTGAGATAAAATGCATGAGATTAGTGTTGCTGATTTTTCGTTATCAATAAATCTGGTGAATTCGTTTTCAAATCTGATAAACTAATCGTGTAGTGTATGACCTTTCAAAAAATGGAAAGTGATTTTAGCCTGAGCTGCCCTGAACTCCATACCTTGCTGAGCCAGCTGTGTTCCCACCTCTGGCAGTCCACAGTAAACTACATCCCCCAGAGCCTCCTGCAAGTGGCAGAGAGCAAGGTCAAACGATGTTGCAAATTGTTTACTTTATTGCTTACACGCGTGTGAACTTGTGCATGCACTAATGTCTGTGTGACCAGGGAACTTACTTGCGCAAACTTGCTGATACCGACAGTCCCATTCCCGTCGTCTTCTACCCGGATCCATTCGTGCTTGTCTGTGAATTTAAGATCTGCAAAAAAACACAACAACTTCAGAACACAAACAGCACCTTGGTAGAAGACTTTGGAGTATTTTGTAGTTGATGTAGTTAGTAGTTGTTAAGTTTGACAACAAGAAAAACAACAGAGGCAAACAGCAGTGTCGTGTCCTAATGTTACCCTCTAGCTACCGAAAATGTTAGCTAAATGTGCTACAATAAAAGACATGCAAAAGGCAATACCTGCTGTTACTCGACTAGAAGTGGTTATGGTTCTTCCAAAGTAAGATGTAGATGCCAGCCGCAACGGTGAAAGTGTTACCGAGCGGTTGAGTAATGGCAAAACTGTGAAAAAGTTGGAAGACAGGGAGCGGAGTAGCCCACAGGCGGCCATGTTTGTCGCTTACTGATGAGCATAGGTTGAATTATTCTTCGTGGATTTTAGCGGCATCAGTAGCTCTTCACTGCCCTCCACTGGGGTTAAGGGCAGCTGGCGTCCTCTTGTGGAGATCCTTTTCTTTGCAGTCTTAAAAATACCTCTTTAGGGAGCTGAGTCTGACCAACATTACATTTCATTTTCATTGAATTCTGCCTCGTCCACTACTGCAAGTATTTACCTGTGTGCATGCTGTTCAGATTACTGTGTCCTATTTTATTTCCATGATGAAATGGTGATTGTTTTACTCTAATCCTGCCTCTTTTTTTTAAAACTGAAAACCAATACACTTTTTTTCTCTCACCTTTCATTAATTAACTTAAATAAAATAATGATCTTTTTTAATCTAATTGGAAAAAAAAAAAGTATTTTAGTTGAGATTAGTAAATTATTTATAACTCCTTTTGAGTTGATCATTTTCTACCTGGATAGTATTTTCTTAAGATTTGGATCATATAGTATATTGATTACCGGGACATAATTCACATGCTACCCAATTGACATCTAAAACCTTACCAGCTGCAACATTAACACAATGCTATTATATCAATACATCATCCAGCAATTTCATATTTATAATGTTATTTTAAAATGGGCCTATCCTTGATTTACTACAATCATTTAAAGAAAGAAACAATAAATATATTGCCTGACCCCTCTCATCAGCTTTGCCAGCATTGTCACACTACTTTGCCCGTCTATTTAACCTTACCCTGTTTCTGTTCTAAGTACATTTCAGAATCATAAGTTTAGCTCATCACAGTGTTATTTACGGTCGTACTGCTTCTCTGTGTTTAAAGATCACTTTCAATTTAGAAAAAAAAAAAATCACAATCCACAGACTTCAGCGGCACACAAAATAAAGAAAATAAGTGGAACGTGTTAAAATTATGTTTATTAAAAAGGAAATTCTGGAGAACACAGGGTTATGTCATTATAAATCTGATTCTTCCCATTAGAATAATAGCTATCATCTCTTCGAGACCCACACACCAGAACTGTAGACCCATGATATCATTGTGTGAAATATTTAAATAACCACTACGTATGCCATTTAGGGCATTGTAATTAAACAGACACTTTTATTCAGATTCACTGATTTAAATTATCTTTACAAATCTATGGCTCAATTGTTATGGACAAAATACTGCAGTGATAAAGTTCCCAAAACACTTATCAGAGTTGTTTCAGCAGCCGAGTAGATTTCCTACAAATCAATTAAATATGTTGTGGCATGGTCTAGATGTGTACACTTCCTTTGTTCATAAAAGCACACAAAGACTGATCGGACAGGAAGATAAACGCTCATTCATATTGACCAGCCTAACAAAAATTTAAATTATTTATTAAGTAACACTTTTTTCATACAAAACAACAGAATATATAAAGAAAAGGTCACTCATGCCTGGGAGTTCTACTATTGCTCACAATTGCATTAGCTGAGGAAATGGCATGTTTGGAATTGAAAAATAATAAAAATAAAGCAAACATGATGAGCGTTTCTCACAACCGTGCACTCCCTTTGTCCCGTTCTGGCTTCATAAACTATGCTGTTAAACAAACTAAAAATACAGAACAACTACAAAAAGTGTCCACCCCTATACCTGGGCTAAAAGCTACAAACATAAATAAGAAAAGCACAAATGTTTGGCTTTTACATTACACAGCTTCAAGAGTCCATCCAGTGTCCACTTTTCCTTATTTGATTCTGAAGGTGAGAACAAAAAAAACAACAACAACAAGAACAACATTGATAACAGTAAAGAGATCAACAGCTTTCTGTGGAGTAAGGAGTGAAAACAGAGGGGATAAAAACTCCTGTGTGTGTGTGTGTGTTTGGTTGTTTTCTCCATCAGAGCTCCTTGGAAGCTTGCGCGCCCTTGCTGAAAGGCGTTTTACATGTAACATGTCTGTGTAAGGTCCCTCCTGCAGGGGGTGCTGTGTGCTGCCGGATGGGTGCGAGGAGCAGAGGTGAGTACTGGCGGTCCATGGCAGGCAGGCAGAGGGGGGTCTTTAGTCAGTAAAGTCTCTCTCCTCACTGCGGGAAGGATCTGCTAGGTGGGATAAGCCAGGAAGTTCATCTCGGACCATGGCCAGGTCATCAGCGTGCACCTGGACCACACTCTCTCTCTTTTTTGTACACACACACTCTCCTGACGTCTCCGTGTCCACAAACACGCGCACAATCAGCCAGACCCAGACACCCCTGCTAGTTTTTAGGTGGTCCGTTCCTCCCCGTCGGTCTCCTGCTTGGTCCTGCGCAGGTTGCTCTTCATCTTCACAAACTCCGGGGTGTTCTCCTGTTCATCCTCATTTTTCTGTTGCTCCAGCTCCAGCTGCAAGAACAAAGACATTCTGATTAAACTAATTATAGACGTTATAATCTGTTAATAGCAATATCTATACATAAATGCATCTTCTCTTGTGATTAGATACGGTAAGTATCTTCATCCATGTAAATGCTAAATGTTTATGTTTTGATTATTCACCTGCTCTAGTTTCTGTTGTCTTTTCATGAGCTCTATCTCCAGGTCGCTCCTCTTCTTGTGGGCTTCCTGATCCTCTTTCTGAGCCTTGAGAACTTGTTCCCTCTTTCTCTTCTCCAGAACCTTCTGGAGCTCAGGTTTGTTTTGAGCAGCCAGACCCCTGTGCAGAATCAGAGAGACAGCATGTTACTAAAGCAAAGCTTTATGTTGTCACTACACAGCCCCACTCAGAGGGAGATTAGCATTCACATCCATGCGTAACAGATGATGTCCGTGACCTCATCCTAATTTGACATGCAGATCTGAATTAGATTTTCTGTATTAATCATGTCATTCGTGTTTCAGGAAGTTTTGATTTGGAGCCCAATCACAGATTGTCCCATATTTACCAGTCTATGTAGGTGGTGGTGGCCAACATTGCAACTGACTTTTGAAAAGACTGTTTAAACGTTAAACCGTTGCTCTTTTTCTTCTCTTCCAAACATAAATAAAACATGTCTTTATATCTCAAATATTCCTCACAAGGTAGCTGTCTTTGGGTGATGCATAACTGTGATTACAATCTTACACAGCTGCATGGGTTTGTGCAGCAACACTGAACAATTGGCCTTCTCGTAAAGTCTGAGCGTGACTTGCAAAAAAGAGAAGAATGTCAAATGTTATGCAACATAAACTCCTCCAAATTACCAGAGAGAAGAGGGGGGCTTAAGGATTAGGGTCGGGAGAAGGGGCACTTAAGACAGAGGGAACAGAGAGGCGTTGGAGTAAGCTATAAGGCAGAAGCCAAACAGGAAGAAAATGCAATAAAAGGACAGAGGCTATCCATTTTTCAAAAATATATTATCCATGCCCTTGATTCAGGTGTTTAAATTTTTTTTTAAATTAAATTAAATAAATTTAAAAAACATATTATTCAGATGACTTTACTCTATAATATTTCCTTTAGCGATGAAAGCCTGACTCTGCACAGGCTGCCTCTGTTGTTGAAAGAAAACACAGTGTGCGTAGCTGACTGCTGCTCAGCAACAACAATGTCTTAATTAAATGTTTTATTAAATCCTGAAGGTTGCATAACCGAGCCCCCGGTGTTCCGAGTGGGAGTTAATTTACAAGAGGGCACTAGTTAAATGCCCTGCTTTTCCTGACGGTGAGGGTCTCGTGACGGCACTTAACGGGCTGAATCAGAGCAGAGGGTCAAAGACAAGGTCAGGTCGGGCTGTTTGCAAACACCACGCACAGGAAGGGAGGAGGGTCAAGGTCACTGAAAGCAATAAGACAGGCTGTAAAGATGCTCACTCCACTCTCCTTTTTATGTTGGCATCATTTACATAATAACTAACCCCCACATCCATGACCCCCTTCATGTAGCAAACTGCGAAGAATGTATGTTCTAAATCCTACGCATCCATTACCTTCATCTGCTCCAATGAGTCACCAGTTTGGGTGGATGAAGTTCTGACACTCTCCTGTTTATATATATACGATTGTGTGTAGGAAGAGTTACCACAGCTAGGTAGCAAAGGCAGAGAAAGGTTCTCAGCTGGAGACTGTTTTGTAATCTTCATTACATAACACATTTTCCTCTGTTCATGCAGCCAATCCATCCATCCATGCATCCACCCACCCCACCCTCGCCGGCGTGACTAATCCACTACGCAGGCAAGCTTTCTCTACTTCCAGTACACGACTGAAAGCCCCGTCATAACAAGCATATCCCCCCAAAAGCCCACTCGATTTATCTCACTCTGGGACATTCTCCGTCTAGACCAATAGAAACAACATCCAGCAGCCTCTTTCTAATATTATTTTATTACATTCCTTGCATGGCCCTTCTTAATCCTTCCCACCCTGGCCCGTTTTCCATCATTAATTAATGCCCTGCCTCCATCATTACAAAAGCACCTCACTATTTGATCTGTTGAGGACTGAGCATCGCTCATGTGATGTAACAGCTGTCAACAGCATGTGTGTTTACATAAGCTATTTATAGCTCAGGCACAAGGCTGCTGCCACTGTGTGGTGAGAGAAAATGCAAACATTTAGTGTCAAAAGGGTGAGCTCAGGCCGCAGTATGCTGGGTGTTTTCACTGATGCGTGGATGCACACACACACACACACACACACACACACACACACACACACACACACACACACACACACACACACACACACACACACACACACACACACACACACACACACACACACACACACACACACACACACACACACACACACACATCACACACACACACACACACACACACACACAACACACACACACACACACACACACACACACACACACACACCACACACACACACACACACACACACACACACACACACACACACACACACACAACACACACACACACACACACACACACACACACACACACACACACACACACACACACACACACACACACACACACACACACACACACACACACACACACACACACACACACACACACACACACACACACACACACACACACACACACACACACCGCATTAAAACCTGTGTTGTATGATCCGGAATCTGCAGCTAGACCACATTCATCCCGTGCAGTACATCTGTGACCTTTGCATAACCCGTTTTTGATACACTAATGCACTTGGGGTTTTATATAATAGCTCCCTATGAAAGTGTGATATCCTGTGCTTTACATTATACTGCTGCTGGAGGTTGGGTAGGGGACCACTGAAGTCAACTACAGTGACACACTGCAGACGCATCAATACAGTCTGCATGGATACTATCAGACCAATTACAAGAAAGTAGCATGCTAACTGTTTTAACTCCTCCTCCATCAGTAAATTAGCCCAGATCTGGACTGTGTTATATTTGTTCTATGTCCTCATATATATATATATATATATATATATATATATATATATATATATATATATATATATATATATATATATATATATATATATTCATGTTGCATTGTTGGAGGAGCCTGTGACCTACGTTTTTCATCAACACTGTAGCTACTGTGCACATGACAATAAAGCCTTGAATCTGGTTTTGGTTCCACAATTTAACCTACTTTGGATGGTAAGCAAATGTCTTGTTGCCAAAAATAAACAAGGACATGATGATGATCTGGAAGGTGCTGGACATAAACACAGTTTTACAATCCAATAAATGAATAAACCATTATCTCCATTCATAGGCTTGGAAAATAAAATGAAACTGATTTGTTGATGTGCTATAAAACATGATCAAATGTTGGGTTGCTGAATGTAAAGTAAGAGTAACCTGGGGATGACCACATGGATGAACCAAATCAAATAAAGAAGAAACCAAGGGAGAGAGAGTGTGTCTTTCTGACCTCTTCTGGTTCATGAGCAGCTCTCGGTGCAGGTCCTGGTGGTTACGAGAGTTCTTCACCGGGTTGATCAGCTTCTTGGGTTTGATGAGCTCATCACAGTCTCCCTTCCAGGTAGTCGGGCTCCGCCATGACACTCCTCCCTGGTGACAGCGATAAACCAGGGTCACACGGATCTGAGGGGACAGAAAAAAAAAATCATAAAGACTTTAATTTAACCACTAACATTTTTGGGATGTAACAATGCAGCGAAAACCGAAATCTTCAAAGCATTTTTGTTTTTAAAAAAGGGATCTATTTTTTCTCCTTTCAAACAGTGATGTGAGCATCTGCCTGATCCTCTGGCATGGGCTCAGAAATTGATGTCGTTTCTAGAGTGATAAAAAAAGGACTCAAAGCTGGAATTACATAATTGTTCACTGAGGGAAGAGGAACATTGTATCCCCCTGGCAGAAGCCATACACAATATAATGAAGAACTTAATCACAAAAGTACAGTCAATATCTTTCAGGCACATAGTTATGTAAGTATTGCGAGGGGTTGCTGTTAGTAAACAAAAGGATCAATAGTAACAATACAATAAAATGACCTAAAACATCTAAGTGATTGAAATAGTATGTTAAAAAAAGTAAAACTATTTAGTATTTGATCAGATATTGCGTTCACGGTATATCTTTAAGTTATAGAATGTAAATCAACTCGTATGTGGATATCTATAATTGATCTATTATGCCATAATAAACCTGATTTTGACAAAAGCCATAATGTAATTCACATACAATAACAACAGGAATAGCAGTTATGGCCGCTTAATGCTACTGCTTCCCCCAGGCTTCATTTAGAATAATAAATCATCAGGGTATTTTAAATGAACACACCTCCAAATAAAAGTTTTGATCTCCCAACTTATTTAAGAACAAAATACTGAACTAAAACAATGTTTAAAAACATAGTAAGCACATGTAAGACTAAAACAGCGTAGCACTTTTATCTAAAAAGGCATGGAATTCATTTCTGGCTGGACTCACCCTGCAAAAAGACGGAATATCTGAACATGGTCGTCATCCCTGCTATTATGGTCAGCGCAGTATTTTCCAGAAGAAGCTAATGGGACTCTCAGTCCTGTTGTGTTGCAGAGCCTCACTCAGCAGAGATGCTTCCTCCTGCCGCTGTCTGTTACTGAGCTGGTTGGAGTTCCAAGTCTGTTATATAGCTGCGCTCAAACGGTCTCCCCCCCCCCACCATCTCCCTCCCACCCACTGACATACGTACACCTCTAAGCCAATAACATATTATAATATCATTTTCTATGAATGTATTTCACTGATATAATGAATATGCTCACTTTTGACTATCCTACTCCTTTATAGGAACGTGTTGGGAAAAGAATGAGCCCAGATTAGATAATGAAGTCACATGCATTTCTTTTCCCACAGTCTGAGCAATGACTCAGATTTATAAACATCGTGTTCTCAAGTGCCTGTGAGCGAGTCTCTCCTATCAGACACTGAAAACATGGAGTGATGTTTTGGAACATGAGCGGGCCAATCACATTCATCGGGGGTACCAAAGATGCATTTTCCTGCACGTGCTAGACACAAAGGTGGGGGAGTGTGTCCTCGGAATCAAAACAAACGCAGAGGATGGCTGTAATGGTTTGAAGATACCACTAGAGGCCGATATTCATGCATTCCAGAGACAAAACCAGTTACATAACAAAGGAGCCAAGATAAACATGGTCTGTGGAACAAAGAAGGAGACATACCACATAACAAACATGCTTGATGGATGTAGTGGAATATGTTGACAAAAGAAAATACTACTACAGTAGTAGTGATGGGTAATCCCTTCTTATCTGAGGTGAGTAACCTATTAAAAAGTCTGTTTATTAACTGATGCGGCCCGAACAATTCAAAGATCAACATCAATATCATGAATTTATCCCCTTAAGTAACACGGGTCAAGTTTGGAAATGAAAATAATTCACAACTCTGTTTATAAAAAATAAAGGCAACAAGTCCATCTTCATGCAGTATCACTGTCTGTAATGTTGTTATATGCCATACCAGGTGCATTTAGTGACACAGCAGGAGCATGGCGACAGTGTTTTAGCGTGTGCGATGGCAGAGGTGGGCAGGACTGTGTCTGTAATCAGGGGCTGCGTGTGAGCATTCACGTGCTGTGTACATCAAAGGCGGTTTGTGTTAATGCCGCTGGTAGGGGGTCGAGGAACTTACAGACTGGCAGTGTTGTCAAAGCGTCCGTTAGCTTAACACATCTGCTCCTACTTCCTCTGTGCCCCAGGGAGAGGGGAAGTGACATAGGGAGTTCAAAAGGAACCTGCAACCTCAAATTGGAGCCCTGTAGCCCCTTAAACTCTGCTTTATCACTGCTAGTTCTGCATGTTGTAATCAATGTCCCTTCCCGTTTACCTAATAGTGTATGTTGTTTATCCATCCGCTTTGGGACACAAAGAGAGCCACTTCAACACATGTTCTTTTTGATAACTGCTAGTACATACAAATGTATACTACAACTGTCCAAACATGCCAGTGTGTGGATTAGAGTACACAGATTTAGGGACAACCCTTCCTGCTGTTCCAGGAATCCCATTAAAACGGTTTGTTTATTGGTTTTGGAAAAACACCACAACAGCCCAGACAACAGGCAGACACACACAGAGACAATTAGCCTTTAAAGGAGACCTGAATCCAGATATCCAAGGGAAACTGCGCAGCATTCAGAGGATTCAATACGTACAAGCACTAAGGGGTCAAATGAGAGGAAAGTGGTAAAAACAATGGAAACAAAAGGAGGAAAAAGTGGGTCAGAGGAGAGTCTAGGATAGTAGGAGAGAGAGTTGAAGGCAGCTCTCCTCTGCTTACTTCCCTCTTGGCCAGTCATCCTCATGACCTGTGTGTGACTGTAGTCTCATGCACTGTGAAATGTGCATGAGATATCCAATCAATCATAAAAGAAAATACCAGTGAAATGTAGAGGCTGGAAGTATACACGAATGATTTGAATAAAATAGCACTCATACTCACACACAGGCCTTTGCTTCTGTATACAGTAAAAGTATATTTTGCTGTTTATTTTTTGAGATTTAAAAAAAAAGGTCATTGGATGAAAGTGTTTGATCTCCATGTGTGCAGTAGTGGCAGTGTCTGAAAGTGTAACCCACAGTGGCAGGTTGCATTAGAGCTGATAGAAATATACGAGCAGGATAAGAGTGCCTGCCGTGTGCTAAGTGATTGCATCACTGCGGCCTGCTCTGCTATATGACACCACACAAAGAAGTGCATTCATAATATGGACTCATTTCTCAATTTCCCCCTCAACTGTCATCTTCTCCAAGTCGCCATGGAGACCTGCCATCACTCGGACTGCATTTAGTGACACAGCATTCAGGGACAGGAAGGAGCTGCTGACACTTGAAGCTTTGCTCCGGCCAACACTGAAGAGACTTTCATCAACAGACACACACCCATTAAATAGTTCTTATACTGTAGCTGCTATAATATATGTTATTTAATAACATGATTAAAATGACCATGTGAAATGTGAAAGGTGTTGCTTTTAATGATAAACCCAAAGAGAAGTATCACCGAATTCTGCAGTTCTGCTCGATTGAGCTTTTTAGCTTCTTTCAGCTCACGGTTTCTGTTTTCCAGCGCACAACATTAGTGATTAAGTTCCTCTCAGCGTCATCATATCGGTATTCAGGGGAACAGCTCTGATAAACCCTTGTTATGTTACATGCTCAGGACAGACAGGACAAGCTTCTGAACATAGAGGAGCACTGTTAAAGAGCCGGATATCTATGCATGAAAAGCATTCTTCCTCTTCTAACCCAGAGCACAGATGGTCAGTACACTAATGATGGGGGATCGGGTTGGAGAACCTAAATTGGCCATTAGAAGCACTTTTGTCTTTTCACTGCTAAGAAACAGACATACAGTGGATACTAAAGGAGAAAGGAACAAATCACAACAGTGGATTGTTCCTGACATGGGAAGAATAGAGAGGTTGATAACTACATGTTGGGAATCAGTGCCTAGATGGACAGACTGGTTTAACAACTGAATAACACCATGGTTTATCTGTCATTATTCAGCAGTGGCCTTCCTCCTGCTGCAGCCTCGGAGGCGAGGAGAGCAGCTGGTGTCCTGCTTCTCCATCTGACCCACTCGTCCTTCTGCAGGATGCAGGCCATCAGAGCTCTGCACAGAGTGGGGCTGGGCCCTTAGCCCTCATTGGCTGAGACCACATGGCTGACCACACCCACTCCACCAGGAGCAGCCAGGATTTGTTTTCCACAGTATCCTGTGCTAAGGGGTCTGGCTTATGAAAAAGGATTGATCAGCATTTTAACAACTGGTTTTATATAAGCTTATCATTGACACTAACGTAAAAAAGTGACTTGACGTGGTTCATATTGGTTGATAGGAAGCTTAAAGATAAATTACAAGGAAATGAATACTAATCTAGGCTCAGTTTTGGCCTTTAAATGAAGTGCATTTTTTGAGAGCTGACACCCCAAAAGAAGCTCAAAAGGTATACATTGCTGATATTCCAATCACAGATGCATACATAATAAAAAACTAAACAAGATCTGCTGGCTTTGATCCAGACTCAGTATAAATTAATGAAGTAGACAAATATGTCCATTTATTTTGGATATCAGCTCTCTTGTTCTTTCTCCCCCTCTTGTCCCACATAGTTTTTCTTGCTCACTCTCTGTATCTTTTTGGCCAGATCCTGTCTATTCCACTCACAGATGGGAGGTCCTCCCCTCAGGGGAAATTGCGTCATCAATACCCCTAAAGCAACCCCCACACCCTGTTTTTCTCTCCGTCTTACACACACGCACACACCCTTTCCCCCCCCCCCCTCACAGTGTGTTGCAAGCCGGACGGATCTGAGTGTGGGTCTCTGAGTTTTTCTGTTAATGAAGCGGCCATTCAGCCATAAATAGGAGAGGCCCTAATTAAAACACACAAATAGATGGGCTTTTAACTGACAGCTGTAGGGGGATGGGGGAGGAAAGGCAGGGGGGGGGGGGTGTGAGAGAGAAAGTGACAGAGAAAGTGAAGGAGAAGCAGAGAGTTGGGGGGCCTAGTAGTGACGATGAGCTCATTTCCCGGACAGGCCCCGTGAACGTGGTCATTTACAAGCCTCCCAGTGACGACACGTAAATCACGGATGGCAGCCCCGTGAGCGCAGTGACGTACATGTGCACGTACTTCCAGAGCACACAAACAATAGCAACATACACTTTTCTTCATTCATACCTACAAATACATTCAATGTCTGTCACAACTATAAATAAAAACAACCCACATCATTTGCGATCAGTCTATTGTAGCAGGTGTAAGCAAATAGTTTCCGGGAAAACTGACCTGCCAGTGCATGCAAAAGAAAGGAGGAACCAATTATTAAAACAAAACAAAACATGAACACCACAAACCAGTCAGGAGCTCGAACAGGTTCTGGTCTGTGCAAACATAAAAAGAACAGTCCAAGTGCAAAGTTCAACTCTTGATATTACTGTCAATAGTGCGAGTAAATTCCTCAAAATCACAGTAGCTTCAAGCCTACAGAAGATGTAGTGTGATCTTACATTTGAGTATTAGACTACAACTACTTCTAACATTCACAGCTTTGGGCAAATCATGAGATGATTTGAGGGACAACTGTAGGGGACATAGTTCCTCAAAGTAGGCTTGGGAGTTCCAGGGGTTGAGATCTGTTTTGTATTTCCTGCCTTGGACTGGGGGGGGGGGGGGAGAAGCAGAGGAGAAGAGGAGCTATAGGGAATTCTGGGGCCTCATCATGTACTGACCTCCAAAAGCAAACGCCCCAATCCCACAATATCATGATGTCATTAGGGAGACGTAGGGGTATGGGAATTTACAATCAGGGTTTTAGGGTTCATAAAACCCAGATGCACATCCATGCAGACACACCCACACAGTGACAGGATAATATAACACACAGGGCATCATGAGAGGGAGGAGTGAGCTGCATTAGCTACACAGTGCTGTATGTGTGTGTGTGTGTGTGTGTGTGTGTGTGTGTGTGTGTGTGTGTGTGTGTGTTTAAAACTCTGATGTCATTAAGGGAGTACTAGGCCGCCGTACCGTCATGATGAAAAGTCAATACCCAAACTTATTACCAAGCCTAGCAGCCAGGAGTAATATTTACACAAAAACATTTCAGATACTGCGTCTCTCTCCTTACTTTTCCTCTCTCTAGCGAACTAATGTTTACTGTGAAAACGTTTTGGTATTCACTTGCAGTAACATTAGACCTTGACGGATAAACACCTGACCACAATATCAAATTATATTACAGATAGATTTGTGTTGGCGCTAATATAGACTCAATATTTTAAGTTACGGATTTTTTTTTGAAAATGATGTTGCCAGGTTATATTTTTCTTTAAGAACAAATGGAAAGGAGCCTTCTCATAAATATTTACTGACAGTTAATATGTTGTTATTTATTTGCTTGAGCTGTATTTTCTCATGATGTTAAGGTGGTGCAATGGAGGCTTGAATCCTTTGTTTGTTAAACACCTGACATTATCATTTTTGGATAATAGGCTGAAATAGAGGAACTTCTACAACTCTACTTCTCATGTTCTGCACTAATAAGTTCTCCTGTTCATTTGTTTGACTTTTGATCAGAATCACGGTGTTGTTGTTGGAATACTTCTCTCTTGTGGCTTCAAATATGTGTGTGTTCCTATTTGTGTGTTGCATCAGTGGGATGACCACCGCGGTTTTATTTGGTCTGCTTCTGATGCAAGTTTGCCTCTTTCCATATCTTTTAACAGTTGATTGAATACGAGCAAGTATCCAGATCTATACATCTATACCCCGAAATGTTTTTGGATGAAGAGTACCTGACATCTGTTTTAATGTTAAAATGATGTTACTCAGATAAGTCCTAACGGATCGTGCCAATCTGTGTTCCTCTCGTTTGAAATTAAAACATGCCTGTGTTGACAGTTACCGTTTTGCACTAAATGAAGTTATTTCATGAAGAGGCTCATACACCGTCCTGTTGCCACACGTTGAGCCCCGGGCTGAGGCAGATTACAGGATGAATGGGTAGGATTGAAAAGGCACAGACACCACTTTTAGTCACGCTGTGGGAATGTGATGAAGCTGCAAAGTGATTATTGCTTTGGACACAACAGCACAGGGGCGCACACACAGACCTATACGCATACACTGACATCTTCGAGTGACAGCAACATTTGGACATGTGCACTTTTCTTTAAAAGGTTCAAATCAAAGCCTTTTACAACCAACAGATTCTGAACACATGTCCTGTATAACTGCTTAGGGGGTACAGTTCGGGGTCACACCTGTCAGTCACATACAAAAGGCTGGTCTATACTCTCACACAGCTGACAGTAACACAAGGTCCTGTATGTATATGTATAGGCTTGATAAAAACAGGTGGACAGAAACAGATGCACTTTTGCTACATAGACGAATCCTTATAAGATAAAAAACATGTATCATGTGACTCCTAATCGCTGAGATGTAAACATGTGCCCTTGTACTGTACATTCCTCACACACACATGATCAACCCTTTTAAATGTAGTTCCAATATCCATCTCTTTAGTGGTGTAAAGGCTATAGTTAAGAAGCCACAGCCGTTTGGTCCGGCTCAGCAGTGTGAAGTGCCGTTCAGTCATAAAGGAGGACTCTTTGTTATGGCTCTGCTGTCTGTTCCACTTCCAGATTCAAAGCTTTGTGCTTTACTGCTGCTGCTTTCCCTCATGGAGCAGAGTCACGCCCCTCCTCACCGTCTACTGGCTGAGCCCAGCTGGGAGCTCAATTCTCATTGGCTAGGGGGCATACCGGGGAGGATTGGGGAGCTTCTCCTTTGTTTACATGCTAGGAGAGAAAACCCCAATAACAACTGTTACCTTGGGCAACCAGACAATCTACAGTTATCCAGACAGACAGGCACATGGGGGTGTGAGCTGATCGTGCACGCACACACACACGTTTAATGAGGGAACCAGGTGTCCAAAAGCAGGCTTTGTTCTCTCTGACTCTTTAAGATATGGCTCAGAATATATGCACATGCATTATTTTTAGTTGGGATAGTAGGCAATCATGTGGTTTCATTGTCTCCTGCAACTTTCCAAAGCTGTATATACATTCTAGAAGTCATGTTGGCTTCAGGCTTTAACAGAAAGAAGTAGCTCTGTTCTCTTCTGGGCACATGTTCCTGTTTGTTTTAAGACAGGATCATATATCTTGATACCAACTTACAAAGAGCTTAATTCAATTCATGCTGCTCAGACTCCCAATTTGTCTATACTTCAACCTAACAAGCTGCGAGGAGAAGGCATTTAGAGTCTGTGTGCGTGCCTTTGTGCTATGCATTCTACAAGACTACGCAAAGTGGTCAGCACAGTAATGGTGCTTTATTGTGATTGAAGCTCCCGCATAACAGCAAGAAAATCAATGGGATTCTTTGAGGACATGATTCTCAGAAGGTGTGTCTTTAGTCTTTGGTATATCTTACCTCAAAACCAGTTCAATCAATCAAGTCCTGTGCCTGCTCAAATGAAAGTCAAGCCAGTGCATGTCGTGCATGAACTTGATTTGAACTGACACCTGAACACACGCTCTATCAGGTCATTCAATACCCAAATCGTGACATCATAATCTAAAACCATGGCAACAAAACCACAGCACAGAGTAAACGGATATTTGGTCCTGTTGTAGGATATTATTGCTTCACTTGGGTTCTCATTGCATCAGAATATGTCATACTGCCTGCATTAGAAAGGGGTGGTAATGCATACGGTGTCTTTTAAAAACTTACAAAACACCGCTGTTCACAACAGTTTTTGAAAACAGTTCAACAAAAGCAGAGATTTCAATGAATTCACTTGATAATGTGTATTATTAAATGCCCCCCAAAAGGCAGATAATACAAAAGGCCATTCTCGTATAGGGCTGACTAAAATGCGTTAATAGCATCGAGTATGTGAATTTGTCCAATGCCATAGTAAACATCAAATGCACTTTCAGGTCTTCAGGGTTTAGTCGGAGTGGCTAACCACAGATTCTATATGAAATGTTGAGCAGAGGTGATTGGTGACACCGAGACTCTACACGTTGTTTTGTACAGTGAGTAGATGACAGCCTTAAGAAACACTTAAGTATAAGACACTTGCTATGTGAAATAGCAACACTCTTTTTCTAAGGGTAAATATTTTTATTTAAAAAAACGATGATGTTAGTAACGGTAACATTACCAAATGTTTATTGTATATTTTTTCCTTTATTGTTTCTATTGCGATGAAGGCTAAGCCTTTATTTATTTGTATTTCCTCTATAACTTGAAACTTTTCTATTCATTTTGCATTAAAGTTTCTTGAAATAAGAAAATATTTACATTCAAGTATTCAATTTACTTTATCAATTTAGTTTATAAAAATAGGCGTTTACCATGTCATTATTTTAAATGTATTTTGTTATATTATTGACTTGCCGAGATCATGCTGTATGATGGAATATATGATATCATTGATCGAGATATGACCTATATCAGGAGACAGTATTGAGAACATATCGCCCAGCTCTATTTTTACAAGATCTTATTTTGGTAACTTTTTTAATTGTTCACAGCTTTAATTTGTAGAAATCCTGGCTCGACTTGTATCGCTGTCTTAACAGCCCTGAACACTGCTGTATAAGTTAGGTCATAATAATAAGGAAGATATTTAAACAAGTGTGAATTCCCAATGAATACACACATTCAAATGTGTCTTTGTGGAGCTACCGGATTAAACAACAGACAGAGCGAGCTATGGAGTCGCTAGGCGCTGCTCAACAGTATTGTTTTGGCATTAGTGTCAAAACAAGTATTACCCAGATGGATTTGTAAAATAAAAAAATAAAACGTTAGCCGTACATTTTTTAAATCATGGAAAATGGAACAAAACACCGCACAGAGAATCCCTGCAGGCTGGAACTGGACAGAGTAGAGACGTGTTTGTTCAAACCATGAGGACTCCACTTTTAGTACAGAGACCCTCTGAAACCTTACTCTATGTTTACATGGCTCATTACAGGGGAATAGACTTAAAAACATTTGCTACAGGGCAGTCTTTCACCACTAGTGAGCAAAATGTCTAGTAACAGAGCATGATCATGAAACACAGACACACAGAAACACTGTCTTGTGCAGTGTGGATCTAAAGGATCAGTGCGTTTTGCTGAGTAAGGAAGATTGTGTGCCCACAGACAGACCAGCAGTACTGTGGGAGATAATACTGTCAACACACATGTGGTTACAAGTTATCCCTCCTGGACACACACACACACCCTTTCCTGACCCAAATACCTTGCTTTTCTTGAGGTCAGGTTGAGTTCTCGACATGGACTCAGATTCTATAATGATACATCCGAGAAAGGAACCAGAACCACTAATGAACACGCGCTATTATAGAATGGAAACGTAGACATTTCATTCATATGTTTAAATTCCTTTGAGTATAATAATGGAGGAGTGTGCGCACACAACACACACACACACACACACACACACACACACACACACACACACACACACACCACACACACACACACACACACACACACACACACACACACACACACACACACAACACACACACACACACACACACACACACACCACACACACACACACACACACACACACACACACACACACACACACACACACACACACCCACACACACACACACACCACACCACACACACACACACACACACACACACACACACACACACACACACACACACACACACACACACACACACACACACACACACACACACACACACACACACACACACACACACACACACACACACACACACACACACACACACACACACACACACACACACACACACACACACACACACACACACACACACACACACACACACACACACACACACACACACACACACACACACACACACACACACACACACACACACACACACACACACACACACACACACACACACACACACACACACACACACACACACACACAATCAGCCTTTACGGGAAACAGAAAGAAGACAGCAAGAGGCAATAGAGTAAGAGAAACAGGAGAGAGAAGAGGAAAGGAGGGGGTTCAAAGATCAGAAAACAGATGTAAATCGTTTAGCAAACTTGCCTCTAAATGACTAACACATGTGCAAGCAACTTTCCCCTCCCTGCACATACACACCAACACGCCCACACTCTTGAAAGTTCTGCACCTAGACAGTATGGCATACTCAATCATACTATCTACTTGTGTCACTTCTCCTCTCACTGGCACACATCTGAAGAAAGTTAAACTACTTCACATCGAAGTGTTGCTCAGACATATTTGCCAGGCTGCTATTCTGCGTCCACCCAGCAAACACACTTTGGCTCGAATTGGACTCAGCCCTGTTTGTTTAACATCTTGTAAAAGTTTGACAGCAACTCTAAAGCTTTTACACAAACTATAAAGGCACTCAAAAATAAAGGACATAAGCTTGAGACATGCCACATCTAAAACAATTACCCATTCAAACACCACCTATTCACATGACAGTTGGTCTATGACTGCTGACAGCACAGGCCAGTGTGTCAGCTCTGAAGCCATGTGCTTTAAACAGAAGGCAGCAGTCATTGCTGTGCTATTACACACACTCTTACTCACACAGGATGAAATCATATACAGGTCATCCATATATATATATATATATATAGATGATCTCTTGTGATGCTAGTAGTTTGTTTCACAAGTGGGTTTATTTTCAAGAGCACATTAGTATCTATAGACTATTGTGACAATTAAGAGCAAAAAAACAAAGCAAGTCTTGTGTTGTTCACATTGTAAAACCCTCTGAGGCATTCATGTGATTTTATGGTATATAAACAATCTTGCCATGGCTTTAACCAAGAGTAATGCTATATATTTAGAACAACTGTGTACAGACATTGTACTGCTAAGTCACATAAGCACCCATAACATCTTATTTGAACAACTAAGACACACCAGAAATAATGAACAGTGATTGTTTTTCTTCAACTAATCTTCCCTCAAAGTACAAAGTATCAAAGTGCCATTAATAGTATCAATGTGCGGCTCCAAAGTAAACGTAGTATGGTCTGTACAGGCTGTCCAACAACCCCAACGTGTTTGTTCCTCACTGTCCCGTTGCTACATCCATGCGCCGCAACAAAAGGAGACAATGAAACAAGAGTTTGCATTTTGCAATCTCATTCCCTCTCTCGTCGGTACTTTCTGTTCTTCGTTACTTTCCAGTTTTGTAAACCCTAAACCTGCAGCTTCTGCCGAGTGGAGCAGACAGACCAGTTCAAACGTGCTGCTTTTGTTAGTGCACTCGTGAAACAACCTTAAAAAAAACAGACACACGAGCTCCAGACACACACGTACACACCTACCTCAAAGTCGACCCCGACGCGACTTCTCCAACTCGAGTTGTTTAATATTTAAAGATGACAAAGTGGTCCAGGCCGCATCAGTGCGTCTCCGGGTCACTCCTAAAGCTCGAGGTGTGTCCGCGAGACTCTGCTTTTGTAAACTGCTCAGTAGCTGTAGCACACACACACACATTCACTCAGGCAGGAGGACCCATAGAAAATGTAAATTTAAGATGGGTGGGAGGGATGGAGTGACGTCAGGCAAGGGCTCCTCCTCCTCTGTCTTCATTTGAAGTGGATAAGGGGGACTCCTCGCGCGCAGGGCGGGGCTTTGATAGAGGGGCTCGCGCACCCTCAAACACGCGCACACCACTGAACTACAGTATTTTGTCCCAGGGATCCATTAAATTAGAGTTAAACACCTGTCATTAGTAATTTTCTTTCGGTGAAGACACTTTTATTTATTCTGTATTAATCTAAATACACCAGTTGGCCAATTGTATTTTTAATAGTAAATGTAAAATAGCCTAAATTATGAAAATTATGAAGATCATAAACCACAAGCCATTGGTCTAACAATAAAAGTGACGATTATATTAAATGTGTCGTATTTTTTCGACTATAAATTGATCCTTTATGAAGGGTAATCATGCTTTCCAATAAGTGAAATAGTGCAGATGTATAGTGCACTATTTTATGCACATTTCTTTGGAATTCAGCCTTGCACTGTTGGTAAATGTTTTATCTCCACTAGTCAAGTGTGAAGTATGAAACAGGCCCGTATGAAGTGAATTCTTCACTTTGATTACAACAGATCAGTCTGCTGTCTGTTATTTTCACAGACTGAGTATCTCTCTCTCTTTGTGATGAAGAGTAATCTGCTTACCGATGAAGGGTTAGGGGATCTGCTTATCCACCACCCTTCTGTTAAGTTGGCTCACTGAAACCCCTAGTCTCACGGTGTCATTTACATTGCCCTGCTTATTTTAGGGGCCCTACATCCTTTGCGATAATAATCTCATTGGGTTCAATCTCTGTTGTATAAAGATCTAAGTTTCTGTACAATTACCAGTGCAGGCTGACTAGAAATGACAAAAAGAAAATAAAACGACCCAAGGGTTGGGTTTGAAATCCAAACATGTGGGAGGTGGGGGCGTCAGAGAAGTATAACATTCCTAAGGAACTTCTCATCATTTAAGAGAGGGGTGACTGAGAGTGTTGAGCTGAACAATAGGATGAGTCATAAGAGGGTCGCCTCTGACAGAGAGGACACACCCTCCTGAGACCCCAACACTCACAGCTCCCACCATGCAGGAAACAGATGTGTATGCAGTTTATGAGTCAGTGTGTGTAGGATAGTAAAAGCTGAGAAACCCAAAGTCAGAGCGATAACTATCATCATGTTGTAGTTCAATATTTTTTAACTAGGTCTATACTTGTGCTTTCTTGCCGAGCGATGAGATCATTTGATATCAAAACGTTCTCGTCAAACACCTGGCAATTCATTGTGTAGTACTTAACTATTCTTTAAACTTAAACATTTACCTTAAAATAATACTTCACTTACAAAATGATCATTGAAATACCAATAAGTCAACCACCTTTAATGTGTGTAGACAACCCTTTTGTTAAATTGAAGAAAGTTGGAGCTGTGTTTACTTTAACAATATATCAAAACATCTGTTTATAAATGTAACTTGCACAAACAATAGGGCACCTGCACAAAAGTTAGTCTGTTTCATGCAAGAGTGGCCGAGGCTTATGTAAATGATGTCAGGCTCCGAGTGATCAGTATCTGTTGGTGGTTTCCGTTGACGCTCACTGTCTTACTATAAAACACATCAGATGTGAAGAGATAAAGCAGGACAGTTCCGTTGCTGAGACACGCCTAAATATTCATTTGAAAACCCCTATTCACTGCATGAAAAAAAAGAAAAAGTCTGATAAGACACTTGTATTTTGTCCGTTGTATTCAAAATATATTTGCAAGTATACTTTAAGGGGCCATATTTACATATGGTTTTCTTTTTGACACTGACCAAACAGTTGTGATTTGTTTAAGATAGATTTTGTATCTGACTAAAACACACACTTTCACCACTGTTTAAATTTGAGTCATTGTAAATGTAAAACCTTTACCACTATAGGAAAAAATGACTTCCTCACTGCTATGGCAACAGGCCTGTTTTAATCGAGTAACCGCTCCAGTGATAAGCAGAAATGTTGCATCCGTCAGTGGTTTCTGTTGAAGTTTCATATTTCGACTTCCGATAAACCACAACTGAGGTGAACAGATTGAGCGGGAGAGTTACATTGCTGAGACACGACCAAATAGTGGTTTGAAAACCCTGTTCCTCTGCTCTAGAAAATACACAAAATTCCCCTTAAAACACTGTGCTCTTTACCCTCAATACATACATTTTCTGTTATGCATTAACACAATGAGATACCGGTTTAAAAAGTCAATGTGCACCTTTACTGACCTGTGTGGACACATGTCAACAAATAGACAAAGTCCAAAGTGCTGAATGCATCCTTTTCCCGTAAATAAAGGATGATTGGGTTAACTGCACAGGTTTGGACACTGAGGGTCATGTTGTTCCCTCTTCCTGTGTGTACAGTAATGGGGGGGGGGGGGTTTCCTTGATCACAGTTGCTGCGTAGAAATGGACAGCCTCACTGCCGCCTCCTCGCTATCTCACACTGCAGGTATCTGCAGTCTGATTTCTGGGACAGATGTTTCTGTTATCGTCATAGGGTTTCCCACAGTTCTTGAGTGTGCACATGTGTATGTAAGTCTGCATGTGAGGCCCCTTGTTTTCTCTTTGTCAGGCTTCCAAGGGCCTCCACTTTAAACAGGATATTGCAGTTATCTGAAAACCATGGTGACAGAGAGTTTCCTGTACGAGAGGAGATGTCTTTAAACTGATAATAGTGATTTTTTTTTGGCAGAGGTTAGATTTATTTTCTTCTGTTTCATGCAAGATGTTAACCTGAGATAAAGATGGACAATGGTAGGGTAAACTGAAGAAAGACATACTGTATTCATTGCTTTTGTGAAAAAGCCTGACTTATCATCACACTAGGACAGGGAAGGAGTAGATGGTAAATAATTACATGTAATTATAGTGCACATAAACAGCACGTGTGTGTGACCTACTTCTCCATGGGTACTGGGGGTGTACTATCAGTACGCCCACCATATGCTGAACCAGTGCTTGTTTAAGAGCCCTTAGGTGACATTTAAGATGCATTTTGAAATCTTAAATCCTTCTTTGTTTTTTTCTTTTTTGTCATGAAACCACAATCGTCTCTCTTTTCACTACCTCGTCTCATACAGACATAATGCATTCTTTCCACTCTTTTTTCTCCCTCATGTCTGACCCACTGACAGTTGTGCATATAATCCCAGTGCACTGGGGAAGAAACCACAAGATAAAACTCTGAAGTCACATTCCAGATTTACAACATTGGCTTTTAGAAGAATTTGCCAAGTAGGTCACTGTAAGAGACTTTATGTGTTGTGTACAGTATATGTGCCCACAAAGAGGGTGTGTGCAGGCTGTTTGTGCAGCTTTAATAAAGCTGGCTAATTTTTAATAAAATCTGGATAATACTCTCGCTGTCAGCCTGTCTTTCTCTGAGATGTGTTTACCAGTTGTTGGGGTAACGTAATGCGCTCTGCTTTCCCTGCCTGTCCCTCTCTTCCCTGTTAGTGTTTAGCCAAAGTTCAGCTAATTCAATCGCAGCTGGATGACTCACACCACAGTGTCCCTTTCTGCACAGATGAACACATACACACAGGCATGGAGCCACGAACGAACACACACACGCACGCACGCACGCACGCACGCACGCACGCACGCACGCACGCACGCACGCACGCACGCACGCACGCACACACGCACACACACACACACACACACACACACACACACACACACACACACACACACACACACACACACACGCACCATGCCTGGCTGGATGAGGTTTGTGAGGTTTGTGCTGCGTCAGCCTCTCAGCACACTTATGAGACAATCTCTTGTTCCCTAGCTTCATTACCCACTCTCCCTGTCTCTGTTTACATCAGCTAATGCACCGTCATATTTCTTCTTTATTTTTATAATTGATATTCTTTGTCATTCACCATTCTCTGTTTCTTGATTTCTCTTTTTGATACCAACCCAGACATTTCTCTAGTTATAAATATATGGAAAGGCAGACATATAATGCAGATTCAAGCAATAATAATTAAATAAAGGTAATTTTTATCAAACATTAACACTTTTTCAGGGCTACCTCTCTGATGTTTATTGTGTTTAAACTTGATTAAACATTGCATTAAACGTGTTTTTGTAGCTAATATCTATTCTAACTCATTATTTACAGAGAGTATGCTCTTATCTTATGTTGTTATCTAATTTCTACCAGCCATATACGTTGAATTTGAAAACAAACACCATTTATTCAAATACAAAATGTTTCATTTAAGCATAGCAGCAGAGGAAATGACATGCATGCCATTTCCAGCATTTGCATGCCTGCGTGTGTCTGTGTTTGCATGTGTTTGAATGTCATGCATTTGAGCACATTCAAAAAGATCAAGCTACGGACATTTAACTGCAGTCCTATGTTGTCACAGAGACTGTTATTAATCGGACAAGCCACCCAGATTTATTGAGCTTTACTGTACAGAGCCTTTCCACTTAGCCTAATGACTGCCACCAGGAATGAGAGCAGATGGCTCGGGTACAGTGAGGGTGAAATATTCACAGACCTGAACAAAAGTGCCTAATAGTTGCCATGTCTATTTGATCACTCAGACCGCAGACACAGTGTGTTCTGGGTCTCTATGTTCAAACTAATAGGAACAATAACTTTGTATTCATTACTCTTTGTACAATTTCAAAATACAGGCATAGGAAGCCTTTTATTCTTGGGAATGTGCACACATACAGAACAAACAAACTCAAGTAGTCCCTCAAAGCACTGACATAAGCTCACAGGTTTAAAGATCTTTGTATGCCATTCATACAAGTTAATGATACACTGTGTCAAAACAAGACACTCTGTGCCCAACTGCGTGTCTGTCTATCTGTCTGTCTGTTTGTCTGTATGTCTGTCTTTGTGTCGCCTCTGTGTCTCTGTGTGTCTGTGGTTCTGTCTGTGTGGCTGAGTGTCTGTCTTTCCGGGTGTTTGTGAGAATAAGCTGAATAAGCAGGATTTCAAACACAGAGAGCAGGAAGGCCCTTCGAACAACACGCACACACACTGCAGGAAATCAAGGTCAGTGTAACAATTGTGTGCATGTGTGTGTGTGTCAGAGAGAGAGACAGAGGAGGTCCTGTACTTACATTACCCCCTGGTGCATTATAATCTCTCCCATTTTGTCCTCGGTGCAAGGGGGGACAACAGTGTGCTTGTATTGTTTAAATATCTTATATTGGAATAAAGAGACCCGAGTTGTAGGCTTACTGTCCTCTTTGTTTAAATATTATAACTCTTAATGCCCCTTATCCACCAAACCGAGAGAGCCTCATCTAGCAGATGTTCTCTTGTTTTCATTTTTAGTGTCAGTGCATGTGTTTGTGACGCTTATAGTTGAAGATGTTAATCCTTTAAAAGCACTGACACACTTGACAGGGTTAGTAAAGCATTAATGGCTGTGCAGTTTGTTTAACTTATTATTCCTGCTGTTCCACCCTGCATTCAGGAGAGGAGCTCCTTCCTTGTTTTTAACCTTAAATGTATAGGGGACATTTAGGTGATGAAAAGCATGGAGTGTTTGTAAAACGTTCAATATACTTATGTGTTGTGCCCGATTGTCTCCTAAAACAAAAAGACAGAGAGATTGACTGCAGATGGGGCAGCCTTGGTTGAGGCATGCCAAGGCTTTGTTACATTCCCTCTCCTGACACATCACTGCTACACTCAAATGCACACTTTAGCCACATTTGTAGAAACCCAAAGTACACACTCAATCCCATTATTAATCAGCCACTCAACTCCATCCTGTTACCCATTTGTAGCCCTCCACCCCTCCCAGTGCTTTGCCCCAAGACTCATCGCCAAGGTAACCGGCAGCACTCAACATCCTGGCAAGGTGAGTGAACACACACACACACACACACACACACACACACACACACACACACACACACACACACACACACACACACACACACACACACACACACACGCACGCACGCACGCACGCACGCACGCACGTACACACACACACACACACACACACACACACATACACACACACACACAGACACACACACACACACACACGTCCGTCCTGTCCTCTGATCACTCTTTGCGACAGACAGATAATGTACTCTCCCTAATCACTCAAGAACAGACAAGTTATGGAACAAAGACATATGACACATTTAGGGCAGAGCTGTGTGAACCCAATCATTTCTTCACACGCAGAGCAATTATTTTCCGAAATATGTTGCTCTGCACATGTATCTAAGTTGTTTTTCCATCAGCACAGGACACCTCCAGCCAGAACTTTTTTCCATTGTTAAATCTGTGCCCAACAACTCCCGCTTGCAAGAGCTGGAGGAGGAGAAGGGAGCGGACAGAGAAGAGAAGAGGAAGCTCGTTTTGTTTTCCGTACCTGATAACCCTCCATCCTCTGTCTCCCTACCGTCCGACCGGTCAGACACCGTTTCCTGGAATTCTGATTCCTGAGGGGAGTGTGTGCAAAGGAAACACAAAGGGATACTGTCAGTCACTGTAAGGCCATTGCTGAATAACAAACACATTAAAGGTATTGCACATGACCAGGCACACAAACAGAAAGGTGTAATTATGGAGCTAAAAAGGCTAAAACCAAGGGTCTAAACACAATGACTCAGTTTAAACAACATTCGTCACACTTGATGTCACACATTATTGCTATGCATATTGTCCACATGGGGTGTTTTTTTAACATGCAAATGGTGTCTTAATAATGGCATAGATGGTCAAGGAAACCACCAACCCAGGGACATCTCAGGGATTGTCACCCTTTTATCTCTCACTAAATGTCGTATGCAACACAAAACTAAATGACAGATACAGTCAGAGGCCAGTGGTAGATTAGTCAGTGAGAAGGCAGTGTTCAAGTTCTTTGGTGCTGTTCAAACCACCCACTCATTTTCATAATAACAGTAATCTTTAACTTCAGTGTGTGGCTAAAGTATTTTTATGATTGTTTATTGAACATTCATTCATGAATCATAAAATCCTTGTTCCCATGTGCCCCCATGCTTAGATAGGACAGCTGTTTCTGATATAGATATTGAAAGTGTCCCATAAACACGTCCGGCTTTAAGGGAGGAGTCAGAGATAAATGCAACACCAGTATTATCTCACACTGATATGGACTTACACACACACATACACACACACATACACACACTCACATACAAAGATAAAGGAGATGAAAGCAACATCTGTCGCTGTGCTAGATATCTTAACAAAGTAATGATTAAGGCACATTGCACACCCTTGTATGGCATGCTGCACCGAAACTCACCTTCTGTTAGTCATTCTCACACTTCTGTTCATTTCTCTTTCTGGACAGACTGTACAGACGTTTCACAATATGCCTGTTGTTAATTGACAGTATTTCTACATTCAGTCCCTTGAGCTCTTTAACAGAGGGGCATAAATGAGCGCCTCCAGGGCAGGTATTACTTTTGGCTGTGATTTGTGAGAGGTCAGCTGTCAAGGAGGTGGAGCGCAAAAATGGATAATGCACATGCTCAGATCATGCATGTGCTCCACTGGATCAATAGATTGATTCAAAGAGGAAGCAATCCTTGGTGTTACACTTGTTTAATAATTGCATTTTCAAGCAAACATTGTGAAACCTCCTTCCTGTTTCCACAGGAAGTTACAATGATATGCCTAATAACCTATAATAACACTGTTTTGCAACACTGATACAGAAATATAATACAGTAGCTATGTTGGGAGAGGGTGTAGACATTCTCAGTCTCTCCCTGGGAGGTGTCCACTACAAACATGTATTGTGCTGTTGGCTTATGAGCAGCTTGGCTGCAGTTTTATTTGCAGGCTGGTACACGGTAGTTAAAGGGCGTCTTTAACTCGTAATGGTTACAGTTGGCTCAATGTTTTTTTTTTGTTCAACAAGGAATTCTCATACGAAGCTTGAATCCAATTGTCACAATAAATAAACCATGTTTCTATGCTTTCACGGCACATTCCCTAACCCATACCTTATCCAAAGTGACAATCCTCTGGCCTAGAAAAACAATCAACACGACAGATTTCTAAACCTCGGCTGATGAGAAGTCTCCCCTTGAATGAAGTCATCAACAGTGTAAATTCCTGGATAAAACCCACCCATCCTCCCTCTCATTATGCTGCAGTTTCCACTGCTGATCAGCATTATTGATTGGAGCCACGGCCTACAGAATGTGTCACCCTTTTCTTGGAACAGGGTGGACGATCTTGAGCTGAAAGACTGCAAGCAAAGGTTCTGATTAAATCTAAACAGCTCACACATAAAGCCATGTACAAACAGACACACACACACCCAAGCAAGGCATACATGAGTGCGTTTAGAGAGATCAGGAGGCACAGGTCATGTTGAACATGAGCTCAGGACTCTTTTCACTGACATCCAATCTACAGTCTCTGAGCACTCTGACCGCAAAGTGGGTTTGTGAGTGTGCATATGTGTTTCGGAGCTTTACAACTAATTGATAAGAAGACTTTCCAGACAGAGGGAGATCAGGGTCTACCTACACGTCACACTTTGCATAATATAACTTGATTTGGGTTCTGTACCCACCTTGTGGTGATATAATGCATTACATCTGATATACAATCAACTTCAGATGGGTAGATTTTAATCTATGATAGTTTTGATTCCTGACTAAATTATTGCTGTCATATTGAATTACTATATTGATATATCCTTTAAAAACATGATGACAACAGCAGCCTTACCTCAGCTTGTCTAATAATAATGGAGGGTCTGGGAATTTGAGGATATTTCAGCTCCAGCTCCGGACTAAACTCTCCCTCCAGCTCATCATCCTCTGAGCTCTGGGAGAGGCTACGGCAGGCCGGAGGGGACTCAAAGTAAAGTTCTTCATCTGCGCCTTGCAGGTGGCAGATTGAGATTGAGTTTGAGTTGGTACCATTTACTGTGGTGGTCCGGCTGGAGTGGTCTGAGATGCAGCTGACAGTCCTGTGAGGCTGTCTGTGCTGCTGCTCTTGTAGGCTGCATGGCAGGGCTTCTGGCTGGCACAGAACTGGGTCTGCTGCTGGAAGTCCGTTGTTATTTCTGCTTCGTCTAGAGTTATTTGGCTCCTGAGCAGGTGCTGGATCAGTGTTAGCATCAGACGGATTACCAAAACAGTGACCTAGGGAGGAACAAGGTAGTCCATGCATGCTGGGGAATTCAGAAATCACCAAAACAGACAGTCAAATAAAACCTAAGTTCACTGACATCAGGTGGATCCGGTGCTTCCCAGTGTGTGGGGCAACATTAGACAGTTAGTCAGAAGTCGCTTCTTGTACATTATTAAATACTTGAGCAAGTTATGAAATAACCAATAAGGAATGTACATCCTTTCCTTTGAGGGAAAAAAAAGGCTAATCTTCAGGTCCACACTTTTGAAGCGACATATGAAATAAATATTTCTTTATCCAGGGAAATCCTTCTGTTTAATCCATGCCAACAAATATCCTCAGTGGTGTTTCAGCATGTCTTATTTTCTTGTCATAGCAGCATTATCCAGCAGCGGCTATACCACTGGATCATCCGTTTATCCCAGACTTAACCTTAAAAGTCCAGACTGTGGCAGCTTCTCTCGGTCAGTAGGTCAATCTGCCATCACATTATTCTTTCTTTCTCTCACAGAAAAGAGATTCCCAGCCTGCAGGATGCTTCTCAATGGCTTCAGCCGCTCTTTACAGCTCACTGTAACTCTCTTGATAGCCCTTCATAGTCCCATGTCTGCCTTCCTGATGTGTGTGTGATAGTCTGAGGGTTTGTGTGTGCGTGAGCAGCAGTGTGTAAGTGCGTGGTGTCTCATTACTTGACCAGGTAGTCCCTCGTCTGTTGTGAGTTTGGAGGCAGGGGATGGGCAACAGGGACTCTGGTTACCATCTGATTCAGGGTCAGTTACATAAACATGCACTAAACATCCTTGCTATTAATTAATGAACTCATCTGATCACAGAGCAGTGGCCTAAAGTGTAAAGGTTACTGGGGTGTTACAGATGGTTGAATATAAGAGGTCAAGTTACAGGCAAACACCGTAAGCGATAGGCCTCAGATGAGAAAGAGAAAGGAGGGGAGAGAGAGAGAGAGAAAGAGAGAGAGAGAGACAGAGAGACAGAGAGAGAGAGCTGCCCTTGGGTGCTGGGTCCCGGCTTCTTAAATATTCATACAATCGCATAAAGCAGACTTTCATCAATAGTGGATCCAGGCTGGTCTGCAGGTAAAAACATGAAGCGTAGCATTATGACAAACATGCAAGTAATCTATGCAGTTTGTGATTGGTTTCAGGCATCTGGATTGGTTATCTAACCAGTACAACAACCACTGTTTGAATGCAGGCTCAACTTTTTAGGTAAAAATCTTTTGAAAACACAATTATATATGCCAATAAAACTGAGAGTATGTGTGGTATTATCAGTTTCAAAGACAGATCCATCTTCGAAGCTTCATCAGGGGTTAGATACCATTAAACTTGCCCAGGATGACCAATATGAAGTTACACAGTAGGCCTTGGTCATATAGAATATACGTGGGCAACACATTTTGGAAAAGACTTGCAACCTGCATTATAACTAAATAAAAGGGTAAAATCTATACTTACAATGAAATGTAATTCATGCAATTGGTTTGAATTACAGGTGCAGTTGTGGTCCAACTGATAGTTCAAATAATGATGCTGCATTGTGACCATGGTCCAGATATGATTGAGATTTAAGCAAAGTACTATTGGTGCTGAAAATCAGTTTGTAAAAGGGAAAACTCATGTCAGGTCAGTTAAAATAGTGCCACCTGATTTTTGAAGAATTCTGCGTGTTGCCGTATCAACAAAAGAAAATCACATGGAATGTTTCTGCAAACCTGGCCGTCCCAGGATCAGCACCTTGGACAGCGGTTAGAAACCCCTCACTGTTTAATTATACATTATATTTATTTAAAAATAATTTGAACAATAAAGCTATCATGAAGTAAGTTTACTTTAGGGCTGTTGTATTTGACATCTTGACCTGGAACTTTGTAGTAATATGCCCTACATGTTTGTGTTCAAAGTGCAGATTCTAATCTATATTCAGTATTATGTCTTGTTTAGGTTTAGGCAACAAATTGACTTGGTTAAGTATGGGCAATAAATCACCTTTAAGCAGCAAAACGATTTGGTCACGTTTAGGGAACAAAAGAATGGCGAAAGACATCGAACTGGAACGGCTGTCTTACAGGGAAGACACATTTGAAGAATGTCCCCCTTACAAATTGAAACAGGGCGCAATGATAAAACATGCATGAGCTCTATTGTCTGAGGACGTAAACAGAGATATAGTGTCAGCAACCATTTAGGAACTTAGAAGGGATATAGTAGCAAGAGTTTTTCATAAAAAGCATGTGATAACTTTCAAAAATGTTTTGAATACATTTTTGCAACCGTTTAAATGGGATGGATAGGATACTTTGAGGGAATTTGCAGTGTGGAAAAGGGTAGAACATTGTTGAGAGAGAAAGCTGGATAATATTTTCCATTTGTGACACACAGCACCATTAACGAATCAAAGAGCAGCTACTTATCGTATATTCTTGACCAGTGAATCTTAAAGACAGACATATTTCCGTCCTGAACAGGATCTAATAGCATTTCTTTAAAGAAAGAAAGTGATTCCTTAGCTGTATCCCACCACAAAACAGGGTGTTTGATTTGCTCCTTTTTTTACAGGAAATCTGGGTAGAAAAATAAAGAGTAATACCAAGTTTTAGACCCATGCTGTTTTCACCCTCACCTGATTTAAACAAAAATGTCTCTTCTTAGGCAAGGTTCCTAGTTTTCCCACAGCACCCGGTCCAGGACTTTGTATCTCATTAAATTCGGGGCCTAGATTATAGGCAGATAAAAAAGAAACAGTCTATTTACATCTTGAAGTAATGATGAAGGGTTAAAGAGCTCTGCTTCCCTCTGGTGGTCAGTGATGTGGACTGCAGTAATTATGGTTTTAGAACAATATACTGCATCTAACCAGAGCTGTTTTCAAGATAAGGACAAATGCAGCTCACTCCTTTCAAAACATCTTCCATAATAACCTTATAGCCTATAGACATTAGCCTAAAGCTAAAAAAAAGACCTCGAAAAGAGACTGTTCGCTGATCTTTTTATAATATTTCCCATAACCCAGATTCATCTTATTGTGGCTACCAATTCTATTGAGCATCACTTCTTTATTTTTATGTCCCATATAAAAGACACAATATTAATTCCCCCCAAGCTACGTCATTGTAGCGTCAGAGTCGGTGGTTGTAGGACACACATACAACTTCGTCAAGTGAGCATTGTAGCCAGAAATGTACCAGACATAGGCCTATTACAATTTTGCCTTCAAAATAAAGTGACAATATGGTTCATGTGAAAGGAAAACTGAGTCAACAAACACTTATGTGCATACAGATACACATATATCAAATGTATCGAAAATAAACCAAGCATGACAAAATGAACAGGTGGAGCAAGTATTCCCCAAAACATGCGTCACGACTGTTACTTTGAAAACATCAACCGGAAGTAGAGTTGTATTCTGCCCAGCTTGATGTGGTGAGGCAGCCCTGGAGCGCACAGTCTGAGGATAATCGCAGGTGGTAAGGGTTAGAATCTGCCGACTAGAAACTAGAGAAGCAGGTGTTGACTAGTATTTTACCCAGCGATTTAATCTGGCTCAGGTTTATGCTATAGTCATCTGTCCTGGATCGACGCTGCTTTGTTTTTCTCCCCCTCGATGATCCAGAATGCGGTCCTCGGCTTGGTTTGTCGCCAAATGCGCTCTCATCCTCTGCACGCTCCAGTTGATTGACGGGGCCAAAGGACAGCGGCAGTGTAGTGAGGTGAGAGATGCTCCGATCGATCAATAAGGCTTACATCCGGTTTCACTGCTTATTGTTAAATCTAGACATTACAAAAACGCACAGATCAGGCTGCTGTGGCTGAACGCTGACAGTGAGTTGGTAATCCCACATCAAATACGATTAGAAATTGATGACACGTTTCCGGTCAGATTTATGGTATGATGTTTAAAATCATCATTGTACAGCAGGTTGGAAGACAAATGCACCTTAGTCATTGGTCTCTTTGTAAATACAGTAAGTCCGTACAACATAGTGAGCATGAATCTCTGCTGAGGTCTGGTGTATGTTGAACTTCACTACTCAGTCCTGTTCAGCCTGTTATCAGTTTCCTGCATGGGGTGGCCTTTCCTTCCCTCTGGTCTGGCTCAGCTCAACACCTCCTTAGTCACACAGCCAACAGTCCCCAGATAGAGGAGCAACATTCCTTTAAATTATTATCTCAATCTCTCTTTTCACACTGATTTAGAGATTTCTGCAGCTCTCCAGTGAAGGGCTACCTGGTGCTAAAAGTTATTGGATGACACTGTCAGCATATGACATGATATCTTGGTATAAAGCTCATGAAATGTGGTGTTAGAGGAAATCTTGAAAGTCTGCCATATCAGTGATTGACCACAGCTCTCGTATGAATAACAGGAGATAATACTGCAACAGAGATGAGCATATATCGTTTTTAGAATATGTTCTTGTGTCTCTAATCACTAAGTTATCAAAATGTTGAGTTTTGTTGACAACTCTGCTCGATTTGGCCTCTTTCTCTTCATCATCAGTGTGACTGAGCTCTTTCTCCAGACCCACAGACACCAGTGAACATATTTTCACACACAACAGCCTGCATGTGCTTCAGTGTCAAAATCTGGTTTGTCTCAAGATGCAACATTATGTAAACTGTAGGAAATTAGGCCACCGTCCACTGTGGACGACATATCCCATGTTGAGGCCAGAACATCAAGCTAATGGTTTTTACTCTTGACCACAGATTAAACATTTTATTATCAAATGTCTTAAGTGTGCTTCCTTAAAATGTGAAAAGCTGTTGGTAAATCTCCTCCACCAGCTGCCATCCCCACTGCTTCCATCACCAAGGAGATGGTATGTTGTGTATCCAGGGCAGAAGAGTTGTGGCTTGAGAGATACCACATAGCGGGCAGTCATGTCTTAAAAGCTTTGAGCAGCTGGATACGGAAGTTCATTTCGAATGCAACGACACCAGCTAGTTATTCAGCACTGATGCATTCTCACCCAGAGTGAGATGACTCAGGGCTCTGGTGGGTGGAGGCCTCATTCGGTGTGATGTTTACTGACCTGACTGGCCTACATTTGCCTATTGTTTGGTTCCTAGACTGTTGTGGCAACTGATTTCTTATGCTGGCGTTTTGTGTATGATTGGCAGAATGATTACTACTATGAATACACAGAGTGTGACAGCACAGGATCTCGCTGGAGAGTGGCCATCCCTCAGAGCCCCGGGGCTTGCACAGGACTACCAGAGCCTGTACGCGGCACAGAGTGCAGTAAGTATTTGTTTGGTTTGTGTGTGTGTGTGTGTGGTACTAACAGTTGATGTGTGCATCTTAGCTTCTTATCAGTAGCCTGGTATTTCTGTCACTACATCATGACTGACCCTGTTTGACTATCCCACAACAAAGCGCAGAGAAAAGACATAGGCCAATGGACTGCACTTTTTCCAGTCTTTGCGAACTCTCACACACATTCATTCACATTCATACAGAGACACAGGCTGCCATACAATGCCAAAAGTAACATTCACACACCGCTGGCCATGCAATTGGGAGCAATTTCGGGTTAATTATCTTGCCCTAGAACACATCGACATTTTGATTGCAGGGGCTGTGGATCGAACCACCTACCTTTGGGTAAACTCTGTCACATAACTGCCTTTCACACAATTGGTAATGAGCCATGGTGTCACACACAATCATATTATGCGTCTAATATAAGACACAGAAACTTATGACAGATGTTGGTGTTCCTTCAACACCATTGAATGGGCATAGTTGTTCAGAGGCCCATGTAATTATTAGAGTATTTGTCATAGCTAATTTGTTTGCCATGGAAACAGATAACCAAGTAAAACTTAGGTCACAGGGAGGGTGTTTTTGTTGAGAGAGGGGGGCTAACAGACATTTTAATAGTGGGGAAAGGTGCCATATGATAGATCAAGGAAGGCAGGAAGTTGTGTTAAAGCACACTAATGATCAACAAGGTGGTCATACAAGTGTGTTCTTTGTCAGATCTCCCTCAAACAGGTTTTCCCTGCAATGTCATACCACCAGTTCACTTATGGCTAGGTTCAGATAATAATAAGGGAATTCTGTGTGTAGGATGTTAAGACAAGTCACTCACACTCACAGTATGTCAATGGACAGCTAGTGTTTGTTTTTTTACATAGATATATTGCATGTCTAACTGTATGAAATGTACACTATTCTCATGATAACAATGGATCATTGTCCTGACTTGGTTCATCCACTTGCATGAAGCCATTGTCATCTTCATGTGGCATATCTTTGTAAAGGTAAAACTCTTAACACCTTTTGTTATTTTGACATGTTTCTTTGTGCCTTTTTCCTGTTTAGATTTCACTGTAATAACGCCAGACACTCGTTTCCTTGTAGTCATTTGAAAAACGATCCTGCACGGGATATTGTGATTGCCCCATATTACATTGCACGGTGCACAGCTAATGTCCCCAATTAATTAATCTATCTATAAATCAAATCACACCAGAAACACTACCTGCTGCGCCCATTAAAACAAACTACTTACCCTCACAGTGTGCTAAACAAATTCTCTAACCGCACACATGTTGCATTGGTTTATTTGAAGCATAAAGAAGCCTCACAATGGCATTCCACCAGCTCAGGTATGAGGAAAAACTCAGGGTCAAAACAGGCTTGATGGCTCAACAGGGAAAAGTTAAAGGTCAAGTATGGTTTATGTCCCCTTATCACAGGGGCTACATTGTACTGAATCCTGCAGTGATTTGCAAGATAATGCTTTTATCATGTTGAGTTTCTTTGGTAGTCTAAATTGTCTATTTATTGCATAATGCAAAGATGGTTGGAAAAAACACTTTTTTCTTGTTTCCATCTCTCTCTACCTCTCTCTGTGTCCTCCAGCCTTCTCATGCAAGGCTGGGGAGTTTCTTGAGATGTTGTCTCAGGAGTGTACGCAGTGTGCAGCAGGAAGCTACTCCCTCGGCAGCGGCATCCGCTTCGACCAATGGGATGCCATGCCTGCTGGTTTCAGTAGCCTGGCAACCTCACTGGAAAACAGTCCCCCGGGAGATGAGAAGCTCACTTGCAACAGGTGTGTGATTAGGACACAAGAAAAACTGAAAATGTAATTGTATTTGTATAGTAAATTATTCACCTTTTTTGCCTTGCAGTTCTTCCTGGGTGCCTCAAGGAAACTACCTGGAGTCCAACAGGGATGAATGCACAGTGTCTCTCATCTATGCTGTTCATCTGAAGAAACAGGGCTCTATCAGCTTTGCTTACCAGTATCCAGACAGCAACCTGCTGTTTGAGTTCTTTGTGAGTTTTAAATATTTTAATTATCTTTTTGCTTCTGGAAAATTATAACTGTGAAGGCTGTCTGTGTGTTTTTTTTGTATACTTGCCAGTCATATTTTTTCCCTGTATGCCCTGTAGAGTAGTACAATTTCTTATTTTTTAAGTCACTCATCATGATTGCCCTAGAGATGTAATGGGCACAGTTATAATGTTAATGGGAAAAATAAGTAATGTGTTAATATGCCTTTTCTTGGCGGGGATAAGTCATAGCAGTAAAAACAAACACATTTTGGTTATCTGTATTGAACTGAGGAGTTAAAAAAAAAAAGTTTTTACATTTATTTTGCACATTTTATTGTTCAATAAAAATGCTTCCACAACAACACTCAATCCTGCCAGGAGACAAAAAGTCACGTCAGTACTTCCCTATGTTGTAATGAGTGCATGAATCTCCATAATGAATATTGTAGTTGAGAGGTTCAGCTGATGGACACTGATGATTGGTGTGTGTTTAGATCCAGAATGACCAGTGTCAGGAGATGGATCAGTCTGCTGATACCAAGTGGCTCAAACTCACCAACCATGGTGACTGGGAGAACCATACAGTAAGTTTTGCATGCTGTAAGATTAACAGCAGCCACGGAGGAAACTGTTCTGACAACTGACCTTGGCCTCCTAAATTAAATGTGTTGAACTCAGTGAGTAAAGGGTGGATACAAGCAGGAAGCCTATTAGTAAACAGAAACAGGCTGGAAGCGCTTATGATTGGCTCCAGTATTTTTCCAGGCACACTGTGAAATGAGTTGCTATTATAGTTCAGTTCTGGCACTGTGGAGAAACCAGTTATGTTGAGTGCGGATATTTAAGTGGAATAATTGTATGTGTAGATTAACCTGGTGTACTTTTTAGTTGATTGCTCCAAGGAAATGTTTCTACAAGATGATTAATTAAAGGAGCTTAAGAAATTAAGTCTGCATAATGTAGCATTTGTTATGGCAGCATCAAATCATATCAAATCAACTTTTATTTATATAGCACATTTTTAAACGATTTTTGGTCGAGCCAAAGTGCTGTACATATAATCAAAATACCCTACAGTAAAGACACTTTACAGCAAATACAACAGCACAGTTTGTGCAGAATATCAGTATGAGAAAACGACACCCTCTGTCCTTAGACCCTCACATCGTACAAGGAAAAACTTCCGGAGAAAAACCCACCGTTTAAAGGGAAAAATGGGAGAAACCTCAGGGAGAGCAACAGCATAGATTTGTGTCACTTTAATTGACATGCTTTATACAACAATCAAATCACAAGGTTATCTTTTCATCTTTGATTGAACCAATGCTGCTGACTGAATTAATCATTTGAAAAATATCTTTAGAATATCTTAATTCAGTGAAAGAACCTTATTTTCCTATGCATTACAGCTCTTTGCATACATTTTCTTGTATATATTTATATGAACTACTGACTGTTTTCAGATTTTAATTACAGAATAATCGTCATGCAGCTTTATTGCCATTTACATGAAATGACCATATGCAGTGAGAGCTCAGCTCGGGCATTTTGGCTGCTCTGTTACAGTCATTTTAGATGGCACATCTCATTAATTGTAACCGCTAAAAGCAAAGCCAGACTTATAGGCTCTCTTAACAACTGTACTGGCTTTCTCCATGCTTGATGAATAATCTATATAATCATGTGTATTCTAGGTAAGCCTGAAATCTGGCACCAACATCCTTTACTGGAGGACAGGTGGGGTTCTGATGAGGAGCAAAGGGGCAAAGCCTGTTTTGCTGAAAAATATTCAGATCGAAGGTCAGTAGCAAATTTCCATCCCTCCCCCCCGACTTCTTGCTGCAACCAATGATGAATCAATACACAAATTAAATATTTCTTTTTTATTTTCGATTCACCATTTCCTTTTCACCAGGAGTTGCCTACACATCCGAGTGTTTCCCATGTATCCCGGGGACGTTCAGCCGAGTCCCGGGCTCCACCACATGTGATCCCTGTCCTCGAAACACCTACTCTGGCCACGGTGCCAGCTCCTGCACCCCCTGTAACACTACCACTCAATATGCAGGTAGGAAGGCCCTCCAATACACAGAGAAGATGTGCAGTATTTCACATTTACCCTAATGGTGAACCTCTGAAACATCAAAATCAAACTGTGTTCTTTGTAGCCTAATTGTTATCAGTGCTGCTCACAGCTGCATTCATCACAGCTAAAGGAGGGGGAGAGAGAGTGTGTCCTATTTTCAGCCACTTTAACTTCAGAAGAAAAACACGGATATTAGTTTTGTGTGGAGGACTTGTGTGATTGCAAGGGAGTAGCACATTTTAGCAGATTGGGTAGCAAGTGTGTGCTCCATTTTTTTTTCATAGAGCTCCTATTGCACTGACATTTACCACATTTTGTTTTCAAAAAAGCTTTTTCTGATGATTCAAGTGATTTGCTCCCAGATCTATTTTAGTATGTTTCTCTACAGGGTTTTTCTAGAATACATTTATACATTTGTTTATTTGCCAATGTAGTTTAAATACGCCTTATCCCTGTCCTTCTTTTTCAAGCTGAGGGATCCGCTCTGTGTAAAGACAAACCTCCATGTTCCAGGAAAGACTATTTCCAATTCCACACAGCATGTGATCAAGAAGGCAAGGTAAGAGAAAAGAGGCCAGCTCCACATTAAATACCCAGAGAAGTGCCATTGTGTAATCACAGTTTCTGTTCTACTTCATCACCCTCCACCTCTGTGTGATTTCAGACACAGATCATATATAAGTGGATTGAACCTCAAATCTGTCTGGAGGGCGTGACTGGAGCTGAGTCTTTGCCTCCAAGTGGAAAAAGGGAGCCCTGCCCCCCCTGTAACCCCGGCTTTTATAACAACGACACGGCCACCTGCTCACCATGCCCACCTGGGACCTATTCCGATGGGATGAAACGTACGGAGAACTCTGTTGATCTATATTTGAACACTCCCTTCTATTATCCTTTTACTCTTGTTTTCCTAATTGTGTTTTTTTTATTGTGTTTATCCCTCAGCATGTACGCTGTGTCCAGCCGGCACTGAGCCCACCTTGGGTTATGAGTACAAATGGTGGAATGTACTTCCTCCAAACATGAAGACCTCCTGTTTCAATGTGGGCAACTCCAAATGTGACAATATGAATGGTGGGTATTTGTGCGTGATACTTCCTGTTATGGGTTCTCTCTTAAGCTTACGCACCCTGTATCCCTCTTTAAAAGGAACATGTCAATAATATTGGATATATTCATTTTCTTGTAAGATTAATACCACAATCTCTATGTGATAAATATAAAGCTGACGCAAAGAGATGGTTGGCTTAGCTTAGCAAAAAGTCTGTAAGTAGGATGCAAAGGTCTCCCTGCATCCTTTTAAATGTAATCTAGTCTGCCGACAAGCACCTCACTTTAACACATTATATCTTTGACAAGTTCTTGGATGGGCACAGTAACTTCCTGGAGTCTTTACTGGCAACCTCACAATGACAACAACACTCCAGAAATAGTCCATCACATAGCCTCAAGCAAAACAACATCACCTTGTTTTCACACTTTCAGCTGCAGACTTGTATTTGTGTTCCCCAGTTTCCAGTCTTTATTCTTTGTTTTGACCAAAACAACTTGAGTGGCGTTGATCCTAATCAGATTCTCTGCAGGAAAGCAAATACGATTGTTTTATGCATTGTTGAACCAATCCTTTATTGGGGGTGGACTATCCTCTAAAACCAGTGGTTCTCAACTGGTGGGTCGCGACCCAAAAGTGGGTCGCGGACCCGTTTCGAGTGGGTCGCGGATGTGTGAGTGAAGAAAAAAAAGTTGAAAAAAAAAATTTGAATTTTTTTTTTTTTTTTTTTTGGGGGAAAACTCAAACTTTTATTTTGAAGGCCCGATTTTCTTCTCAGAGTGTACCAGAATGCGTAGTTTATGTTAGTATTTCTAAAAATCTCCTGGGGGAGAATCCCCCAGACCCCCCTGCTGGGGTTGGGTTTTCAGCATGTGTGCCTTTTTATATAGTTCAGCTTTGATTCCATCATCTCATTAAACCTTTTTTAAAAGCATACTTTAGTTCTGTGAAGGGATATAAGGGATATATGCACTGTACTTCACTTTTATTAATATTGTATGCTCAAAAGCGTATATATTACAGCACGATATTTTGTTGAATAGATTTGAGTGCTTCAAAATGTTGGGTCGCGATGTATTGACCAAGTAAAAAGTGGGTCCCGAGGCCTGACCAGTTGAGAACCACTGCTCTAAAACGATATAGTAAATGGTTGATTAGTGTGGATTTGTTCTGTCTTTTAGGCTGGGAGGTGGCAGGTGATCACATCCAGAGTGGAGCAGGAAGCTCAGATAATGATTACCTCATCCTCAACATCCATATTCCTGGCTTTAAGTAAGTACCTTAACGTGTTTCAGTCTCTGTCAATCTCCTCCCTCAGCTGTCTGTTTATTTTCGCTTTGACTTAATTCCCCTCTTCTCTGTTTGCCTCTGCCCCCAGGCTCCCTACTTCCATGTCAAGCCACGCTGGGACAGAGTTTGGTCGCATCACATTTGAATTTGAAACTGTGTGTGTAGCTGACTGCGAGCTCTACTTCATGATGGTGAGGAAAGCTCCTGCTAAATGTTTTGTGCTAGATAAACATTGCTATAAAAGTGATGTGAATTCAATGGATGTGTTTCAATTTAGGATGTAAACAGGAAGAGTACTACTGTTGTGGAATCATGGGAGAGAACCAAAACAAGAATGACGTACACACACGTCATGACAAAGAATGCCTCTGTTTCCTACACATGGGCTTTCCAGAGAACCAACCAACCCTCAGATGTAAGTATGAGTTATCTACTATTTACATTACCACTTATCACACGTCCCCCCTGAAATCCTTTCTTAAATATGATGATCCAGCAAGTTCAAATCATATGTAATTGCATTCTTTCACTTAGGGTTGTCCTAAACAAAAAATATTCTCAGTTTACTAGCACTATGATTTTGACCACTAATCAATTAGCTGATTTAATCGTCAGATCGGTAAAACTCAATAGTTTCTCAAAGAGTCATGCAAAAGAATGTTCTTATCTTTTTGAAACAAGTAATTCAAATGAAAAAAACCATAGAAAATATCTAATCGATTTAATAATGGTCAGCCGACTGTGCTCAGGCCACTGACCAGGATTTAGCTACTTGGTCCTTCAAACAATCAGGAAACCTGACCTTATGGTTCAACCTACATATTAACTGCTTAAGCCCAGAAACAAGAAAACTTCCCGAAAGTCTTGTAGTTCTGTAAATCCACTCAACGCTTAGTACACCTAACACTCCCTTCTGTTGGTTGTTAAAGATAATATCTGACATGGTGTTAGTGTTTAAACCAAAGCACTACTTTATCTCTGCGCTCACTAGGGGGAGCCTGAATCATTAACCTACTCTTTTAAAAGCACTTGTTTTGCAGGAGAGAGGGCATTTCAAGTGAGGGCAGAACTTCTTCTTGTTCAAAGTCCTATATTTTGCAATCCACTCGCGTTAATGGGTTGGTGTTCGAGTCTCTGAGAAAAAGTACTTTTTTGAATAACCTCTTTAAACTTCACAGCACTTATGAGTAGCATCATTCTCTCTCTGGTGCTCTCTTAGGCACGCCGGTTTGTCAACGACGTGGTGCGAATCTACTCCATCTCGGTGAGTAATGCGATGGATGGGGTGTCCTCTGGGTGCCGGGCTTGTGCCCTCAGCACCCAACCCACCGGCTCTATGTGTGTGCCGTGCCCACCTGGACACTACATAGACGCACACACCAGCCAGTGCACAGAGTGCCCCCAAAACACTTACCTCGTCCCTCACGCCACGCCGGGCCCAGACGCCTGCAAACCCTGTGGTCCAGGCAGCAAGAGCGACAAGGTATCGAGCCGATCTTATCTGCAGTTTTCGTGGACGTTTTTGAAATAGATTTCTATGATACAAACCATAACCGTGTCTTTTATGTTTTGTTTTTTTACAGGACCACAGTTTATGTTACAGTGACTGTCACTTCACCCACGCAGAGGGCAATGTCACTCTGACTTATGACTTCAGCCTCCTCGGGTCTGTAGGATCACTGTTAAACGGCCCCAGCTTTACCTCCAAAGGAACCAAATACTTCCACCACTTCAATATCAGCCTGTGTGGAGGAAAGGTGTGAAGAGTTGAAAACACACATTCATATGCAGAGAAAAAACTATCAAAAGTTTGTGTTTATGAATGCAATGCCCTTGCCTTTTTGCTCTCTTAGGATCAGTTAGCAGTATGCACAGACAATGTAACAGACCTCTCCATCAACGACGCCCAGAGAGAGAAAGGCGAAGGAGCCAATGCTGTCAAGACCTTCATTTGTCAGTCAACAGTGATCCCTGCTACTGGACGAGGCTTCCACACAGCGCTCGCCTCACAGTCCATTAACCTGGCTGACACTTTCCTTGGTTAGTGAGCATAAGATGCCGAAACGGAGAGCTACCATGTTGGTCTTTCAAATGTCAAATTCATGTTTTGAAGAGAAAATCGAAGACACATTAATTGCGCATGCACACATTCAATTAATACTTCTCTGTATTATTAACAGGAGCAACAGTTGACAGTACACTGGATGGAATAATGGCAGAGCTCTACCCCCAGACCTCCAAGAAAGTCCCTGATGTCAACTTCTACTATATGTAATGGATTGATTTCATCCGTTTTTTCTATGTGGTAAAGATGTTAGAGCTCTAAGGTTCTGATGTGCTCTCTGTGTGTTATCCAATGCAAAGATCCCTGGAGGCGACCTCATCTTGTGAGTTAGGTCGGAGCACAGTGGTGACACTTCGCTGTAACCCAGAGAAGAGCACTAAAGGAGAGCTCTCAGTTCCCAGGTACTACATCTCTGTCCCTGCTTCTCCCACTCCCTGTCTGATATCTCATGAAACTCTCAGCTGTGATGTGCTGCAGAAGTGACAGCTTGTGTTTGGCTGTTACAGTCGGTGCCCTGCAGGAACCTGCGACGGCTGCACCTTTGCCTTCTTATGGGAGAGCTCAGGAGCCTGTCCTACATGCACAGAGAGAGACTACCATCAGATAGAGGGAGCGTGCAAGGGAGGAAAACAGGTGGGTGTGGACAGGTTGAAAAAGTGCTGTGATTGTGTTGTTGTGTTCCTTTCTAGTAAAGGATATTGGAGTTCAAATAAAAAAAATGAACTGACTGCTTATTTTAAGAGTGTTTACGCCAACATCCTATTGGCTGTGTAGAATTTAGACTGTATTTTGAAGCCCCAGCCAATACTGATGCCAACACCCCTACCAATGAAAGTCAGCACTTGAAATTCAGAGTGCTTGAGGTAAGCCATTTGAAGTCTCCTAATAGTTTCTGACTGCTGGTGAGCAAAAATGTGTATGCTCAGTGGTTTATTGGATTCATTATGTGTGCATGTTCATCCTCAGGACCTGCTGTATGTGTGGACTGAACCAAAGCTGTGTATGGGAGGTATGGCCTTGCCTGAAAAGAAAACGTTGCCCTGTGCTGGTATGGAGTTCTGGTTTCGGCTGGGTGGAGCGATCGGGGCTTTCACCGCAGTGCTGCTCGTCTCCCTCACCTGCTACTTCTGGAAGAAAAACAAAAGGTACAATTCCCTTTTTTTCTTCCTGCACACTTGTTTCCTCATCCCCTTATTTCTTTATTTGCTTTATTTTTCTTTTCCTATTGACCCACTTACTTTTTCCCCTCTTATCTTATTTCTTTTAAAACTCGTCAACTTTTTTACTCTATCCTCTTATTGTCTTCCTTCCTATGTTTTCCTTCTTTCTTTCCTCCCTACTCCATACCACTTACTCTTTTCTGCCTTCATGCCTAGTTTATTAATGTCTTACCTTTTTTTAATCTCTTCCCTTCTTTTCCCGCCTGCTTGATTTCTTTTTTACTTACTTTACTTCTTACTCTCCTCCGAGCTCCTGTTTTTCGATACCTTTCCCTCTTGCCGTTCTTTACCTGTCACATATCAGCTTTTGTCAGTATTCATACGGACAAAACGTTTTTTTCCCTCCACAGTATTTATGTTATCACTTGTTGCTCTGCTAGGTTGGCGTACAAGTACTCCCGGTTGGTGATGTCTGCCAACAAAGAGTGTGACATGCCTGGAGCTGACAGCTGTGCTATGATGGAGGGAGAGAATGAGGGAGACATGGAGGATGAAGTTGTGTACACAAAACCATCACTACTTGGAAAACTGAAAGCCATAGCATCCAAGGTGAGAGTCACAGCATCATTGTTCTTTTACAGTAAAACCGTACGCCTTAGTGTGGTATTGAGAAATGATTCGGTTTGTTTTTTTGATTTCAGGGAAACGGAGAGAAGTATGAACATGTGCAGCTGAACTCATCTCAATCTAAAGCATTGGTGTGGAGCTAGAAAGCTGGTGAGGTGAGGGGAGAGATTGGACCCTCAGGAGACTTTTCACGGAACAACCGCTTTAGCCAACCACCCCCTTTACGAGCTTTGGTACCTGGATAATCAACTGTGTGTACATACAGTACATGCATATATATACACACGTCATGCACCGAGAGCCAGGTTCAGAGAAGGCACAACAATTATGGTGGCCTTAAAGTTGGGTACGACAGAGCCGTCCACTGAAAGCAGAGTGTGGGGAGGCATGTGTGTGAGATAGACCCTCTCTGGTTGTATTCTGATTCAAAGTGTGACAATGAGTTAGAAGAGCTCAGGTTAAGAAAAGGACCTATTTGATTGATGTTCTGTTTTTCTAATTTCTACCATTCTGTGTCGTGTCTAATGTCTTTAGACAGCCATGTTGTAATTCACCATCAGAATTAGAATGGTGAGTGTTTTCATCTCACGTTGACGTTTACACGGACTGCTATATTCTGTCCAGTTTGAGGTTGTACCATCTCATCGTTTGTTTTTTCTGCTTAGTTTATATTGTTGTAATGCAGAGACGCGCACTGCTGACAAATTGAAAATGATGTCATATTATGCGGATGAAGTTGTGGTGGTGAGTGTGTATGTCGGTCAAATAAATTATTATGATGTATTTATGTATAAACAGAGACAGTTTGATTGATTCTCTTGCCAAGCGATTATTTTGGGAAATCCTGTGCAAGGCTTGGAGACAGATGAGTGGCATTGTGGGTGAGAAATAGATTTCAAGATTTCAAGCAATGTAATGCCAACAAAATAAAATCCTAGAGGACTAAGTGCCTTTTTTTTGGTCCAAAACATTAACTGACTGGTTTGTCCTTTTGATACATTTCACATCATTTCAAAATGTCCTCTTTTGATGGAAATTGCTCGCTTTCAGAACCAAAAATGATGTTTCCCTAACATCATAGGTCATCCGGACAATGAGGGATTTTCTAGGTTATTAAGTGTTTGATGTTCTTACAAATTATTTACAAATGTCTTAAGCAATGTGCTGTTTTTCTCATACACAATTAGTTCTTGGATTAGTACTCCACAGCAGTAAATCACTACCTTCACAATGTTCATTAAATGAGTTTTAATTGACATAATTTTCTGCATAACAAGTACTCTTAGTTTTAATACTTAAAGGTAGGGTAGGTAAGTTTGAGAAACTGGCTCGAGATCGCTAGAATTTGAAAATACACAACCGGAGAAAATCTGCCACTTCCTTACAGAGCCCCTCCTCCAACACACACGAACGCGCACATAACCAATGAGGGCACCAGATAAGTTTGTGCACAGATGGAAGGCTGACAGGCAGGTAGGCCATCCAGTTATTTTAGCCGGGCCGGCTAAAATGATTGGTCGTACTTTTTACAGTACTACGGCTTCCACAGATGACATTTTTTTATGGATTTTTTGTCAAAGCACTTAAGATATTCATTGCTATCGGGATGTTAAGAGCATTCCATGGAATATAACAAAAAGTGTATCTCGAGCCGGTTTCTCAAACTTACCTACCCTACCTTTAAAGGACATTTTACTGACTACAATCCTGTACTTTTCCTCAAGTAGATCTTGAATGTAGGGCTGTTACTTGCGATGATGTATTTTTACATGATTATATTCAAGCAAGCCACTTCTAGCCAAGTTAACATGCATGGTGTCTAATGGAGTGGTGTTTAATAGGGAATGACATGTATACTTCATTAATAGCAATGCCATCTATATGTTATAACCTGAGCCCAACACCAGAGGGCAACCACTGCCTTGCTACAAGAGCAGAGGCAACATGTAGTTCTGCAAAAGTAGGAAGTGTACGCAGTATGGTGGAGCCAGGAGTAAGAGCCAAGGGCAGGAATGACATGAGATAATATGTAAAATATCTGCAGTATCTTCATGAGATCAATCAACAACCTGACAGCTAAGGACAGAAATCTACTGAGTTATTTCTTGTTTATTTTTGTCTTTCAGTCTTTTTCGAGGAGATCGAGCCTACACACTGGGGTGCATTGTCCTAAGGCAGTGAGCACTCCAGTAGATGGTTAAATTGGAGTGCCATCACTTAGGGAACAGATTACGCATGAGTGTTAAAGACGTCTTTCAACATTTGCCAACACGCTATGAATAGAGCATGTGTGTGTGTGACAGTGGTGGTGAGGGGCTGCTAATGGCGCCGTAGAGACACATCTACACTTGTATTCAACGTTTAGATTTGAGCTGATATTAATAGACACAGACACACACTGAATGCTTTTCCTCAGCAGGACAGACATGGACACGGAAGAAAGAGCAGGTGACACCAGCTGTTTGCTTGTTTGTTATTATTGTTGATGTCATCACAGCCTCTTTATTGCACATATCATAAACACAAAACTATTGCTTTGATTGACCAGTTCAGGATTCAGCTTGACCTCGGCTTCATTTCGCCGCAGATATCTTGTCCTGTTTCAAAGCCCGGAGGCCAAGGACACATTCTGTTGTAAAGCAGGAGGCTGCAGCACAGAGACCTTAGTAGAGCACATGGCAGTTGGCAGAGACTGAATAGAGAAACAATGTCCGTAGTGGAGGGCTGTCTCAATCAAAAGGATATTCATGCCCAATTAAAGAAGCTTCTGCAGAGAGGTGGTGGGTATGAGACGAGTACAGTGGAGTGAGAAAGTTAATGTATTCCAAAGTGATGCCTTTTCTTATTATATGATTCCCATTTGCTTTTCCACATACAGTCTCTAAAGCCTTTATCTACCTTCCCCTTATCCCTTTTCCCACCTCCTCAAGGCCGCCCCGTTGGCATGTGCTGCAGTGGGCACACGGATCTGAGTGCTTCAGTTTAAATGAGGGCTACCAGTCTGTTGGTCTGGCTTTAGGTGGTCTTGGCTGAGACCAACGTTTCACAGAGTGGAGATGAGGCGGGGAAACAAGGTGGCGGGGGAAAGGTTCAAGGGCTGAGGTGGCTTGAGAGAGAGAGGGTCAGTGGAAGAGTGTGAGACTGTTGTCTGAGACTAGTCCCCTGGACTAAATGAGAGGAGAATCCGGGTTAAGTGCTGTATTTGTGCTGCCATTAAAAGCTGGGAGTAGAGTACTGGGCCTTGCTGAGCCAAATCCCATCAGTCACTGCCAATTTGAATCAAAACCAGCAACCCATTTTTACTCTTTCTATTCCTCTTCTTTCGCCCTCTCCTCACCCCTCCTCCCACCCTCCTCTTCATGCAGACAAATAGACATTCCGGCAGCGGATGTGGCAGTGGTTGTCCATAGCAACCTGCCATGCGGGGTGTATCTTGTGGGAGCAGGACCACTGAGTGAATGGCTAAGCCTTCTGCTAACAAAGAATCTGAATCTGTGAGATGCTTTGAGCTTCCATAGGAGCGCTGTGACTTCTGGGCTGTGGGAGTGCTTTACATAATCCAGCAGCAGCTCCCCTCTGCTCTGCCACATCACACTCTCCTCCCGCTCTCTGCACCTCACACACACGCCCCAATGTAGGTCGGCTTGTCTTGGCGCATCCTCTAAAATTCTTTCAATCTATCATTCAGAGTGATAATCACAGGGAGCCGTAGGAGAGCGGCTGTGTGAAGGTGTAGACCAGTCAACAGATGAATGTTCTGCCTGTACACACATTTCAACATGGAGAAACTACATCTCAAATGCCCCTCTGGGATGGAAATAAGTGATTCTGATCACATATTTTGTTAGTATAACAGTCACATTTTCTTTTAGACAGCATATTATAGTATTTATCCATTTAAAATCTGTTTATTAATAATGTACTAAATGCAATACATTCTTCACCCTTTAAAATCAATTATGATGTTGTGCTAAATTATTCCACTAATTTAATCTACTTCATAAAAACTTCATTCATGTTTTTGTCATTTATCTGAACCAACTCATAAGTGCCCAGCAGAGAGTCTTTCATATTTCGAGCCACAGACAGAATTTGATGGGATGTTTTGATAAGTGTTATGTATGTTGTGCATATGAGTTCTACCCTCACATCCTTTTGTTAGATGATTGGATCAGCCAGCAGCTGACATCGTGTGCTTTGCTTCCTCTCATGAGCCTCTCTGGGATTGCCGCAGCCAGCTGCTCCACTGTGCCTCTCAACGTCAACAAATTTAACACAGAGATGTAAACTGCACACTTCAATAAGTCGACAAGTCAATGACTTCATCAACATGGTATATGAGCTTTTCACTTCCCCTTTCTTCTTTTACTGGAGCCGCTAAACTTTGAAAAATGCTAAATCAGTGTGATGGGTGTCCATCAGAAATGTCCATTTGATGCTTTTTAATCACAGACTAGAGAAGAAGGGGGGGTAGAGAAAGTCAATTCTCAGATTCACTGTTTTAACACTTCAGGTAAACAATCAATAGCAAAAGTCTCGCTAGGGAATAAACTAACTGGCATTGTTTTGGCCTGAAACAGATAATATACTGGGGTCACTTTTACATTTACCAAACAAGGATTTGCAGTTGGTAATGTAAAACTGATCACTTTTCAACCTCTACTTTGAACACTACCAAACATACATTAAGGCACATAGCCATATTTTAAACATCACCACAGACTGTATCTACAGGGCACGAAAACATAAGCTACCACTCCCCTGTAGTCGGAAAGATTCAACATGTGTTCGGCAAAGCAGACAGATTCCTCTCATTAGTGTTTGAATCATATGAGCACAAATTCATAATTACTGGGAAAGACACCAATTTGTGTTTGTTGGCAGAACTTTTGCAGCACTGTCTGTGTTGACAGTTTTGAGGCAAAATAAATGCATTTGATGTAACATTTGTTTGTAGCCTTGTTATGAGTTGCTATTAGCAATCCATTACAGCAGTCCTCTAAAGAAACAGGCCGTTTGAGAGTGGGAGTGCGGATACTGCAGCCTTGGGGAACACATGTCCGGAACTATGGCCGTTTAGGTAAAGGGATTCTATGATTAGAAATAGAAAAATGAACATTTGTATCAAAAGCAAAACATATTTGTCCTGAAAAACAGCCACAATGTTTCTTTATACAGATCTAGGATGCAAAGAAAATCTATCAAGACGTGAACAGATGATTTAGCAAACTGAAAATTGGGTTCTGGCCCAGTAAGTGTAAATTGATAGGTGGATCCTTTACCATCCAGCTTCTGCTTTTGTCCACATTCATTTTAGGGGAACAAGACTGTCAACATTGTGCTGTTTGAACCATCAGTAGTATAATATACAAATGTACAGATACACAATAGAAATGCATACATTATTGGTTATTACAATGAGACCTACAAAAAAGCATGAGAATAAAAAGTCTGTGGGATATTGCAGGTGAGGCAAGCAGAGCCACACATGTGCATCCAGACTGAGGAACACACAACCCTCCTACCATGTTTAAGCGCATGTCTATTTACACGGCATCATAACAAAGCTATCAAAAACAAAGGCTCCAAAAATTCCTCCTAAAAACTTTTTTTGTTCTTTTGTTTCTCTACTTACAACAATGTTGATTTCATGTACATCCCTAGAAAATATTTTAATTATAGTTACACATTTTTCTACATTTTTGAAACAATACTGTTCTAGTCCACAAGGAAGGTTGTTTCTTTGTTTGTGTGTGTGTTTTTGTGTGTACGTGTACATGTGTGAGTTTTGAGTGTATGTAGTGTGTGTGAATGGGGAGGGGAATGCCGGTCAAGGGGATCAATGTTCATGGATTGGCTAACAGTCGCAGGGGCTGATTTAGAGAGGATAGGATGTGGTCACAGAGAGGAAGTAGTGGAGTCGACAATTTCTCTCCCATTGCACACTGTTGGGACGGGGGGGGCGCTGACAGAAGCTAGAAAAAAGAGAAAGGACAAGGGTATCTCATTTTGCTGCCAAATGGTTGAAAAACCTTTTCTCAAAACCAACAACGCTGCATTATATATTGTCACATTATTCCATTACATTTGACCTGAAATCACTTTACATACAGTTACAAATAATAAAACAAATCTAAGAAGTGATGGATGACTAGATGCCATGATATAAAGAGTTCAGAAAAAACCACAAATGATATCACTGGTGATGTAAATGCAGACTTAATCTACTGGTAATAAATAAAACGTCACTGTCAATTTACAGGTCATTTGTAAAAGGTTGCACTCAGCCCTTTAATACCTTTTTTCTGGAGCCAATTCAGTACCTTTCTTGGCATCTGCTTTTACTGGCCAACAATGCAACTCTGTCAGAAAGACTCTAAACTAGCATCTCTACTAGCATATCACTACAACTGTCAATCATACAATACTATAAAGGTATCATATTTGAAGTTTCAGTGACCTTTTCTTGCTTTTGTCATCATAAACCACCTTTATAGATTATAATCACAGATGTAAAAGTGGAACATTGTGCTGAATATTGACTGCAACACACATTTGAAAGAGGCATATTAATGAAAGAGAGTGCTGCTCTAAACCCCTGCCTCTTTAAAAATGAGGTAACTGCATGTAACCTACCATGAGATGCGTATGTGGTGGCAGCCCCACTGACACTGAAGCGATTGAGGTTAAGCCTGTGGCTGGTCACATTCTTCTGGGGCTGGAACATGATGATATGGACCTTGGGAGCAAACATGCAGCCCAGGACCACAAAGCCACTCAGGCTCACTGAGATACACATGGTAGTGGTCTGAACCTGTAGAGAAAAGAGCACGAGGCTGTAATTAGTAGCCACACTTTGATGGATACATCTTATACTAATGCTGTTCAAAGTGCTGCTCGGAGCTAATTTGATGATAATAATCTATCATAAGAAATATTTTTCAAAGGCAGTTTTTGAAAGACAAAGTGCTTAACACACAATAAATGCTGATAGATTCATTTTAAAGTATAGAAATGTCTATAGTGAACCAATCTCAATACACACACAGAGCCAATGAGGCTAGTAAAGGGAGGCTGTAACTATTTATTGGCAGACACTGTTACCCTGCAACTGTTAAGAGGATAACAATTACAGGATGGATCAATAAAAGACTTAATCAAAAGAGAACACAGAGGCCAGACTAAACAGTATCTCAGTGGTAGCTGTTACTTCCTGCTTTGTATGCTGTGTATCTCTTTCAGGCTGCCATACGATCGCTTTGTCTAACTTTATGTGGCAGAAAAGGTTTTACAGAGTTGAATAACAGCAATAGAAGCACATTAGTAATCAACCCTTCAACATCTCCTGTGTGTGTGTGTGTGTGTGTGTGTGTGTGTGTGTGTGTGTGTGTGTGTGTGTGTGTGTGTGTGTGTGTGTGTGTGTGAGTATAAGTGGATGGTGTATGTTGGTGATGCTGTGCCTGTACCTGACTAATCTTAAAGTCAGATTACAAGGCCAAGGAGTGTTTATACCCAGAGAGAGAGAGAGAGAGAGAGAGCGAGAAAGAGAGAGAATGTCTCTCTCCCTCATTTATAGGGATCAAATGAGCGGCCTTGGCATCAGCACTCCTCTCTTATGCCCTTTGATACAGTGCATAGTGTGAGTGTGATTGTGTTTGCGGAATGGTGTGTTTAGTGTGTGTGTGTGTGTATGCTCAAGATTTGTATGGATCAGGTGAATGCTCACTCCCCTTTGCTGTTAAAGCTGGACATGTGTCAGCAGTTTGACAGAGCTTGTCTGTTTGTCATGCCAATACTGCAGCGCTGGGACATTTGCCAGCAGTATTACAAATTGTTTAAGGTGCCACTACAGCTATGTTGACACTGTCTTCATCTTGAGGGGACAAAATACTGCAAACATAATTAAGTTAAGGCAGATGTTATTTGCACCGGGGTGACTGAAGTGAAAAGTGCCATTTGCACCCGGGTAACTATAGTGATCCATGCTATTTGCATTTGGGTGTATATAGTCACATTGGCTATTTACACGCTGGCTGTATACTGTATAGCATGGCAGAGACACATGCACCCAAGTATACATAGTAAACAGTGCTATTTACACCCGGGCATAGATTTGAATATGTTTTGAATCTAAAGGTATTTTTGTGAATGTCATTCGTCGTTGGTAACTAATTGTGAAGGTGGTTGTGAGGTTATAGTTGTTAAAGGGACCCTGCTTGTGTGTTAGGAGTCAAACAATGTGTGTCCACCATGTTCAGTCTTTATACTAGGCTAATTGTTATCAATCCTCTCATCTAAAGCTTGACAAGAAGGCACAATTGCCGACATGTTGATCTTTTCCTTTAAGATTATGGTTTTATTTAGTAATCTTGAGATTAGGAATGTAGCATGTACGTTTAGGGTCAAGACATTAATGCAATGCAAAAAGACATAGACAAGTAATTGTGTGTGATGAAGAAGATACCCTGTAGTCGCTGGATGTAACATAGAAGATGGGAAGAAAAGCCAGCCATATTATACAGGTGGTGTACATGGTGAATCCAATGAACTTTGCCTCGTTGAAGTTCTCAGGGCACTTCCTGGTCTTGAAGGCATACCTAAAGAAAGGGAATCATATTTCTAATTAGATGGGCACCACCTAGAAAACAACTTACTTAAATCTAATCAACTGAAAAGATTTTCACCATGAACAAAACATTTTCTTACATTTTAAGAATAACTGCTTTGTGATTTGTATTAAAGAGCCGAGTATACATATAATGTTGTAGTTTTAAATCAGCAAAATGTAAAATGATTTTTCCAGGTGTGCTTGAAAACATGGCACCAAGTGTACTGACAAAGTGCTCAGGATGGAGAACATAAAGCCCTTTAGTTGGATCCTTTCACACAACGAAGCTGGCATATTAAGCCTGCTGACACACTTACACAGTACACAGGATGACCAGGAGCACATCGTATCCCAGTGACAGCAGCATGCTGGAGTCGCGCATGTTACACTTGAGGATGACAGTCTGTCGTCGCTCCGGTAGCGTGAAGCGCCGTGTCCCGGGGACTTCCAGCAGCAGCCAAACTGACACCATCACTAACTGGACGGATATTAAACTTAGACAGATGAACACCTGCAAATAAGGGAGGAGAGGAAGGTAAGGTCATCAAGATCCAATGTTTGTCTGTCCATCCATCCGTCTGACTGATGCAGATGGATGGATGCTATGCTGCAATCACTCACCTGAGAGGACGGGCTAATGAAGCGTGGTCTCACTGCCCCCGCTCCGTCTTTCACGCCGTTAAAAATCCTGGCTATTCTGTTGGTTTTGGTGAGGAGGGCGGAGTAGCAGACAGCGAACGACGTGCCCAGGCCGAGGCGCCGGAGGGCACAGATGGCAGGAGAAGGTTTGGCCAAGAAGAGGAATGTCATGGCGTAGGACATGAAGACTCCTGAGAGGAGGATGTAACACAGCTCTATGCCTGAAGCCTTCACCAGCGGTGTGTGATTGTGTCGGATGAACACCCAGAACACAAGACCGGTGCACAAGAACCTGTGGACAGAGGGGGAGTTATTCAGCCAAACAGTCAAGCAGTATAATAAAGTCACAGTTTTTAATAAGTTGATAATACATGCCAGAAGACATGCACAAAGTATCAGCATTGTTATATATCCTCATTCATGAGATTATTTAATTTAAACTTTACAAGAGGATGATGACTAACTGATGTGCTTGGCAAACGTAATGTATAAACATCCCTAAATCTTGTATAATGAACATCCCTAAATCTCGCACGCACGCACGCACGCACGCACGCACACACACACACAGCTCTTTATCACCCACCCTACACAGGCGATGGTAATTGGACCAATGGCCCAGGCATCTTCCCACATGATGTAGTCCTCAGGCAGGTCGTAACAGGCCGTCAGGTCTTCAGTGGGCCACTGGCCAGGGGCACAGGGCGAGCAGGTGAATTCATCAGCCAGGTATTCATGAGGCTCACAGGATGTGCAGATCCAGCAGCAGTACTCACCTGGGAAACAACCATATTAACAGCAGAATGAGACATCTCTGAGATTTTTCGAAAGCCACTGCTGCCGTTTGATTGGTTTCGGACAAAAAGAACACTGTTGAACTTCTGTCTCCTACCTGCCTGCATTTTCTTCATCTCATTGCGTTCACAGGGATCGCTGCACTGCGAGGTGGGCACCACTTCTCTTGGCCAGTGAATCAGATCGTTGCTCAAAGTCAGACTCTCTGCCCAGTCACCTACCGGCACGTAACCGTAACGATCGGCAGAGCGCTGGTAGCTGAAGATGTTGTATCGGCCCACGCCGTCCCCCTGGGAATCAAATTTCACTGCTGTTTCACTGCCTGGAGGAGAGAAAGGGGCTGCAGGGGGTGAGAGGATACAAAGAGTGGAAAAGAAAGTGATAAGAAGAGTGGAAAAAGGAGATTAAAGCTAAACAATTGCTTACAATCATCCCATTGACGTCCCATTGATGCATCTTAAAAGCAACAGTGAGGACAGAGACAATGGGCTTTGGTCAGTTAAGCCTTAGGAATTCAGAACAGACAGTGAAGGGCATTACAATGGTGTTTTCATTACTGAAGACCAGCCAGTTACCATAGTATTTGCAAAGAGGCTATAAATGCCTGGTATGCTTGGTGATGTCGCTGTGTATCAATGGCCCCCCATCACTCCCTGAGGTCACATAGGGCCAAGAACACGACTCAAAAATCCGATCTCACAATGTTTATTACCAAATACATCATTAATAAACTGCCTATAAATTCAGATAGGCATGAAGGCAGAATCCCTGGTCAGTGCTATGGCTACCCACACATTGATAGAATTAGCCTCTGGGTCTATTATGTGAGGGAGGTACACTGCTGAAACTGCCAAATTGGTTTGTATACAAGTTTTTATGAAAGGATTACCATCTACCCTGAGGATGTGGGAATAGAAGAGATTGTAAAATTGGCAGGATGCTGAAACCATTAAAAAACAAAACAAAAACCAAGGAGGAAAGCGGGCATGGACTGGTTGAAAAAAATAACTTATTGATGTGCTGCAGGCAGTGTTGGACCAGACAGTGCTGACATTTGGTCCTTCTGACACAGACAAGTGTATGTCACTCCTACAGTGCCACTTCTGGCTTTACAGCGGAGCAATCAACTCCATGCTGCTGACACACTACAGCGCTGGGTGTTATACGCTGCTGCCTCCCCTGTCAAATGATGATGTGGCTGGGGATAGTGCATCGTACACTGGGTTTATAAAGCATCACTCTTCTACATATAACAAGGCTCTCGGTCTTCACTGCACAGCAGCATTGATGATACTGTGCTGCCTTCCTCATATCTCCGTGTCACTGGGTAACTGAAGAAATCACTAGCCAAGCGAACAGCCTGGGATCAGTGGAATGAATCAAAATACAGATTGGGTATGTGTGTGTGAGGATGTACGCGCACACACACGCCTGTGGAAGCTCCATTAGGTTTTACTTTACAGTGTGATGGTTTAAGGTATTGCTCTGAGCGCTGTGGGAGGCTGTGCTGACAGTACCAAATATCTGACCCCGCTGTTAATAGTGTATGTGTGTGTGCATGTGTGTGTGTGTGCCTGCATGCAACCCTGACAAGGGCTAAAGCTGTGCTATTGTTGTGAAAGCTCAGTGTGTTCAGAGAAGAAAGGCTTGTCAGATGGCAGCAGAGGGGGTTAGGGTTTATGAAATCCATAAATCACAGAGACAGCACAACCCTCTATCTTCTCCTCTCTCTCGGTCACAGGAAATTCTATGTGTCAAGTCTTCTTTGGATTTGGGGGCTAAATGTTTAGGTGACAGCTAAATGAAAATGATTTCAATAAGATGGTGATAATATCTTCAGACGAAGAAGAGATATGAATCCATTATTTTGCAAGTTGGCAGATAATAAAGTCTGCTAATAACACTGAGCAATAAGACAAGCAGAGCCCTCCTCCTCCTAGAGACCAATACACACTCACATAAATACTTTGCCACAAGCTAATTATCATAACAGTACCTTATTAGGACCTTAGATGTGTGCTGAAGCCTAATTAGCTGTATGTGGTAATCACGTGTAATACAGACTAAAGAGATAACGGCATTAGCCTACAGACCCATTTGATGGCGCCGTGTTGTCCTTGAATTCACTCTAACAGATCACATTCAGGGAGCAATAGACTCAGAAGACGGGTTATTCCTCCTAATAACCACACCAGCGACCTTGCTGACGTGACAGAGCAGCTTATCAGGAAAAGTGTATGAGGGTGCAAGTTAGAAAAGGCGAAGGCCGCCCAGACTTCTCTGGTGACTGCAGAAGGCTATTTGGATGGAGACCTCTCTCTCCCCTCGGCACTGTCCTGCCAACATTTAAAAATGTGATGAGAGAGTTTCTGCGGCTGAAGAGTCTACAGCCATGCAGCAATGCACGGCTTTACTTGAGCATGCTAACTCGTTAGGACAATTCCAAAAGTTTACCACGTATACTGTTTAATATTTGCTAACATGCTGCCAACATTTGCTTAAGGAACTAAACATACAGTGCAACTGCGGCTGATGGGAGCAACAATAGTTTTGCACGTATTTGTCAAAAACAAAATAGAAAATTGGAACAAATCTGACAGTTCTTATAACTTGGGTCATTAAGAAAGAAGGCTCTCTTTGACTAAAGCAATTGTTGGGCGACTAACACATAATACGATTTTGTCTACTAATCCATCAGTGGATTTGTGAGTAAAACTGAGTTTTGCCCACAAAGAATCCTGAAAAAGCACCACTTTAAATCATTTGTTAACCAGAAATGTGATCATACGTTTTTGGGAAATAAGTCATTCAGCAAGAAAAAAGCTTTATACCAGACACCATCTTGGAAGACAGCAGATCACTGAAGGTGCAGGCGTCATTCTATGGCTGAGCAAAACCATCTTTAACAGGATAAGTGAAGAATTTGACCTAGTTGTGACGCTACAGGAAAAGCCAAAGAATCAAACAGGATTCAATCAATGTGATCCATAATGTCTGAATTAAATCACATGACAGTCCATTCAGTAGATATTTCGGTTTGAACATGAGTGTTGGACCAACAGACTGACATTGCCATGGATACAGCCATACCACTGGCATGACTAAAAAGCATTTAAATTTGCTCAGATGCACAATGGACGGTGGGTAGAGCAGCTGAAAGGAAGTTTGTCCCTCAGCTACATTTCTGCAGCGTATTCCTGTCTGATGTAACTTTGATGAATCGTGAACTGAACACATTTCATCATTTAAAGAATTGAAGGTGGTGACTGCTTCCTAATAGCAGCTTGTGGGCTTTCTTGTGGTGTGTTAACTCATACTGTAACACACTTCAGCCCTGAAACAGTGCTGATTGATGATTCTGTCTGACCTCATCCATCCTGGCCCAGTCCAGTCCAGCTGAGACCCACAGCAGCCCCCCCCCCCCCCCTTAGCAGTACTTGATTTAAGTGACTTTACATGCCTGCAATGTGTCACCAGCATCCGACGTTGGAGCATTCTTTCTCAGTGACATTATCCCTAAACCACTCACATTGTGTAGGTTCACTGGATACACATTGCCATGGAGCTTTCAGATAAACAAAACAAAGGGCCCATTTGTTCAGACCAATTGACGATTTTGTTTTTTATCTAAGAGGATTCATTGCATTGTCAAGCAAAATATACTCTTAGTTTTTGTGGATGCCATTAAATAAAGAGCTAGGACCACAGAATGTATAAAGCAACAAACGAAAAGTTAGGCAAGACAAACTGTGGTTATAACGCAGCCTTATCAGATCCCTAATTTTTGTCAGACATTTTATAGCAATCCCACTAACTCGAGAAACACCTTATTCTTCTAGCTTGATTAGAAGCATGGTGAAAACAGGCTTTTCATTCAGAAGCTGTGAAATTAATTATGTTCTCGGCCATGTCGGGCTAAAGCGAAGCCCAAGGGGGATTGTGGGTAAAGGCAGGGAGAGAGAGTAGAGGCAAAGGGGCTTGAGGGGAATAAGTAGGAATAAGTAATCTGAACGTGGAGAGAGAGAGGGCAAATCTTTTCTTTGTGTGACTACACATTCAAACGCTGGCTGTTGATTAGTGATCAGCTAGGGAATAGAGAATTGTATTTCTAAGCACCAATTCAGCTGAATCCCTGATTGAATCCTGATTTAAGCTTGACAAAGTAAACACTACATATAGGTGCCTGCTCAAATTCACACCTGTTTAAGGTAAAATATAGATATACTTTACTCTGCATGCTAATGGTGTGATCAACCTTTCTTGTCCCTCTTTTTCTTTCCTTAGAGGGTTGATGACCTTAAACATCTGTGCCCCACAGAGACACATACACACATCCCTGAGCATATACAGATATGGACACAGGGATGCACTCACATGTCACAAACTCACACACACAGACAGATCACATTAGCTATATTTGTTCTCCCTGCAGATTTAGTCACCAGGGACGGAGGCGCTGCCTTGGCCACGGTCCATCAGGCCTCAGGGGAACAGAGGAAAGAACCAAAGAAGTCCAGAACAAGAGTAAGAAATGTATAGGAGGAAAGGTGCAGCAGCAGAGAGCTACAGCTTGACTGAAAGAAAGGTGATGAGACAAAAGAAAGAAGCGGTAGGCTAAAAGCAGGAGGTGCTGGGAGGGAGGATGAGCCGAGAGACAAGATAACGGCAAAGAAAGGAGGGAAGTGACAAGGGAGAAGAGGGAGAAGAATACAAGAGAGGAGATAGCAAGAGAGAAAAGCAAAAACTGGTGTGATGGCAGCATAGATATAGGTGGACGGAGGAGAGCCTTTAGATGAAGGAATCAATTGAAAAAAGGTGAAGGATGGATGAAGGGATGAGCAAAGTGCAGGAGTGGAAAAACAGATCGGCAGGGAGAGGCGGTGGAGGCAGGATAGAAAACCTTGTGAAGTCTGAGTGGGATGTGCTGTTTTTGAATGTAGAAAAGAGTAGGGCACCTTCTGGGTGAGAAAGAGAATGTAGACAGAGAGAGAAAGAGATATATAGAGAGATTGATAGAGTGATGAAGAGTGAGAGAAAAAAGAGACGGAAAGAGAGTGCCAGAGGCAGAGAGTGCGGAGAGAAAATGAGGGAGAGAAGGAGTGAAGGTTGTTCTCTAGCATCTAAACGTTGCAGTAAGCTTGCTGCTCAATATGGCCCTGAAGGCACACCGCCTCTGCTAACACAGACATATCGCGCACGCACACACACACACACGCACGTACACGCACGCACGTACACGCACGCACGTACACGCACGCACGTACACACACACACACACACACACACACACACACACACACAAACACACACACACACACACACACACACACACACACACACACACACACACACACACACACACACATACACACACACATGCGCAGAGAAGAGGGAATATCACATCTGACACCACTATTTGAACAGAAGACTGCGTGCATGTGTATACACTGATATGTTTGCTGCAGATAGGGGAGTTGGGTGGGTGGGAGTTGAATGATGGTTTTGAGAAGTGCGTGGGTTGGGGGTGTCTGCAATTTCATGCTGGTAAAGAAACAAGCATTTCAAGCTGCCTCTTTGTAAATAAAAAAAGCTGACTCTATGCGTCTCTTGCGTGTACGTATGTGTGTTTTGTGTTGGATGTGTGTAGGGAGGCCTCATAAAAATGCACCAATGTGCCCCTGTGTCTATTACTAGATGGTAGGGAGCAGTTCCCATGATCTACCAGATCCCTTCAACAATTGGCAATAGTGTCGGCTTCATTACCATAGCAACTAGCAAGTCGAGACTGGATGAAGAGAGCGGCATATGAAAACACATTCCTAGCCACACAACATACGCCGTCGGTAACACGCAACAAAAACAGGTTTAAAACACAGTCCGGTGTGTTATGATTGTAGAATTATTGACAGGGGAAAGTGATTCAGTGTATTGGGAAGCATTACGATTTAAGATAGATCAAACTTTGATGCAATGTGGAAAGTGTATAATGAACATGCACATGTGTGTGAGAGAAGGAGGCGGCAAAGAGATCCAGAGCGCTGCACAGTGTTGGTTTTCTGTCTACAGTTCAGACTGAGAGCACTGCGGATGGTGATACTGCAGTATTTATACCCACATTCAACCTCAACTCACCTCAGCTCCTTTACTTACATACTGTAGATGGAAAGATGTATATGTACAGCAGTGTGAGTGCGTCATTCGGGGGCTAAACTAATAGCTCAGAGCGAATGCTGCCACAGTTCCCAGTTTAACCGTACCGCCATCTTCAACACCCTCACCTTCTCACCAACGCACATTCTTTGAATGCATGTTTTTTAAACCACAAATCTGTTTCGCCATGCTGTCACCGTTGACACTGACACTGAGCTGTAAATAAATCATCATCCTTGAACATGCTGTTTCTTTCTTTGCAGAAAAAAAGACATGCACCTTCTGGACCTAATCAGTGGTGAATAAACGGAAGGGGGGAGTGGGAAAGGGGGATGTAAGGGAGACAGATGATCAGCTATAGAGATGTAGGGAAATCACAGCGGGATTCACACCTACTCTTCAATTTACGTCGTTTTAAACTTTCTATGTGTGAATCTGCTAATCTCTTCCACCCCTCTCTTATGCATTCTATAAGGGAGTGGTTATCATCTGTGCCTATCGGAGGCTGCGACTGCAATCGTCTTGACTATTTCCTCTCTATCTCCCTCCTTTCCTTACTCACGCTCTTTCTCTCTCTTCCCTTCTTTCTGTCTCCCTCCTCTAATGCAGAAATGCTCCAAGTCCTTTGATTTGTAGCAGAAATGAAGATGTGGAGTTTCAAAGTGAATCTTCTCTTCTTCTGCTGATGCACCCTGTCCCACTCCGGCATTGCCTCAGTTCTTCCTTCCCTCCTTCCTTGCTTATCTTACTCCCTTTTACCTTACCCCAAACTCTCTTTTCTCATTTGACTCATTGTCAGTCTTATCTGTAAGCTTCCTTCCCCCCTCCCTCCATATGTGATACCATTCTTTCGTCTTCCACCCATCCCTTCTGCTCTCTCCCTAGCTTCTAGTGGCAAAGCTGCCGTGTTAGCGCTGTTTGTTAGGCTGTTTTGATGTCTGCTCCTGGTCACGGTTGGTGGAGGAATAAGTACCTCTAAACCTGTGTCAGTCCTCGAGACACAGCAGTTTATTTATAACGCATCCTTTGTACACCAACTGTCACTCAAGCCAATCCTCTGTCTCTTCTCTCCCAACTCTACTGAGACTGACAGACAGACAAGCAGCCTGCTATAGGGGCTATTATAACACACACAATCTCATTAGTTCAAGAGAGAAGAATATGGCTGACGGATTAACTGCAGCTCTCATTCCTCAAAGCAACTTTGTAGTGTCATATCAATTACGCATGGGTAATAGGTGTCAATGGCATGGCTGGCTCTGACAATACTTAGCAATTAAGCGGATTTGTCTCAGTACTGTTTATGTTCTGGGGTTTGCTGCTTTGGCTGAGGACAACATACTTGTGTTGTTCATGAGAGGACTTTTAACTAGGCACAGCTCTCACATTCCTGTCTGTTTCTTGCTATCTTCCCATTCCCTCCCCAGCATCCTCTCAAACATCCACTTCTTTTCACTCTCCGTCTACCTTGAACACCTTATCTGTGACTCTCTTGGCCATTCTCCAGCTCTCTTACCTGTGAAGCTGACATTCAGGATGTAATCCCTGTAGAGTCTGCGCCCATCAAGTGCCTTCATGCTGTCGCACAGCTCGTTGGTGTTCGAGCAGAGGCTCCGTTGCATTTGATGGAGGGCATGAGCCATGGCGTAAACAGCGTTCACAACAAACATGATCTTGGACTCTGGCTCAAAGTTACTCTTGTCCATTGACAAGTCCATGTCGCACGGCGGGAGAGGTGTCCCTCCCAGTCCAACACTTCCCCCTCCTCCTGCTGCTCCACCATCCAAGGAGCACTGGAACCGCTGCTCCCAGAATTCCCTGTACCAGGGATTACGAAGGTTTTTGACAGGGTCCAGGCTGAGAAAGTAGCGGTTGAATTCTGGCAAGGGATTGGCTGCCAGTTCAAGTGTGATGGCTCCTTCAGCAGTGACCTCATTTCCCTTGACAATGCTTTCCTGGGCACCCCAGCCATCGCTGGCCACCCAGATGAAGGAGGTGTTGAGCCTGGCAGCCGCTGCCAGCAGCTCTCTGGCATCGTCACTGCGCAGGAAGAGGACGGCAACACGGGCGTTTGGCTTCTGGAGGAGCTGTCGGATCACAGCTTCATAGGACTTCTTGGCGTTAGAACGCCCCACCTGGACAGACATCGGACATTCATTTGCAGACATTGTTATGTAAATACTCATTTTACTCCTAAATAAGATTAGAGGTCATATCTTAATTGTGATTTTTTAATCAACATTATACATAGGAAGAAACAAGCAAAGAAAAGTCTGTACTTCCTTCTTTCTTAAACCATAATGCACCGCCGTAGCAAATGAGATGAAAAATGTGACTGTGGATGTAGCCAGAATGAGTTCTTAGAGATAAGCTTTCATTTTCTGGTTCACAACTGATAACACCAGTGTAATATAAACTCCATTTGTGTGTAAGACAAGATAAGACAAGGAGACAAACTTTTATAAGCTCACACATTTAGTACCCCATTCATTGTTAGTTGTGCAGCTTCAGGCCATACATCAGTGTGACACTGCTGATTAAAGTTTGGGGTTTTTGGTATCTCTCTTTGAGCAATGGTTTCGTATATCTATGCAAACATAAACTCATACTCTATTATAATCCATCACATGCCTTACCTTCTCTGAAGTGGCGATACAAATGTTCCTCATGCGTGCCTCTTGTTCAAAGGCCTCTATGCCAGTTTCACCGTAATCACCCTCGGATGCCACAGTGGACACGTACGTCCAGTTGAAGAAGCGAAGGATCTCGGCCATGGCTTTGGCCTGGTAGAAGTCGGGGGGCACCGTGCGGGCAAAGTAATCGTAGCGAGTCTTATCGCTGAGCTTGGCACTGGTCGAAGCATAGCTTATCTGAGGAATCTGAAACAGCCTGAGGAGATTGGCAACCTGTGGGGACAGACAGTAAAATGAAAAATAAGTTGGCGGATATACAGTAATTCCAACTACTAACTTTAGTGAAACGAATACACTTTATATTTATTGATGGGTACCTCTTTTTCAGTTCTCCAACACAGGAGATATGAATTAAAAAGTAATATTTTTCTAATGATTTTGTTTCATAATAAGCACTAAATGATCAGTCTGAGAGACCATGAACATTGTCTGCACAACCACTCAAAGGATAATTCCCAAAATATTATCTAAATGAGTCCTTTTGATTTCATGTTGCTTAAATTCGATTATATTTGAATTGACTGATTGTTTTTGATAACAATCTTTGCTTTTGAACACTAATTTGAATCAAATCTGAATCTTATTGTATTTGCTCCCATTAACCTCTGATTAAGTTATGCAAAGTAACATAAAAAGTATTTTGCTGCGGTGTGGAACTGTGTTAAACTCAAGGCTGAATGCATTCAAGCAGCCACTTGTTGTTTACAATGCAAATGTTTTCAGAGATGGCAGTAAGAGAGCCAATTACTCTGAAATGTGTTTAATAAAGCACTTGAAAAAAGCATTAGAGAGCGAGAAACTTGAGGATACACAGAAAAAAGCATCTCAATAACAAATACACGTGTCAGTTATATGGGAAGAGAAACTTCTTAGTGAAAAAAAAGAACACTGGAATTTGTATTTGAAATGTGTCTTTTACTATTATTGACACAACGTTTTCCTCCCACGTTTTTAGTGAGCTTCTTTCTCTAATATTGTCCCCTGGGGTAAATTAAGACCCCAAAATAAATAGTCAGTGTCTCTGTAACAAGTTGTGTCAAACGTTTTTTGTTACATTTTGACTGGTCTGCGTTGGATAACAGATATCCATGTGCGGCACATTTTTCACAGTCTTTAATCAGTTATGACAATTAAAATATTAAGAAGGTTGTAGCTGCTAGGAATTGTTTTATGCATGATGTAAAGACAGAGCAACCTGTGTAGGAACATTGTACACACACACACACACACACACACACACACACACACACACACACACACACACACACACACACACACACACACACACACACACACACACACACACACACACACACACACACACACACACACAGGAGTTCAATAAATCACAGACTCATGCATTAGTGATGGACATCATCTGGGGTCTACTGATGTCCATATAATATTCTCTTTAACTGTTGATTGGGGTTTGGTCATATTCTCTTCATTATCATTTGAGTCATACATCAACACAAACAGTGGAAATATAATTGCTACACATTCCCATGCACACAACGAGATCTAAACATACACATTGGAACATGCACACACACACACAATGAACAGAAACTACACAGACATTTTGTTCCTGCCTCAGTTTAATCCTTTTAGATCGCATCACTCTATATTTCATTCATAGCTCAGTTTATGAGCTGTTTTGACAACATGTCAGAATGTCATTAGACTCATAATGTAGAAGATTAGAAAACACACTCCAACACATACACTGATGTGCAGGTCGACACCTGCCACCACACACACACACACACACGCACACACACACACACACACACACACACACACACACACACCACACACACACACACACACACACACACACACACACACACACAGACACACACTACATGTCACTTGTTAGACGCTTTTATCCAAAGCGACTTACATACTCAATACTCAATACTGTGGGCAATCCCCACAGGAGCAATTTGGGGTGAAGTGTCTTGCCCAGGGACACAACGACATGCTGACTGCAGTGGGGTTTGAACCTGTGACCACCTGATCCAAAAACCAACACACACACACACACACACACACACACACACACACACACACACACACACACACACACACACACACACACACACACACACACACACACACACACACACACACACCACACACACACACACACACACACGTGTTTATGGTTTTAAGATGGCAGTTGACTTACACGTCAGGGAAGGTCACGCTGCAAAATGTAGCCGCATTGCTCCATTACCTACCACTGAACAATGATTACAGCTAGCTAAGAGGCCTGTCTGTAGGGACACAAGAGTTTACTCTGTTGCTGAAAGCTGCTCTCTTAATGTGAGAGAGTAAAGGAACTGTAGGAATGGGTTGAATATGAGAGATGAGAATGCAAAAAACTGAAAGGGTTGGAGGAAAAATTGGTGCAGTGGAGGCTGCTGTGTGTTTTCTGCTTGGAATGCAAGTCACACACAAGCACGCAGACATACAGAGACAGAAAGACACATACACGCACGTGTACGATCGGAGGGGAGGGATGATAACTGCTAGGTAAATGCCCTGAAAACATTGAAGTTTAGTTGTGCATGGTTAAACATAAAATAATTCCCTATTACTTCATTGAGAAGGTAAGAGACAGACTGGCCAAGTAGAGAGGGATGGAGTAGTAGCTGGATTAGCTCCAATGGCAAGAGATCAGAAAGCAGAGCACAGTTCGGGTCTCGTAAACAGTGCTGCCCTTGGAAAAGACAGGTAAAAACAACAGCAACAAAGGGCAACAACAATGAGCTGCAAAAAAACAAGGGATAATTATGTGTGATGGAGGACAACAGACAGAACAGATGTGTTAACAATGGCTGCCCAACTAAGGAGGAGGAGGAGAGGAAGCGGGCTGAGGTCAGCATACACTGAGCTCTTCCCCAAATAGCCGCGAGGGATGCCTCTGAATGCATATAAAGAAGGATAAAAAAGTAGGCAGTGATGAGAAAGGAAAGAGAGCAAAGATTTAAGGGACAGAGAAATAAATCAAATGGGGAGCGAGAAAAAAAGAGGGTGAGAAAGAGAAGACAGTTGCAGAGATTAGGGATTTAAGGACTGATAGGAGGATGCTTTTGTGCAGTCACAGAGGAGTAAGAGAGAAGGAGGGTTTATGCTAAACTATGCAAATTATCCAGCTCTGTGACAAGAGCTACAAGAGCCGGGGAGACACACAAGAACACACCAATGGAAAAACTTGATTCTTAGAAATAAGTACACACACCCACACACACACACATGCAGTGAAACAGACATTGACTTGCACTGCCATGACACTGGAAGTCAACTTTTCAGTTAAAGGAGGTGACAAGAAGCCACCAAGGAAGTGAAGGTTAGAGGGTAAAAGAGGCCCTATTATGCAAGGGGTTTCCCTTTCATGTACTGTGTTATACAGGTTTTTGTTTTCGTCATGTGTTTATTGGCTGTATGCCCTCCCACTTTACCGGAAACTGTGTAGAAATATGGAGATGGTTTTCCTACAACACAAATGTGTTCAAGTTCTGTTTATGGTTACAAGCTGTAATATTAAGGCCACAATCAACTTTAACTTGGCTGCCTTTTTGCTTTCAAGCTTTTAGTTAGTTGAGTTGATAATAACGGATCAGGGTCTCTGTTTTCATTTCATAGTTACGTTACTGCAAATTGGTCTAAAACTACCGAAGCAAAAGATCACATCTAACTTGCTAACATAAGCTAACTTGATAATATCTCTAGCGCTGTGTTAAATAAACTCAGTCAATGTTCAAATGTTATAGTAGCATTACTTCTGACTAAAACCATCCAGCAAAATATCACCAGCTTAAATGTACATTTTGCCTTTGACTTGGTTGGAACTATATTTTTTGAGGCCGTTCACTAAAACGTTTTTGATGTAGTTATGTGAAACATGGTTATTGTGCTGGTGTGTTTACATTTCACTTTTGTGTTTACAAGGGGCGCGCAGCTAACCATCAGAGTAGACAAGGCTTCATTTTAGAAAAAGGTTGAAGAGAGGTGCTGAAGGTGAGGCAGTAAATAAAAGCACTTGTTGAACATAAAAGCATTTAAACATATCACAGTAAAAGCACAAAGTACATTTATGAACCTGAAAATAAGCATTATATGTCCTCTTTAAATGTGGTAGCAAATCATACCGGCGCGCTGTTTGTTACCTGTATTGAAACGCTGCTGAAGGAACCACCTATGACTGCAGCGATGGCGAGCGGGCTGTCGTCCTGCAGAGCGTAGGATCCGTCTGGACAGATGAACTCTGTGTCATCCACCTTTGTGAGGGACGCTCTTACAAACTCCAGAGCCTGGGAAACAAACCCACACGGATATTTCATATCAATGTTGTGCAACATGTGGGATACCATATGATCTATATTACATTCTTAATCAGCATGTGGCACACTTGAATAATGTTCTTTCAAATAAATTTGAAGCATAAATAAAGATGAATCGATACATTTATATAATGTAATATGTCTTCCTTTTTGAAGGGAATATAAAAGCATATTGCTTTACACTTGGGGCTCTTAAATGCTTTCAGAACAGGGTCCAAATTGCAAATCATCTCCCCTGACACCATAAGGGAAATCAAACATCAAGAATACAAGATTTATACAATCAGTCAAAGACCTCATTGTATAAGATCACTGGATGCATCATCCCTAGCTCAGAAATAAGATACAATATATGTTTTTGAAGATAACAATCCCTGAGGGAAAGTGCTCTTTTTCAATTTTTTATATCCGGCTAATTTCCTTCATCACAAATAGCTTCAATCTCTATTTCTCATCAAGGATTTGCTGTTATCGAGGCAGGATCCGTTCACCATTGTGGATTAAAAAGAATTTCAAGGTACATTTACTCTACCTGAAGATGAACTTTTAACGAGACCTTATAGATTTACTTTTATGGAAACAATGCACTTTTTACTTTTTGTCATCCCAACTTACTTTGCAGAGCAACTTTCAAAATATATAAATGTAAATGTAATGTTTCTCTGGGGTTTTGCTGGGTTTGTGCTCCAGATGCCGCTTAAAACAATACTTCCCTGCACTCTTCGCTTAAAAATGGCATTACAAAAAGTGTGCAGAGGATGTTATGGACAATGATACATTTAGCTAACTTTGATATTCAGTCGTGTTTATTTCAGAATACAATGAAGAACTGCAGTAAAGATTGCTGATGGCTTTGACTGCAGCAGGAATAATTTGAGGTAGGGGACAGAACCTGATCTGCTGCAAGCACACAGACTGGTTCAGAAATCAGAAATCTGGTTGTTGTAAGGTTAGGGAAGCTCATTTGGAAAAGAGCAGAGTCAGTGCTGTAGCGTGTTTGTTTGTGTGTGTGAGTGTATGTGAGAGTGCTTGTGTGTGTGTGCAGGGTGTGAGCCGACTACAGGGAGCAATTGGAGCAGAGGAAAGTTTAGCGAGGAAGATATCAAGTAAATGTGCTCAAATGTGTGTATCAAGGCTGCGTGCTCAGCCCTCTCCTCTACTCCCTGTTCACCCACGACTGCGTGGCCACACACAGCTCCAACACCATCGTGAAGTTTGCTGATGACACGACCGTCATCGGCCAGATCACAGACGATGACGAGACGGCATACAGAGAGGAGGTCGAAAACCTGACATCTTGGTGCCAGGAGAACAACCTCCATCTCAACATCAGCAAAACAAAGGAGCTGATTGTGGACTACAGGAAGCAGCAGGGAGAGGGACACGCCCCCATCGCCATCAATGGGACTACGGTGGAGAGAGTCAAAAGCTTCAGGTTCCTTGGGGTCCACATCACTGAGGACCTGACATGGTCTCTTCACACCACCACCATCACCAAGAAAGCTCGACAGCGGCTCTTCTTCCTCCGCAGGTTGAGGAGGTTCAAAATGGATTCCAGGATACTCTGCAACTTCTACAGGTGCACGATAGAGAGTATCCTCACTGGCAGCATGACGGCCTGGTACGGCAGCTGCACCGACCTCGATCGTAAGGCTTTACAGAGGGTGGTGAAAACTGCACAGCACATCACCAGGACGGAGCTGCCATCCATGGAGGACCTTTACTCCCAGCGGCTCAGGAAGAAATCACTACGGATTATCAAAGACCCCCATCACCCCAGCCACAAACTGTTCTTTCTGTTGCCGTCTGGCAGACGTTACCGCAGCATCCTGGCAAGGACAAGAAGATTCGGAGACAGTTTCTTCCCGCGGGCAGTGAGACTGTTAAAAAATTGAACTGTTGAAACAACTTCAAACATTCAACTGCTACTCAGTAGTATGTATCTAATACCTAATATATATATATCATTCCAATAACTTGTATATAGACTCATACTGCACTATTCCACATCATAACTTTATTTCATTTTTATAACTATTATTATTTTTGTATTGCTCTTGCTCTTATTGTTATTATGTTATGTTATTATGTTGCATTGTTGGAGAAGCCTGTGACATAAGATTTTCAACTGCATAATTACTCTGTAGCTATGTCAGATTGACAATAAAGAACCTTGAACCTTGAACCTTGAACCTTGATGTGCAGCAGAGTTTGCACAAATAAACTCTGAAGATGAATGCGAATGATGATCAGGACCAACAGAGGTTTCAGTTTTTTGTTTCCCAGCTCCTGAGTACATTTAGGAACCGCCAACACAGCTCCGCAAGCGGGATTATTTGAGCATTTACCATCAACATTGATTGGGCAATGGGCATCCAGCTAATTTGACCTTTAAGATGACTGAAAAGTGCTTCTCAATATCATCCAGCATCATCTTCCATTGACAAACATGCAGGGTTTATTGTGTACAGTATGTTATGTATGAACATCCTGACCCACCTGCTCGAGTGCATAGGTATCTCTGGAGCAAGTGTCCAGGATGTGAACCCCGAGAGATACCCCAGGCAACAAAGTCTCGTCGTTATTGATTTTGTCGATGGCAAACAGCATGGCCTCCAGTCTCTGGATCCCTCTGTCTTCATTTACACGCCCACACTCCTCCATCCCAGCACCTTTCTCGTGCACCGGGAACAGACCGCCGAGCACCAGATCTCCCTCGATGCGGATCTCCCGGCGGGACGAAGGCGGGTCGCCGACAGAGAGCAAGACCCCCCGAATCATCATGACCAAAATTAGAGCGGGGATGCAGGCCACCATGTTGTTGCTCAAGGCGGGCTAGGATTGTCAAAACGTGAGGAGAGGTTTGACAGAGAGCGAGGCAGCAGGAGGCGGGGGCCTGAAGGTGAAGGTTAGGGGTGAGGGGCTAAGGTTGGTGCGCGGTGGGGCTGAGTGAAGCTGAGGCCGTGGATGCTTGGGTCGGTTTGTGGCCCATGAAACGGTCAGGGAGCGCTGAACTGGACCACACATGGAGGGGCACACCATCTGGACATCAATCCTGCTTGGAGAGAGGGGAAGGGGTCAGGAGATATCACTTTGAGTAACGACAACAACTATAGAAGGATAATTAAGTTGTGGCTTATCAAAATCATAATTTTTTTTTGCTAAAATAGGGACAGCAAGAAAGTCAGTCAGCATTGATGAATGAATGAAATCAATCAATCAACCAATGTTTATTTATATAGCCCAATATCACAAATGTTACGTTTGTCTCAGTGGACTTCACAGTTTGTACAGAATATCAGTATGACAATACGACACCCTCATGAAAGTGAGGGATTCTCCTGGATTGAAAGGCAGAATCAATAAAATATTCCACAATGTGTCTTCCGAAAGATTTAGACAGACTTAAAACCATCTACTATGATTACCTGAATTCAAAAATGAAGGAAGACATAGGCAGATGGAACCTCTTTCAATTCATGGGCCTAGAGATGGATGGGTGAAACTGAAATGATTACCAAGATGTTTATAATAATGATAATAATACATGTCATTTATAAAGGCGCCTTTCAAGGCTCTCAAGGTCGTTATATCTATTACAAACCTTGCCTGATGATATTTCCATGTTATAGGAAATATTTTAATTTGTCCCTTATGTTTCTGTAATAAAGGTTTTGAAAAGCCATTTTATTTTATGAATGAAATCATGTGACATTTTGCGTGCTTTTAAGTTAGCCTTATATTCATATGTTCACCCTACCCCCTTAACTGTTAATTTCCTCTTTTGTTTACATGTTGAAAACATTTTGAAGTAATACATTAAAAATATATTTGTTGTAAAAACACAATTATTATTATTGTAAATACTTAATTACTATTGAACCAAACGGTAAGTAAAAAGAGTAAAGCACACCTTACTGTAAGTACAGTTTGGGAACACTGTTAACAAGGGCTCAGAGTTATTTCCGCTCCACAGCCAAAGCCTTGCCATGACTCTAATGGATAGAGCATTGTTTGGAGAATGTATCAAACTCCAACCCCTCCTCCCTCCTTGCAATACTTTTTTCTTGTAAGTCTGTGTGTGTGTGTGTGTGTGTGTGTGTGTGTGTGTGTGTGTGTGTGTGTGTGTGTGTGTGTGTGTGTGTGTGTGTGTGTGTGTGTGATGCCCCTGGTTGTATCAGGATAAGCCAGCTTAGATGGCTGGTTGATACATGAGCCTTCTCATGCCACAGATCAGAAAAGCTTCTCGAATCTGATTTCTGTTCCAACAATTCTTTGCTGCTCGTCCATGAGTTTATACCCCAAAGTGTGTGTGTGTGTGTGTGTGTGTGTGTGTGTGTGTGTGTGTGTGTGTGTGTGTGTGTGTGTGTGTGTGTGTGTGTGTTATCAGATGTTTGGCTTCCTCTCTCATCTGCATAATTACAGTGTGAGGACTCAATGCATTTAACTATGAAATGATTTAACTGACAACAATACGACCAACAGCTGATGCTACTCATCATTGTTTACAACTCAATCAAAGCCATCACTGTTTGTTTTGACTGTCTTGTCACATTCTCCATGCTCACTTTCCTCAGGAAAAGCCTGGACTATTTGGACAAAGAATATAAAGCATTTAATCAAAACTTATTGACAGAAGAACGACATTTGGATAATGCACTGAAGGAATAGATTGCTAGGATATTTGATTAAAATGATTTCATCGTCCCTAGGGGATAATAACTTTAATTATCTTTCATCTAACACTATTAACATGTCACATTTTAAACTTGTCAAATAGGCAACTTTGGCTTATCGATCTGCATAAATATGATATTCCCATCAGTTGTACTTTGTGTTTAACACATATTTTCTAAGCTTACTTATGCACAAAATTAAAGCTTCAACAAAGTGTAGACTGGTCATTAAGTCCTACTAACCCAAACAAAAAGCAACCCCCCCCCCCCCCCCCCCCGCTAAAAAACTGGTGCTTGTGTGACAATAAAATGTGGTTTGGATTTGATTCCTCCATTACACATTAGCATTTAGCCCCTCACAGCCCCAAATAGCCTACGGCCCCACAGAGCACGATAGTCTTGTTTTTGTAAGATTGTGGCAAAATACAGATTACATTTACACGTGTACGATATCCGGTTTCGATGCGAGCCAAACCCCCTCAGATGTGTTCTGGCTGATCTGATAGCGTCCTGATTGTAATGCGCTCCGGGTGCATTAAACAACTTGCATATTTCCTTAGTCAGATCAGATATCAAGATATATTGCAAGTTATTACCAGGTGGAGATAGGCTAGTAAAGTCAGCATATCCCAATCCCTGATGCATTGATTTTGACCTTTCTTTTCTTGCAAGTTTTACAACTGTATGTAAATGCAATACTACATGCCCAAGGATTCAAAGATCCAGCTTAATATATAATAAATAACCTGTTCCTACGCTAGTCTCACTCTTTCTGTTTATATCTTCGCCACTATTTAGCTTATGCTAAGTCAGTAAAGCCCTGAGTAGGAAATAGCTTGCTGTCTCTCATGTCTCTTTTGCAGTCTCCCCAGTACTCATGAGACATGAGACAGAGGCTGGGGGTTGACGTTTTGACCATGAAAATCAATCTAGACCAAGGAGCAAGCATTTAGTGGAATCTTTGTTGATTGCAGGCATCTCTGGCCTTAACCCTGGTTTGTGTGTGTGTGTGTGTGTGGTGTGTGTGTGTGTGTGTGTGTGTTGTGGTGTGTGTGTGTGTGTGGTGTGTGTGTGTGTGGTGTGTGTGTGTGTGTGTGGTGTGTGTGTGTGTGTGTGTGTGTGTGTGTGAAAGAGAGAGAGAAAGTGCATGCCTCCCCTCTTTGGTGGGCAGGTAGGAGGATGAAAGCTTCTCTTAGATGCAGGCAGCTCAGGTTTTTCTGCAGGCGGATGCCATCCCTTTACCACTCTGCTCTGTAATATGACACACACGTATACAGACAAATACACTAACCCAGACAAACACCCACCCACACATGCACACACAGACGTACACACCAACACACATGCACAAAAACACATCTCTGCTTCTCTGAGGGGTTGACCTAAAAGCAGACTATTTCTATGTTTTACCTCCCCCCTATCAACCAACAGAGATCTGAATGAGAGTGTTCAGGAAACATGTACAGTAGACACACATAATCAGAATGTATGATGAATGTACGATACATTATTATTACAGAAGGGATTAGACTGCTACTACCCAATTTGACTAAAGTGAAATGTATATGGTGTACTTTGTTATGGTCTTTTAAAGTCCCCTTTGTACCGGACACATTCTGATGATTTTGCTTTGAATGGTTATTTCCTGTCAAAATCCCACAGGACGTTGACATGTATTTGATAAAAGTATTAATAAACTTAATGCCTGAAATTTATGGTGTCCATGAAAGATTTACATCCGTTTTCCATGCTGTCACACACTAGATGTGTATGTGTGTGTGTGTGTGTGTGTGTGTGTGTGTGTGTGTGTGTGTGTGTGTGTGTGTGTGTGTGTTGTGTGTGTGTGTGTGTGTGTGTGTGTGTGTGTGTGTGTGTGTGTGTGTGTGTGTGTGTGTGCATTTGTCCATAGTATGTTTGTTTGCCCATTGGGGTAAAAAAGAAGGCAGACGCTCTTTTCTATGATTCACAGTTCTCCACTGAAATGCTGTAGCTGTTCCTCTTCAAACACATTTACATTATACTGTAAGAGGCCACTTTTTAAATTCACACAAAGAGGAACTTTGTAATGAGCTCAGTTTTCAGGACAGCACTGCAACAAGGTTGCAGATGTGGCAGTTTGTTTGTTTCCTATTTGCATTTGTGTATCGAGGACATACACATGGATGTGTGTGTTGTGGCATAGAACATTGTATATTTATGAAACTGAGACTCTAACAACAGTTTCATTTGACACCAAACTTTGACAGCATGCTTTAATGTAATTGGAAGCTCTTGAAATAAATACTATCTCATGTCATGGTGTCCACTGAAGTTAAATGTTTGCTTTATTATAACTTATTGGAAAGTCCCCAAACCCAGCTTCCTGTCTCAAGAGCAACTGTGTAAGCAAAGCAAACACAGTAAACAGAGAATGGTTCACTTCTTGTCCTTTTTTTCATTATTATAAAAAATATTGCTAGGCCACGCAGGCTAAAGTATAGGACACAATATGTTGCAAGCATCAAATTCACAAACTGTCCATTTAGAAAATCAGACCAAGTATACAGACAACAGACAATTATGGACACTGCCAAATGATCATGTGAAATTGGAATGGCCTCTTGCCTTTTCCCTTTGGCAGTTAGTCTCAAACCTCAAATGCAAGAATATCCACAGTGAAGACAACTGGAGAATGTTCCTAAATAGTGGTGAAGAGCTTGCTATCTGTACGGGGAAGGTGGGGGGGTGGGGGGGTGGGGGGGGGTGCTATGGTCAACTTACTTGCATCCTTAACTTCTGTCATGGCCTGTCACAGTGTAGCCAGTGTATAATAGATTGTTAGGTTCTGATAGGCTGCTTTTATTGACTTTGGAAAGACTAGTTTTCCCGTGTTTTCAGTGCTAAGCACAGTGCTAATGTAGCCTTGAATTAAATGGACATGATGGAATTGATCTTCACTAATCAAATAAGCACAATTCCAAAAAGGTGAATTATTCATTTAAAGAAATGCATTTCATATTCTTCAAGTAAAACCAGTAATAAAGACGTATACTTTTACCTGTTACATATATATATATATATATATATATATATATATATACCGCATATAGGCGTCTCATTATACGACTCAGTATCTTACCTGAATAAAGGAGGACAAGAGCAGATGGCAGCTGGCACATGGCAACATCACCACAGACACCTATTAAAAGAGAGATGGAAGACACACATGAGGCGAGTAAACAACAGCCCGACAACAACCTGACTGTCAATAGAAGAAGAGGATCGAGGATCAGAAGAGGAAGAGTAATGACCCTTCTCCCTGGGAGCTATGACGCAGAGTAACATCTGACAGACAACCCCATTTCACCCCTGACCTTGTTCAGATCTAGAGTCACTGAGTAGGCTGCATATGCACCCACCAAAGTCCTCTTTTCATTCTTGCTTTTCATTCCCATGTTCCTCCATTGCATCACCAGTGCATCCTCTCCTCCACTCACTCTCACATCCTTTCCTTGCTGGTTCTCTCCCCATTTATTTCCCCCTCCCTTACACCCTCCACAGCCCACGCTCTCCCCCTAACAGGCAGGGCTGCTGTGGATGACACGTATCCAGCTGAGAGCAGCCATTCAGGGTCGATGGACCGCAGCACACAGAGAGGAGAGATAGCCCCCCAACCCAGCCCCCTGAGTGTGTTCTTTCCTGTGTGTGTGTGTGTGTGTGTGTGTGTGTGTGTGTGTGTGCCTGTTTATCCGTCTTGTTTATCTGCACAAATAAATTGAATCTGTTTTACTGTCTTTGCATCTAACTCTTCTTCTATAACTCTCCAATCTCAATCTCAATCTTTATTTATTTATATAGCACATTTAAAACTACCTTCAGTTGACCAAAGTGCTGTACAGGCAATAAATATTCAATAACACAATGGGAGTACAATAATAAAACAATAATTAAGTAGTGCCAAATGCCAAATAAGTACAGTGTTACTCATTAGTGCTGAGTGAATGTAAGGCACATTAACTGTTGTAGGCAACACAGTCTCACTCCCTGATAGTCCAATAGCGACGCTTGGTCAGGGTCCTTTGGCGTGCAGTTGTGACGCGCCGAGGCTCCTTCAGCTTCATAAACGGACGCAAAGAGCTTTCAACTGATTGCAATGTATTCCCATCAGCAGCGGTATTTGACGCTCATGGAAGCACCGCATCGGTCCATGTCGGCGGCAGTTACAGTTTTTCTCGATTGCTAACACACACTTTTTTTTAAATTGCTCAGTTTCTCAGAACACTAAACACAATTCACAAAACCACACACCCAAAGTGCAAAACACCTCATTTCTCCTGCTAAGTGAAGAACTGCACTCAAAACTACATAAACATTTACCAAATGCAAACTTTTGCACCAAATATAACACACTTCATTCATAATACTAGATTGTTTGACCACCCAACTACACACTGCTGAGCATAATCTAAAGCACTTTCATCTGTTATGGGCTATGCTCTGTACATAGAGGTTTCTGCAGAGAAAGATTGCTTGAGTTTACAGAAATACAGTAAATGAAGAAATACAAATGAATTGTTGAAAGAAATCCCATCTCTCTCATCGTCAAACCATGGTTGATAAAATGGCCGATCAAAGTGGCCCGGATTTCATTAGAGAGTATTCTTCTTTGTCCACGTCCTCTCCCTCCAGCTCTACCTCGACCTCTCATTCTTCCTCCTCTCACTCTCACCCCACCTCTTCCTCCTCCTCTCACTCTCAGCCCAGCTCTTCCTCTTCCTCTTCCTCTTGCTTCCATGTTGGCTTCCATTGTTGCCGTAAGAAAGTACTCACCTGTGGTCTTTTTATAGTGCTAACATCCTGATTGATGAGCCAACAATTATGCTATCAGGTGTTTGGTCAGGTGGAACGTGTTTCTTGATTATTGGTCCATGTGTGAGGCATTTTGAATATCAGTGTTTTAAACCAGCTAACACGTGACTTTATGTCAGATTCCTGTGTCTTACGTGGAGAAACGTGTGCAGTGGTTTGCAAAAAGTGCCATGTTGATTTGCAAATTGTGTGAAAAGCTGAAAACGTGTTTAGAGTTTTGGAGATTTGAGCCGATGTTTTGCTCTTTGAGTGTCAGTTAAAATAATTGTGCTTTAGTATAATTTAGTGTGTTAGCAATCGAGAAAAACTGTAAAGGCAATGTGAGCGTCCATTTCCATTGGATAACGGAGAATTTTACACCCGGAAGTAAGTATTCTCCTTACTGTCGATTGATTTTACAGTGATATATGCACTACTCATCAACTCAAAAACACCAGTTTATCCTTGTTGATTACACAACATTGATTGGTTTAAATTGTGTACAATGCTTTTGTATTTTTCCCCTTCGATTCGGAGAAACAAATATTTTTTCGCAGTTTAGGATGGCAGAAGACACTACACTACCCAGAATCCTCAGCTATCGTTTAGAACTACACCATGCACTTTACTTGACAAACCCCGTGATTAGTCTTCAAGCTCTGTGATTGGATGTTGGAGTGGCAGTGCGCAAAGTTTACGCCGAGTGTCAAACAGCACTTTGAAATGGAATGAAACCCATCGACGGCACACTATCCAAAACAGGACTCGAACGTGTCCTACCCCCCCCCCCCACACTTTTATTGGTCATACGTACATAGCTACAGTGTAGTTATGACGATTAAATCTTAGGTCACAGGCTCCTCCAACAGTGCAACACAATAAAACAGAAAAACAGAAAAAATTGTGCAAGTAAATACAAAAAGAAAGATAGTAAAATAGTGAAATAGTGCAATAGTGCAATAAGAGTACACATGATTGGAATATGATATATTAGATAAATAATTTCTAAGTAGCAGCCAGATGAATGTTATGGATGTTGTTTCAAAAGTGCAGGTGTTTAATAGTCTTATGGCCTGTGGGATGAAACTGTCCCTGAGTCTGGTGGTCTGTGTCCACTCCGGATGCTGCGGTACCGCCTGCCAGACAGAACAGTTTGTGGCTGGGGTGATGGGGGTCTTTTATAATCCTGAGGGCTTTCTTTAAGGTTAACCTGGCATTTTTACTCCACTACATTTATTTTAGTTACTTTACAGATTCTGATTAATGATGTGAAATATAAACAACCCTTACATCAGACTTTAGTTACACCTGAGTACAATTCAGTGAAGGTGATGGTCAAGTGCCAACAATCAGGCGAGATAATTGGTAGTGGGTGCTTGAAAAGACTAAACAAATGTATCTGCAGATCCCTATAAAGCATATTCATTACTCGTTATTCTCTACTAATAGTTAATTAAAGACTGTATATAATGACTATTTTGCACATCCCTTTCAAGATTTCAAGATTTTCTAAGGTTCATTGACATATCATATACACAACTACGGTGTAGATATGCAATGAATGAAAGACTTGGGTCGCAGGTTCCTCAACAGTGCATTACAAGATATCTGTGTACCTCCACCATTAAACTGTCATTTTCTGCACATTTCTTATACTATCTACATACATCTTATAAGAGTATAATAAATATGTATAATATCGGTTAAAATAAGTGCTTCAACATAGTTAACATTGCAGGAAAGTTGATTGTCAAGTCCCAAAACAAACCATGCAATATATTAGACTTTATTATGTACTTTGTCAGGCTTAATATTTATCTGTAGATACCCCCAACGCTTTTTGCTTACATGTATTTAAAAGAAGACCATAACCTAAAGTATTCTTTAATGTTTAAATAAAGCCTAATTAGTTTGTCTGTTTTGCACATCCTCCTATTAATATCTTTGTACATCCGGCACTAAACTGTTTTAGTCTAGATATCATTTACAGTATCTTCTTGATATTTTCTATTCTATATTTCTATCATTGACCTTCTACTTTCCCCCTATTTTGTATGTACTCTTAATATTTAAATGTTTTCATCAAATATAACACATGCAACAAAACGAGGGGTTACGTATGGTAACCCTTGATATATAAGCACAGGCGGAGCCCTCTACTGGACTCTATGGGTACTACCTTATCATGCAAGCAGTCACCTACTGAGACTTCTATAGATGTAGCCGGCCCCGGGGCGGGCCCACCTCAATGCGTGCACATCTCACCGTATAAAAGGAGGCCTCGCCTCCTGACTGTCATCCTACACCTCTCTTCAGTGAGCGGTATAGGACAGACAGTGCCCCGAGTAGAGGGCTCCGTCTGTGCTTATATAACTAGGGTAACCAAACGTAACCCCTCATTCCCCCGACGTGGTCCGGAGCCACTAGGATGACTGACAGACGTTCTCGCCTCACTCACCGCTGCGAGAATGAGACGCAGCGGTGGAAAGGCGTAGAGCAGCTTTCTTGGCCATGGCTCGTGTGCGAACGCGTCCACCCCCAAGGGCGGGTCGTCGCTCAGAGCCATGGAGAACCACAGGGCACAGTGGCTGTTGCGCCGGCTGGCGAACAGGTCCACCTCTGCTCTCCCGAACTGGGCCCAGACCTGCTTCACCACCTCCGGGTGAAGCGCCCACTCGCCTGGCAGGGGGCCGCCCCTCGACATGAGGTCGGCCCCCCTGTTCTCCAGTCCCGGGATGTGGAGGGCTCTCAGAGATAACACCACCTCTGAAGCCCATAACCACAGCCTCTCCGTTGTGGCCAACAAGGCGGCGGAGCGGAAGTTTATGGTTTAGTTTACGACGGATATATACAACACAGAAAAGATGGTCTTAACACGACCCAGCGGTCTAGTTAATAAAAAACAATAATATCAAAACAAAATATTACTACTAACTTTATTGTGAAATTAAAACAGAACGGTAAAAGAATAGTTTCCGGTCTATTCTGAAGCCCAATCTCTGTAGATAAATAAAGAACTACGAAAGATGTGTAATATTTAATGCAGCCAAACCATTATTACAATGCATTCATGTGATGACTTTCAAAGAGTAAAGCAAGCACTGCTGAATAAAGTATGATTTTATCTTTTACGAAACGTTTTTTTCATATGGAATGCAGTTGGAGGTCAACCAATCAAAGAGCTTGAGGACCAGTGGCGAGCCGTCAGGGCCCTCTAGGCCCTCTGTGAGGGCCTAAGATATTCCAAAAAATAATATTTAAAAACATTAAAAAAAAATATATTTTTTTAAAATATATATATTTTTAATATTATTTTTGTTATATTTTTCATTAGTTTTACCGAAAAAAAACTTGATTTAATAAAATAACATTTCCAAAGAAATAAATCCTTCGAATCTGGCTGTTCAGTCTCTGTTTGAATGTCAGTTACTATAGCGGGCCTCTCTGCGATTCACAGAGGGCCCGCTATAGTAACTGAACGAGAGAGTAATGTCAAATGACAGTACAATTGACCAATCATATCTTCCCTCTAAATGGGTGGGTTTTATTATCGCGGACTTTATGACGAGTTCCGCCCGCTGTGAAACTTTCTTGTTTCCATAGCAACAACAACTTCCTGTCAACAGCGTGAACTCGCCTTCAAAATAAAAGCATGCCAAATTACACTTAAGACATACGAAAGTAACAAACACAATGCAATATCATTTTCAATGTCAAAGAACACAAATTGGGTTCACAGGTGTTGTTTTGTGTGGTAGAGGGTCGCTGTCATTGATGCGTTTTGCACCCTGGGCCGTTGTTTTGATATTCCGCTGAAGTATACGCTGGGACGTAATAACTCTTTTTTTTTCTTTTTTTCGAGGGAAGGGGTGGGGGTCAGAGGGCCTAGGTATAAAGCTCACGGCTCGCCACTGTTGAGGACTAATCACAGGGTTTGTCGAGCAAAGCGGAACGATAGCTGAGGATTATGGGTAGTGTAGTGTCTTCGGCAATCCTAAACTCCGAAAAAATATTTGTTTCTCCGAATCGAAGGGGAAATATACAAAAGCATTGTACACAATTTAAACCAATCAATGCTGTGTAATTAACAAGGATAATCTGGTGTGTTTGAGTTGATGAGTAGTGCAGATATCACTTTAAAATCAACAGTAAGGAGAATACTTAATTCCGGGTGTAAAATCCTCCGTTATCCAATGGGAATGGACGCTCACATTGCCTTTAACTGCCGCCGATATGGACCAATGCGGTGCTTCCCTGAGCGCCAAATACCGCCGCCGATGGGAATACATTGCAATCAGTTGAAAGCTCTTTGCGTCCGTTTATGAAGCTGAAGGAGACTCGGCGCGTCACAACTGCACGCCAAAGGACCCTGACCAAGCGTCGCTATTGGACTATCAGGGAGTGAGACTGTGTTGTTGTAGGAGATAGGAAGTGTGTTGCCCTTTTCCTGAAATGCGTGAAAAGTGTTACTTTTATTTTCATTCTCACTTAGTAATTACGTGCACGTGTGTGTGTGTGTGTGTGTGTGTGTGTGCGTGTGTGTGTGTGTGTGTGTGTGTGTGTGTGTATGTGTGTGTGTGTGTGTGTGTGTATGTGTGTGTGTGTGTGTGTGTGTGTGTATGTGTGTGTGTGTGTGTGTGTGTGTCTGTAGGCAAGGTGTCAAAGACTTCTGACAGTCTAACGGGTGCAATGGGCTGTGACCATTAATTATTTACAAAGTACATTTTAGGCAGGAAAGACTGATGATCCATAAATAGGACAGAAAACACAACAGCCCAACAGCCAGCCAAACTTGATGTATATCCCTCGATCCTTTATAAAAAACACCAATCCCCATGGAATAGAAAACTCACCACTTTGAGTAAGTTCAGTCCATTCACTGAACATTGATTTTTAATATACTTTCTGTATAGGGGTTGCAATGGCTAACTTGGGTTACACCACCTTTAGCGCCAATTACCAATCAAAATCAATGATCTGGTATGAGGACTGTTCCTTTCACACAGTCAGACAACAGAAGCCAACCTTTACTGTATTGATTAATCAGTCCATTTCGTGACCTGCATTAGGTTGAAAGGGTAAAGGCTGTATCATGTAAGAAACATACAAATGGATTTTCCGGACCTTACAGATAGCTCAAATTGAACAGATTTTACCCGCACAATAATTGATCTCTGAATAACAAAAGAACTGCGGTGTCCACATGCGGTGATAGATACAGAACATTCACAATAGAAATTGGATTTACCCATACACGCGTTGGTGTACTTCATGGGAATCAAAGACTAACATTTCCTGTGCAGGTGGTACTCAGAAGGATTTAATAAAAGAGCTTTTAACCTACGAGCACCATACAGAGTCTACACTGGGATCTTTGCACATTGTTGACCGTTTATATAATACATTTAACCACAATGAGCCCTCCAAAAACGTTGGAACTTCAGAACGATATTAAATGGAAATAAGATAGATGACAATTTTTTATTTTTTTTATTTCATGCTTTAGTTTTTCTCAGGCAAAAACGCCAAACAACTGCACGCTTCAGTCTTTTTTGAATGGAATTTTAGCTTTTCTGTGTTTTTGGTAATGTATACATTTTCGTGATTTTTGAGTATTTGTCACACAAAACCTGCAATTGAAGACATTCCCTTGGGCTCCGGGAATTACTCTTATGTTTTTCTGTATTTTTATTGACCAAAATAAAAATGAATGGGATGTTTCAAATAAAGTATAATGAAAATAATAGTTAGTTGCAGCCATAGATGTATCTCGTGTTGCTGCCCAATGAGTTTCAGATCGTACTCTTTGTATTAATGACTCAACAGTGTTTTTTCCCATTTATTGGGTGATCTACAGCTCATCTGATATGGCCTGATTAAAAATGGCTGCTCAGCCTAAAAACAGAACAGGATAGGAACATGTGTGAAGGCATTAATCAGATTTGCATTTCATCACTGGAGAGAGCGGCGGGCCAGTCAAACTGAGAATTACCTCTCTGTTGATAGCATCTATCAACTTAACTGTCATGTAATGGCCCTGGGAGTCATCAAGGAGCATTAGTCAAACTCTTCATGGCACAGGGGCTGCTGCAACCTACTTAGTTCATGTTCACACCCCACTCGTGTGCTGATACATGAGGTGTACAGAGTGTAACTAAAGACAGGTAGGGAGTATAGAGTATTGACCACAGTATACCTCACCTGGTTAGAGACACTATAGTCATTAGTACATCTAACACAGGTTCATTCAGTGTGGTGGTGATGTGTTAAAAACAATGACTGCATACTCACTTATGTTCAGAATTAAAGTGTGGTCCACCTACTCCTAATTGGAAAACTGATTGTTCCAACTAGAGGTTTTTCGAGGTCCACCCAATGACCAGAGACATGAAGCAGGTCTATTACTGCAGGTCCCAGGTGTGTTTAACATGATATGTTAGTGGAGTGGATCTAAGCAGACATAACTCTAATCAGACAGTGCTATCATGATGGTATAAATCAGTCTACTTTTGTTCTGGGTGGTCAATTTTTCTGGTTCAGGCAACATTTTTGGACTGATGAAGAACTTTAGTTCCCACTGCAGAACAACAAGCTCAACCTAATGTATTTAAACATGGCCTGAAATAAAGGGGTTTTTGGTGATGGGTATTCATTTGAACCATTTACTCACATTTGCATCTTTGACTTGATTGATTTTGCTGAGCTGTAACATTAACATTAATTATGTAAGATCAGATCTGTCACACTCATCAGATAAAGCATGGATAAATACACATAACGATTCAAACAAATAAAAATCGTATAACTTTTAATATGGTCATTTGCTGATTTCCCTGCACTTTGGTACGTTGCATAGTATCCACTGCATGACCAGTAAGCCACTTCTTCACTTTGTACTATCCATCTCACACAGGCATCTGACCCTAACCCACAACATTTAGTAACATTAACTATATAAGATCTCAACTGTCACACTCAGTCTTCGGTTATGAAAAACTAAACATAAAAACTTGAAATAAAAAAAATGTATAACTTTAAATAGGGTCAGATGCTGATTTACCTGCACTTTGGTACTTTGCATAATATCCACTGCATGACAACACACACACACACACACACACACACACACACACACACACACACACACACACACACACACACACACACACACACACACACACACACACACACACACACACACACACACACACACACACACACTGCTTCCCTCCTCAGACTCATCATTTATTAAAGAGTCTGATCTCTCTCTGAGACACACCATCGCAGCTGTACATCCCACTGCCCTTTCACTGCCTCATCCCCTGTGTGTGTGTATGCGTGTGTGTGTGTGTGTGTGTGTGTGTATATGTGTGTGCGTGTATATGTGTGTGTGTGTGTGTGTGTGTGTGCACATTTAGCAAAGGATGGATGTCAGTGAACACAGAGTGCGGTGCAAACGCTGTGTGTGTGTGTGTGTGTGTGTGTGTGTGTGTGTGTGTGTGTGTGTGTGTGTGTGTGTGTGTGTGTGTGTGTGTGTGTGCAGCTCAGTGTGTGTTGTGACTGCTGTTGAGAGGTGAGCTGTGGGAAGCAGCAGTGATTTCCAGACTCTTCCCTGTTTCCTCAGTAGAGCATAACAGTGCAAGAAACATGTGGAGCGGAGCAACTGTTGTATAAAAAAACTTGAAAAGCCATAACTTCAGGTACCCTTCGGAACATTTTTAAAACTCATTTTGCAAACATTTAAATCAAATCAAATCAAATCAGGTTTTATTTTTAGTAGCTGTAATGACAAATATATTCCGTTAGCAACAGCAACAACACATCTCTGACTTAACTTTTCAAGCAGCATACACCACTGCATCACTGTATGTATTTGTTTTATTATTTTTAGCATTTGATGGTTATGTATATCTTTTTTTGTGTATATTTTTGTTTATAATGTGGTACTGTTGTTGTTTGCATGAAAGCAGACATTCATTTTTAAGTTACCTACCTGTTTTATTAGTGTTTAAGACTCCTCTTGGCTCTACTGAGATTAGATCCCATGGTTTTATCCCCTGGTCTGCAGAATTGATAAGCACATGGAAACAGAAAGAAGACAATTCATCATTAATTTGTATAATGTATTCAGTGTGACTATTGTCTATTGACAGTGTGTAAGCATTGTGTTTCATGTCATGTTAATTCCATTTATTATTGGTATTCTAATGTGAATAAACACTTAACAAAGACTTCAATCATTCATGTCTCTTAAAAATGAATTCAGCACCATGGACAGCACCATCAAAAAGCTTGTATATGCCGTTCTCTGAAACACCTGTAGAGCTTCAAAAGTGTTCAAACAAACACTCTTAGAATACACTCAATACTCATCAAATGTATTATTAATGTCAAATAGGGCACATAACCACCAATTGTAATTCCAAAATGTTGTTAAATGTTTGCACATATTTACAAAATGTTCTTGCAAAACATCTACAATGCAGAACATATGTTTATCTGTTACATCACTAATATTCTTTACATATATATATTTTGGTCATAATCTATCAAAAGTATATTCACCCGTTTATATTAAAGCTCAGTTTCGCAGAGGTTTTACTCGTGAAGAACAGATTAAAGCCTCTATTAATCAAAACGTTAGTGGCTCTACAGTACGTAAAAGTTTCTGTACACGGTCAGGAGATTTTTTTATATTCTACTAGTGTGCTTTTCAGTAGACTCAATAATTTGAAGGTAGCATGATTTTGTTTAAATACACTTCAGACTTTCTAGAGCTGCAGCCACACTAAAACTTTGCATTTAAGTATGTTAAAATACCCCAAAATATATTGAAAATATACCATATCACATATTTCTACAAACACAAACTCTAAAATTGTGCTTTTAGTTTGTACAATAAAAACAAACGTATTTACGTATGGGGGAAGAAGCTTTGACAGCTTTGCCGTCATCAGGTCAACATTTGCTGTGTGATCAATTTGGACTTTACAGATCGCCATTGATCCATCAAATGTTTTATCTGGATGATATTATATTTCAGTCCAAAAAAAGGGAGATATTACACATCTCTTGCAAGCTTGAACAGTAAAAACGTTTGTCCTTCATGCAGCACGGCTCTGGTCAACTAGAATATGAGTTTGTTCAAATGTTTTCCAGTAGTGACAGTCAAATGATTAAACACACCTCCATCTCAGTCCTTATTAATGTACATGATCAGGTGTCTCTATATACGTTACAGATCCTGACAAGCCACATATGGAGAGCAGAGAAGTAAATCATGCTGCAGGTGTCGTCCAAAAAGCATCCTTGAAATGTATGACCTTTTCTTGGCACTTTCTTTACCACATTACTCCAGACCCTTATTTCTCATTCTTTAACTTCAACTCTATGCTCAGGATTAACATTTGGGCTGTAAGACATCATTGAACTAAGTCTATGTGACGTCGGTAAAAGGTCACCAGATTCTGTTTTTATTAAAGGCATTACTAACCTGACCAATCACAGAAAACCCCTCAGGAAAACAATAAACCTGCCATTCTCACTAACCCAAACAATCTGACACCTCACGCACTTACATGTACAAGTAACTTGTTTGCAAATTCACATTTACAAAACACCTAGAGGACATCAACAATGCAGGGGCTTCCTTTCTCTATGCACAGAGCGACACTGCTAACGATATACTGTGAGTTGTGCTGTGTGGACGCTACAAGGCCATTTATACAGTTATACACACACACACACACACACACACACACACGCACACGCACACGCACACGCACACACACACACACACACACACACACACACACGCACACGCACACGCACACGCACACACACACACACACACACACACACACACACACAACACACACACACAATTTCACCAGCACAAAAATGCGGAAATTCAAGCCCTATCCACTGAAAAGGAAAAATGTTCCCCTGAATTACACAAAGATGCACATTGCCCAAACACACTTGCAAAAACAAACACATTCATAAAGATGCATGAAATGTCTTTAACAAGGACACCGACTGCAGACCCCCTCCTAGTGTTTGACCCATGCACACAGCTCACAGACACTCATCAATGTTTATCCTGTACATGTGTGAATGAACACATTTATGAAATAACACTTTATACCGCAACAGGTTACACACACTCTTGGGCAAAAACACATGAATCTCAAAATACAAACACAATGCAACGTATCGGTAAAGTCAAGAGTCAGAAGCAAAACATGTTCCAGAGATTTGCTTTTGTTGAACCTCAATCCCTAAAGAATAGAGAAAGAATGCAAATACCGCAATCAATTAATGCTTTGATTTCTCACTGCTGCACAAAATATTTATAATTATTATCATTATTACTTTTATCATTATGTATATACCTGCAATGGGACGAAGCCCCTCAGATATCTAGCGGTAGAGGCACTGCCCATCCCTTCTCTGAGTAAATGGTTGTTCTTTCACTCCTGTCTAATAGAGCATACAAAGAATAAGAGGCAATTTAAAATTCTCATTACTTCTTTACTGTAGCAAGCCTATCTTTTGATGTTGATATTGCAATTCCTTTTCAGCTATATAAAGCAATTACCACAGCAGAAACTTGCACCATGCATGATTTTGTAAATCTGTGTCACATTTAACTAGTAATAGTTTTCAATACAATGTTTGACACTGATAAAAGAGCAACATAAAGTTATCCTTGTCGGCTGTGTGCCATTTCAGCAAAGTTTTACCATTTGATTTAGGACAGTTACAAGGTGCATTAACACCAAGTTATTTATTGGCTGATCATCACATGAATGAATTCATCGTGGGTGCAGGAAATATGGTGTCTTACCACCATCTGAAGTGTGCATACAATCCATGCCAATGTGATCACCAAGGAAAGGTGTCAAGGATAAATATATCTGACTAGCCTATTCTTTCAATACAACGGAATATTTGAACACTGTGTACAAAATGTAAGGTGTTTAATGTTATTAAGACTGCCAACAGGCCTGGATTTCTCACTCGTAATTAGAATTCAAATATGTAATTTGGAGTATGAGTGAAAGATAAAACAATTTTGGGGAGGAGAGAAGTTCTAATGCGCCTCAAAGTCTAAGAAGAACAATATGAAACTGCTGATGCATCAACAAGAGTCGGTGTCTAAAGTCTGTGTAGGCTACGTAGTGTGGATGTAGACGTTTTTGTCCTGCTTTATTAAAGGTCCACGCGCCTCTCCTCTGTCGGAAGGTGTGTTATGGTTGTTCAGCATCATTCCTCTGATACACCACACACGGTTACCAGACCCACCTGTATGCCTGTTTCCAGAGACGCACTACCCGCCCATCTTTTCCCCAGAAAGCTTCAAGCCGCGGGACAGCGGTCTGTCTGAACCCAAATAACTTCTCCACGCGGGGTAAAATACGCAACTGCAGATACTCTTTGTTTCACCTACTGTATCTTTATCATGCATCTGCTGCAGAGATTGGCTTCTGGGGATTTTTTCTTTATCACAACCCGCGATCTGTATAGGCATCTTATTAAAAATAAATACACAGGAACCACATTTATGCAGTGCAACTGGGTGTTTAAATCCTGCGCAAAGTTCAAAGCAAATTGTTCCCCACCGTAGGATTGGCTGACGAACGGTCCCGGACTGACAATTTTTCTCTGCACTCTGTCGTCTAACACGAAATCTAACACTGCAACACATTTGACCACCACAAAGGAATATGTTATATTTGACCTACCTTGACGAGTTGGGTCCTTCAAAGCTTGAGCACAAATCTTCAGCCGCTGGAAGTTTGACTTAGTCTACTCCTGATCCCTCGGAGGAGTCGCACTGTGAGAGAGGATGGGCGCCACTGCTCTGCGCGCCAGCTCCGTGGATGTGTGTGTGAGTGAGAGAGCGCGTGCATGTGAGTGAGAGCGAGCGAGAGAGAAACAACAGACGTGGAGAGCTGTAGCCCCTTGCCAAAGGATGCTTCAGTCTCCTAGCAACAACAATCGATCTGGCAAGGAGACAATTTTATTGGATAAAAAGAAAAACTTAGCCATTCACCCCCCCCCCCTTAGCACATGTTTACCACTCAGAACAACAACTCTTTTTCACTGAAGAGAGAGAGAGAGAGGGAGAGAGATGATCCCAGTTGAATGTTTAACATGTGTGTTTGAGGTGCAGGATGACATACAGAATCCATTTACACCCATCCATCCTGACTCAATATATATATATTGAGAGAAAAAAAGCCAAATTTAACATCCTTTTTTATTTTATGCAAGCTCCATCAATGTTTTAACACAGCATCACACTCCACGAAGTACGAGGATAATAAGAGCATAAACATGAAAATCCTGGCATTGGCGGCATGGTTCAGTGTTAGAGATATAGCACATCCAAAACCCCCTTAGTGACGAGAAGTCTACATCCGAAGCCTATTGCACACTGACAACAGTAGGCATGATGCGCTGCAACAACACACACACACATTATACTGTCTTTTCTACAAGTTAGGCATATCTCTCATAGTGTTCCCCCTTATTTCTTTCAGAATGAGAACAGAAACACTGGCACTCAGTGGTGTGTGTGTATGTGTGTGTGTGTGTGTGTGTGTGTGTGTGTGTGTGTGTGTGTGTGTGTGTGTGTGTGTGTGTACATACTCATCTGTGCATACTTGTTTGTATGATTATGCACATGGAGTCATTAGAATGCAAGTACAGTATGCAAGTGTGCAGCTCCTATTGAACAGAAAATCCTCTTCTTGCATGATTGGGTCACAGAGCCCCCTCCACACACACACACACACACACACACACACACACACACCACACACACACACACACACACACACACACACACACACACACACACACACACAGAGAGAGAGAGAGAGAGAGAGAGAGAGAGCGAGAGGGAGAGAGAGAGAGAGACAGACACTCAGTGTATAGGCCCTGATTTCAGTATTGTAAGTTAGTCAAGTGCAGAGCGATACACTGTGATACAGGGCTTGCTTAAAGCAGTTCTTTTTGATTGCAGCTACAGGCCACAGGCTTGTTGTTTTGCTGTTTTGTATGCAGATGTAAAAGGAAAGGAGGCGGGAGATTCTGACTGCTCATATGTTTCTCATGTATCCACTGTGTGACACCATATGGCATAAGGAAACTGTCTCAGGGGACAAGCTTAGGATGGGCAAAGATTGATTAGTTGCCTGAAGAAGTAAGGGTAAGAGCTCCACTTTACACCTCTGTGACACACAAGCATGCACAGGCATGAGGTGGAAAGAACACACACACACACACACACACACACACAACACACACACAACACACACACACACCACACACACACACACCACACACACACACACACACACACACACACACACCAACACACACACACACACACTAGCGACTAAGTGTCAGTCACAGCTTTCCCGAATTTCATCCTCATCCCCTGACCGCTCCAGCTCACACATACTACTGGCTACTCTAATAAATGACCCCATTGTCTGCATGGCATGCATATATGCAGAAAAGCCCAAGAAAGCCAGCTTGTCCCATAAGGGTCCCTCAGTGAGAGAGCTTATGTGCGCTTTACCTTTCCCGTAGACTGAGTCAGTGCACAGCCGAAAAGCAGAGAGAAAGAAAGGCTGATTGAGGGAGACAGATAGATTCCAATGTGACAGTTAGTAAATACGGAAAAAGTTGAACTTCACTTTATTGAACCATCTTCAGGCATTAGGCACAGAGTGTCTGGGTTGCACAAGCTAGTGTGCAGGAATTTAACTTTGTGCTTTATCAGGGTGTGAACTGCTACAGCTCATGCAGCAGGAAGTGGGTCCACCGGGATTATGTTTCCTTCTCCTTTGATTCCCCACAGATTGTTTGTGTCCCCGCGCTAATAGAATTAGCCATGCTTCATTTCCCATGGTTCTTCTGTTCCTTTCTTGGCCTCGTGAATGGATGGAGCTTCACACAGAGGAGTGAGTGTGCTTAGAAGTGTGCCCAGTGTTGGGCAAAACCGGGCTAGCTATGACCACCAGCTTACATTTGCTTGGTCAGTGTGGTCACTTGTGATGTCGCCAAAAGGACTTCTTTATGATGACCATAATACCGGTTTTGGCAATTTATATTGTGGCATATAATGAAGAAATCAGCTGTTTCATTGCATGTGCCTTATGGAAAGTAAAGGGTTAAAACGTTTTGTTATTGAGAGAGGATTAAGGTTGTGTGTTTCTGACATTGACCAGATTTAGAGCCACATTTAAAAAATCACAACATACAAATCACACAGAAAACTCCCACTGTGATTTCAATGCAACTAACTTACACAACATAACATTGCTTTTATTAATTGAGGTTATATTTTAAGGTTGAAGCGTTCTTCAATATTTCCACTCCAGATGGGAGAGTAGAACTCTCAGTGGACTGACTTAACCAAGCTCTGAATATCTGCACTGCAATTTGTAAAGACTTACATTATATTGCTTAGAAAAGCAAATTATACCGAGCACCTGTTTGAGGAACCATGCGGAATTGATCGCACTTGATTACACTGCACCAAATCAACAGGCTTCATGTATAGTATCACAAGAAAGCACAAATCTGTCACAAAAACGATGTCATGTCATTACTAACGCTTAGAGTTACCCCCTCTACAACTACAATCTATAATGTTCTATTAGTTTAAATTGCTGTGTTTTAATCTATAACAATAATTGTACATGTCTACTTGACATCCCACTCTTTGCTCCCTTTGACCTGGTTCAAATTTATATAATAATTGACTTTACTGTCTATGACGCGCCTAGACTACTGCAACTCCCTCCTGGCTGGTCTACCTGCATGTGCCATCCGACCTCTGCAGCTCATTCAGAATGCAGCGGCTCGTCTGGTCTTCAACCTTCCAACATTTTCCCACACCACGCCGCTCCTCCGCTCCCTTCACTGGCTTCCAGTAACTGCTAGAATCCACTTCAAGACACTGGTACTTGCGTACCATGCTGTGAATGGATCTGGCCCTTCCTACATCCAGGACATGGAAACCATACACCCCAGCACGTGCACTCCGCTCTGCATCAGCCAAACGGCTCGCTGCACCCGCACTGCGAGGGGGACCCAAGTTCCCATCAGCAAAAACACGTCGGTTTGCTATCCTGGCTCCAAAATGGTGGAATGAGCTCCCCATTGACATCAGGACAGCAGAAAGCTTACACATCTTCCGGCGCAGACTAAAAACTCATCTCTTTCGACTCCACTTCGAGCAATAAATGACTAACAAAGCACTTATATACTAATAAAGGACTGGCTTATCTAAAGACAGTTGAGTAGCACTTGAAATGTTTTGGCTCTATGAAACCTGATGCACTTATATGATTCTTTTTCTTCAAGTTTGTATCTTCTTGGTCGAATGCACTTATTGTAAGTCGCTTTGGATAAAAGCGTCAGCTAAATGCAATGTAATGTAATGTAATGTAATGTAATATGAGAATAATGAGCCAACATCACGTTGGGATGATACACAACAGTGTCAATGTACAGCAGATAACTTTAAACAGTGGCTGTAGTGAACTTGAATTGCTGAGTTAAAAGGTGTGAATATCATATGCTTGGTAATGTTGTGTGGGCTGTTTATGGCTCCTCACAGGGGGTTGGTCTCTAATTATCTCGGTTACAGAGGCATGGCCAACAGACTGCAGGCCACACTCTTCACAGGACGAGCACTGACCTGTCTCATGTTCGTCTGTTCGCCACACAAAAAAACACACACACACACACACACACACACACACACACACACACACACCACACACACCACACACACACACACACACACACACACACACACACACACACACACACACACACACACACACACACACACACACACACACACACACAGACAGGTGCACAGGACCTACAATCTCCACACTTTTGTTAGCCCAGTGCACCCGAACACCCTGTATGTCATATAAATGTGTAGGGGGGGGGGTACAGTGGGTGGTCATTGAAAATGTGTTCTGATATATGTTCTTCACATAAAATGGGCAAAGGCCATTGAGTGTGGGTTTGAAAAAATAATTTATCATATCATATTTTCTTTAGCTAAATAATAAAAACGGGTCCCACAGACCCGAATACCATACAAGGGTTTAAAACAGATAATTTGGAAGAATCTCCATTATCGGTCAAACATGTTCAACCAAAGAATATTTTCCCAATGTGCACTGTCAATAAACAGTTAGAATGAATACTTAATAAAAGGTGCTGATGGGAATGTCCTATTTTTTCACACCGTTTCTTTCTTTCTTGCATTTTAGGCCTCATGGTTGAAGGAATTGAATCACAAAAGTCCGTAGCCATAATGCCAAAACAATTCTTTGATGGACTCACTGTAACACAGCAGAGAACTGTGTCACAACAAATTTGGAATCTGGGTGAGAGTCAATGTGCTTTAAAAAAAAAAGGCTGTGGCAAAAAATCAGAAATGGGAAGGAAAACGATGAGCCACCATTTGTAATGTTTCTCTGTAATGAAATAATCATTCTTAACAAATGTAAATGCAGAAACGCTCCAGGTGTGTTTGCATGTACATTAAACGTGTTTCACATGCGCACACAAACAGACAGATGTGTACACTATTTGATTTGGCCTCTATGAGCTTTCTCACCACGACCACAATTCATAGTAATTGACCGCAGCAGCCTCACTCATTAAAAACATTAACAGGCTACTGGTGAATAATTGATTAATGATATGAGGCGATCTGCACCAGCATTCTGAAATAAGAGTGCATGGATGAGAGGAAGGAGAGACCCAAACCAATGC